>NW_006399852.1:9991786-9992658 GCF_000299155.1 Elephantulus edwardii
GGATTGATTCAGTGACTGGGGTAATCGGGATGGGAGTGTCAGAGACGGCGCGTTTGGCACAGGACAAAGCGGAGTTTAGGGCTGTTGTACATAGGGTCGCTGTGAGTCGCAGGTGACTCGTTGGCACATAACAACAACAACAACAGTTTTTGATCAGAACTCATTATTATTGATTTCCAGATAATGCATAGCAGACATGGGCTTTCAATATTAAATAAGAGATGTTCAGGATATTGGCTTAGTGAAAATCTTTCACTAATAGTCATATAAGTCAGATTATAAGAAATCTAGCAAGCCCTTTACCCCTAGGAATGTTTTAGCATTGAGTCCTCTGTTCCTAGTTCAGAGGAGTCTTAGGCAAATGAGTCAATCAAATGGCCTTCTAGACTTTTTCACTCTAACAACACTGTTGCACTTGCTGCAAATAAATCTTTTAAGTATGGTTCTTGTCAGCACTATAAAGGTCCACCGGAATGGGGCTTCAGTGAGTTTACAGAACAGGTTGTGCAGGTGATTTTCTCTCTGTTTGCCACGTGTTGTTTTTATCTGGCCAGGATTTGGTTTCATTATAATTCACAGCAAAGTTGAAGAAAAATAACTAGCCCCCACCTACTTTGAACTGCTTGTGGCTTCCTTAAATATCAAAAAGAACTCATCACCCACTTAATTGATCTTTTTTGCCATAGATGGGGTGGAGACTGCCCTCTAAAAGCTACACAATAAACACAGGTCCTAAATTTTTTTCACTAACAAATGCATTATAAATTGACAAGAGTCTTTGTTGTTGTTGTTGTTGTTATGTGCCATCGAGTCGCCTGCGACTCATAGCGACCCTATGTACAACAGCCCTAAACTCCACTCTGTCCTGTGCC
>NW_006399852.1:9993823-10046318 GCF_000299155.1 Elephantulus edwardii
ATCAGTGAGATTGTTCTGTAGTTTCCACATTCTGTTGGGTCACCTTTCTTTGGGATAGGAACAAGTATCAATCTCTTCCAGTCAGTTGGCCAAGTGGTTGTCTTTATATTCTCAAAAAAAAAAATTTAAAAAAAAATGCACTACAGTTAGACCTAAGTATGATTGTTGTTACGTTTATATACAAATAAGTTTAACAAACCAATACAATTCCATAAATATGGCTTCTTGGCTACATTTTAAAAAAATCATCTTCAGTAAGTTGATGTGAGTGCCACAGTTGCAAAAAGAAGATGAAACAGACTTATGTTTCACAAAGTAACCTTTAACGTGCAACTCTTAACAACTATTTCTGAATTAATTACTTTCTCTGCACAACTGATTACCATGAAGATTATTTACCATATTATAAAGTGAAACAATGTAATGTCATGGTTGCTAATACTTTTTCCTGAATATTACTGGTGAATTTGATTAGTATGTGCATTTTTCTAGGATGAAGTCTATCACTTCCATAAGATTCTCAAAAGAATTTGATTAAAAATATCAAGCTAATTTCAGAAACTACTGTGCTTGGTAAATATATCCTAACTAAATATATTTTTTTTCAGAACACTCTTGGTAAAATACCTATTATTTTGCCCTCCAGAACTCTGGTGACATAATAGGTTAACTGTTGGGCGAACCAAAAGGCCTGCAGTTTACACTTAACAATCACTCCTTAAGAGACAAGACCTTAGGCTACTTACTGAAGCAGTCCAGTGTAGACTAATTCCCTCCTGTTAATATTTAAGCCTCAGAAATGTGTTGGCTGAAAGTCAGAATCAACTCAATGGCAACGTGCATCTTTAGCTGTCTGAGTCCACCAGCTGCTCTAAGAAAGACACGCAAGACCCTCCTATGCATTTTATGGCCTCTGTCAATCTACTGGATGGTCAGTTACGAGTTGGTTCCAATTTGACAGTAATGAGAGTTGTTGGGTTTTGTTTGTTGATTTTTTTGTTTTGGGGTTGTTGTTTTTTTTAAGTTAAATAGAAATATTTTGGCTGAAAGCACAGAGTACCAGGGAAATTTCTGTGTTTCATTGACTATGCAAAGGCTTTTGACTGTGTGAATCACAACAAACTGTGGCTGACTCTGAGAAGAAGGGGAGCCCCAGAACACTTGGTCGTTCTAATGTGAAACCTATACTTGGACCAGGAGGCAGTCGTCAGAACAGAGCAAGGAAACACTGCATGGTTCAAAATTGGGAAGGGCGTACGCCAGGGATGCATCCTATCTCCATACCTTTTCAACCTATATGCAGAACAGATTATCTGGGAGGCTGGGCTCTATGAGGAGAACTGTGGCATCAGGATTAGAGAAGATTCATAAACAATCTGTGTTATTCAGATGACACAACCCTGCCTGCTGAAACTGAGGAGGACCTGAAGCACTTGCTGCAGAAGGTCAAGGATTGCAGCATTCAATATGGATTGAAGCTCAACATCAAGACAACAAAGATTCTCACCACTGGGACGACTAGCAGCATCATGATAGATGGTGAAGAGATTGAGACTATTAACAGTTTTAGTTTGCTTGGTTCCACAATCAACATGCTTGGTACCAGCAGCCAGGAAATTAAAAGACAAATTGCACTGCATTGGAAAGTCTGCTGTCAGGGACATCTCCAGAGTAGTGAAGAACAATGATGTCAGTCTGGAGACTAAGGTGCACCTGATCCAGTCCACAGTCTTTAAAATTACTTGTTATGCATCAGAAAGCTGGAAAATGACTAGGTATGATAGAAGGAGAGTTGATTCCCTTGCACTGTGGTGCTGGAGAAGAGTACTGAATATACCATGGACTGCTAGGAGAACAAACAGGTTTTCCTAGAGAGGGTGAAACCAGGCTACTCCTTAGAGGCAAGGATCTTGAAGTTTCGTCTGACCTACTTTGGGGATGTTACAAGGAGGGATCAGTCCTTGGAGAGGGACATTACGCTTGGGAGGGTGGAGGGACAGCGCAAGAGAGGAAGACCCTCGATGAGATGGATTGATCCAGTGACTGGGGTAATGGTGGTAGGTGTGTCAGAGACAACAAGGTTGGCACAGGATAGAGCAGGGTTCAGGGCTGTTGTACACAGGGTTGCTATGAGTTGTAAGCGACTTGATGGCACATAACAAAAGCATGTTTTAAAAGCATGACTTACTTATGCTCTCCCTAGAATACAACTACTTTACTAGGTTAACACATCGCCGAACACTTTTAAATTGACGACTGTGCTTAGAAACACTTTTTTTTTTTTTTTTAAAAAAAGTATTACTGTCATTTTCGGCAACATGTTAATAATTTTTTTTTCTTCAGGGGAAAGCGTGAATTCAGTTCCTCACTACCACAAACTATGCAGATGAGTTTCCCACATTTGGAGAAATCACAGTGGTTAGCACATCCAGAGTGTAATGCATAAGCCTCATCCTGGGACAACCTTCATGATCAAGGTATCTTCCCTGCCAGGTATGTATAGGTCAATAATCTTAATTACAATTAGGACATAATCTATTACTACTGTTTGCTATCCAATCAGAAACATTTTCTAAATCTTGCCATTTCTTTCCATTCTTTCTACCACTGTCTTGACTCAGATCCTAAATAAATAGCAATGTGCTTGAACTGGTTCAACAGGTTCTTAGCTCATTCATCTCTGGTATCATACTCCTCTAATAAATCTTCTATACAAAAAGTGATTTTGTAAAGCATAAGTCAGATTACAGCATTGGCGTTTGCTGTTGTTATGGGCTGTTGAGTCAACTATGACTCAGAGCAACCCTATGAACAGTGCGTGTAAACTGATCTATCCTGCGCCCTCACCATCTGCCATACAACTGACCCCACTGCCACAGTCACTGCGTCAAACCATCTCATCCATGGTCTTCTTATCCTGAACTGACTCTCCACCCTTTGAAGCATGATGTTCTCCAAGCACGGGCCCAAAGTATGTAAGGCAGTGTTTCAGAACCCTTGCCTCCAAGGAGCAATCTGGTTTCACCTTCTCCATGAGACCTATTTGGTCTCTTGGCAGTCCATGGATGTTCAATACTTTTCTCCAGCATCATAACTCAAAGAATCGACTCTTCTTCTGTTATCTTTATTCACTGTCCATCTCAGATGCAGAGCAAACAACTGACAGGACAGTAAATCACACGGGAGGAGACTGTCCATCCTTTTCCTGTGGAACAGCTGGTGGATTAAAATTGTGTGCCTTTGGGATGGCAGCTCAGCTTACCAGTAGGCCACCAGAACTCCCTATATTTTCGTTAAAGCTTAAGTAATTTTTTTACCCAAACTAAAGTCTGACAGAAACATCCCCTAATGAAGAGCAGACTAGATGGCCTAAGTGTGAATTTCACTTCAACTAAAAACAAAACAAAACACCCAGCTCATGAATACTCATGACTAGACCAATAAACAACATCATGGTAATTGGAGAAGATAGTGAAGTTGTCAAAGATTTTATTTTATTATTGGACGCACAATCAATGCTTACGGAAGCATCTGTCAAGAAATCAAGCAACATTGTACATTGGGCAAACTGGCAGCAAAAGACCTCTTTAAAGTGTTAAAATACAAAGATGTCACTTGAACGAAAGTACACCGGGCCCATGCCATAGTATTTTCAATTATCTTGTGAAAAATGGACAATGAATTAAGACTGAAGAATTGACACCTCTGTATTATGATGGTGGTGTTAAGTAGTAAATATATGATGAACTACCAAAAATATGGACAAATTTGCCTTGGAAGTAGGTCTGCTCACTAAAACAAGGCTGGTGATAATTCCTCTCATGTCACTCACTCATTGTAGAGACAAAATTTTAAATGATGCAAGAAGTATCAAAAGAAGATGGAAGGAATACAGACTCACTCACTGTAAAATAAAGAATTGGTCTACACTGAACCACAAGTGGCAAATTATCATGAACTAGTGGTATAGGAGGAAGAAGTTCAAACTGCACTGAAAGCATTGTAAAACTATAAGGCCCCAGGAATTAATGGGAAATCGAGTGACAAGTTTCAACAAGCATATGGAGTCCTGGACGTGCTCATAAACCTATGCCAAGAAATCTGGAAGACAAGTACCTGGTTAACAGACTGGAAGAGATTACCCAGCATGCTGCTATTGTGTGCTGTGGAGCTGGAACCTTCAGTTGACCCCCTAGCAAGTTTTCAGAGGCTTTAAAATGCACAGGAGGAGACTGTCCATCTTTCTTTCTCAAGAGCAACTGGTGGATTCACACTGTTGACCCTTGAGGGTTGACAGTGCAACTTCTTACCAAGGTTCCCTTTCTTGTACTTTGGACATGTTATTAGGAGAGACCAGTACTGTAGATGCAAAGTAATCAATGGTAAAATAGAAGGCCAACGAAAAAAAAGCAATATTCACAAGATGAACTGACAAAGTTGTGGAAATAATGTCGCAAACTTGGGGAAGAGGCTCAAACACTGTAAAAACAGTGATGGCAAGGACATGATATTCAACTGAAGAATACATCAACACTTCAGAGGACTCAGTGGGCAGAAATGACAGGAGTAAGATAAAAGTCATAAACACATGCTTTGTGCTTTTCAGAAATCTGCAAAGCAATAAATAGGAATCCGGTTGCCCTGTGTTCTGCAACACTTAAACCCACTGCCATTCAGTCAGTTTTGACTCACAATGACAGTGTGTGGTCATAATGCCCTACAGGGTTTCCAAAGTCATACAACCTTACAGACACAGACTGCCCTTTCTCCATGGAATGGCTGGTATGTTTGAACCACTGACCTTTTGGTTAGAAGTGGAGTGGTTTAAGCACTGTGCTACCAGTATTTCCTGTTTTCATAATATTTATTCACCTTTTTCATTCTAAGTCTGTCATAAGTGTTACCATAGATTGAATTGTGTCCCTAAAAAAGTCATGTTGGAAATTTTAACTGGTGAAGACTGAAGAAAGAAGGTTTTTCTTTGCAGATGTTTCCAGTTAAATTAAAAAAGTTACATCACAGTAGGACAGGCTTTAGTCTTCAACCTTGGTGGCATTTCTTAAAAGAGTTTTAAAGACACACATGGAAACAATTAAATTCATGAGAAAAACACCATGTGAGGATTCATCTAAAAGCCAGGTAATGCCTGGGCTAGATGGTGAAGATCTTCTCCGGAACGCTCAGAGAGAGTACACAGTCCTACAAGTGTCTTTAATTCCAGCTTTCTGGTCTTCAGTGAATTTCGGTTCTTTAAAGTCACACTTTGCATATTCTGGTGGCTTAGTGGTAAAGAACTGTGCTGCCAACTCAAAGGTTCACAGTTCACCAGCTTCTCTGTGGCAGAAAGATGGGCAATCTCCTCCTATTCAACGGTATACAACAATAATGCTTTGTGGTTGTTTTTTTTTTGTTGTTGTTGTTAGAGAAGCTCTCGGAAACGAAGGCATGTCTCTTATGGTTTTGTATTTTAATTATTCAGATATTTATGAAAGCACAGTAGTAGACTCTGGAAAGAGAATGTGCCCAGGGATTTAGCATCTCTGGGTTTCACCTCTAGTCTTTTAGTTATCAACTTTGAGACCCTGGGGAAGTTTCTTAGTTTTCCAAATTCCTACATTTTGGGGTGGTGATAAAAATAAGTCTATTGTCTCTTTCACTGTCCAGAAAAAGCTTTGTAGAGTTAAGAACATAAAATAAGTCTCAATTAATGGCAGTGCTTGATCTCTACTCTAAAGGTTGGTGGTTCTAACCCACCCAACAGCATCATGAAAGAAAAGGTCTGGTAATCTTCCATTAGGATTACACCAATAAAATCTATGGAACAGCTCTCCTGTGTAACACATGGGGTTGAAATGAGTTGGAATTCACTTGACAGCAACTAATAGCACTACTACTAAAAAAACCTTAGTAAGTCTTGCAGCTCCATATTGTCTTCAACAGAATAGATACTAAATAAACATTTCTTGAATTAGAATGACTGAAATAGAAACAGTTCCAGGACTTCCTCTGAAGCAGCAAGAATAAGTCCTTGTTAGGTGCCACTAAGTCAACTATGATTCCCAGCCACCCTATGAAGAACAGATCTGAGCCCTGCTCTAGCCTGTGCCATCTTCACGACCTCAGATAGGCTCAAATCCATTGTGACAGTCACTGTGTCCATCTTGTTGAGGGTCTTCCTCTCTTCCTCTGATCCTCCACCTTTCCCAGCACGGTGCTTTATCTAAGGACTTACTCTTCTTGACAACACGCTCAATGCATTTGAGACAAATGTACGGTAAATCGCATAAACACCCTCAAATGGCTACACTTATGCTAAATGAGCTGAATTCTTATTAGAATTTCTTTTTGTTTTATAGCAGTTTCATTCACTACCAAAGAGTTATTTCGAGATCTACCCTTAAATACAATGCCACCAGTGATAGGACAGTAAGTATCCAAGGGCATATAAGGATGACCTCTTAATTCAATTATTCAAATTTATCCATCAACATTAATATCAAAGACAAAGAAACTGAAGGTTTTTAGAACTTCTGCACTTTGAAAACTGAGCAAACATGCAATAAAGATGCTTTAGGATGCTGTCAAGAGGGGCCAGTACTTGGAAAGGGACATCAAGCTTGGGAAGAATAGCAGAATGTAGAAAGAGAAGATTCTTATTGAGATGAACTGACACAGAGTCTGTGAAGCAAGGGGCTCCGTCCCAGCAGAGATTGTCAGGAGGGCATTAACTTGGGCATCCTTCCATCTGCTGTATATAAAGTCCCTAGAGTCTGAGACAACTCAATGATACTAACAAGAGCAGCAATGATAAATGTTTAAATGCAAAAGTTGGAAACAAAGAAGAAGGATTAGTAATTCAAAATTATGGCCTTACTGATAAAAATAAGGCTGGAGATTGAGTATGATTTTATACAACCAATGACTTATTCACTATAAATATCCTTTTTTTTTTAAAAAAAAAAACCAACCCAAGCAAAACCCATAAACCAAAAAACAACTATACATAATAGGCCTTTTCAGATGGACTTCACGGGAATGAAATTGACTACATCTGTGAAAACTGTCAGTGGAGAACCTCAATTATCATGTGCACAATTGTAAAAATACAACCTTGAATTTATCTCACTTGATTTAGAGGCCGTACCAAGAACAGTGTGCAGTGAAGACAAATGACAAAAGACCAGGTGAGTAATGGGATGATATTAAGGACATCAGACACAAATATAGCAAAAAGGCCATTAAAATGACAGAAAAGAAGACCAAACTGGAAGTCAGAAAAGACTCTGGAATTTGCTCTAGAATGTAGACAAGCGAAAGACAAATGATGAAATAAGAGAGCTTATTACAAAAGAGAAATGAGAGATTTTGAAATAAAGATTTCAAAAGGCAACTGAAGACAAAGTATTATAATGAAACGTACTAAAACCTGGAGTAGTTGTTGTTGTTATGTGCCATCAAGTCACTTGCAACTCATAGCGACCCTAAGTACAACTGCCCTAAACTCTGCTCTATCCTGTGCCAATCGCACTGTCTCTGACACATTCGTCTCGATTACCCCAGTCACCAAATCAATCCATCTCCTAGAGGGCCTTCCCCTCCTGCACCTACCCTCTACCCTCCCAAGCATGATGTCCTTCTCCAAGGGCCGGTTTCTCCTTACAACATGTTCAAAGCATGTCAGACGAAGCCTCAGAATCCTTGCCCCCAAGGAGCAGCCCAGTTTAACCCTTTCAAGGATGAATCTGTTTGTTTTCTTAGCAGTCCATAGTACCCTCAATACTCTTCTCCAACACCAAAGTTCAAAGGTATCAATTCTCCTTCCATCCTCCCTAGTCATTGTCCAACTCTCTGATGCATAATAAGTGACTGCAAAAGACCATGGCCTGTGTCAGACGTACCTTAGTCTCCAGAGAGACACCATTGGTCTTCAGTACTTTAGAGAGGTCCCTAACAGCTGACTTTCCCATCACAATACGTCTTTTAATTTCCTGGCTGCTGGTGCCAAGAGTGTTGATTGTGGAGTCAAGCAGACTAAAGCTGTGAACAATCTCAATCTCTTCACCATCCATCCTGATGCTGCCAATTGGTCCAGTGGTGAGAATTTTTGTCTTCTTGACATTGAGCCTCAATCCATATTGAAGGCTGCAGTCCTTAATCTTTTGCAGCAAACACTTCAGGTCCTCCTCAGTTTCAGCAAGCAGGGTTGTGTCATTTGCATAACGCAGACTGTTGATAGATCTTCCACCAATCCTGATGCCTCATTTCTCCTCATAGAGCCCCGCCTCCCAGATGATCTGTTCTGCCTACAGGTTGAAAAGGTACGGAGACAGGACATATCCCTGGTGTACGCCCTTCCCAATTTTGAACCATGCAGTGTTTCCTTGCTCTGTTCTGACCTCTTGGTTCAAGTATAGGCTTAGCATTAGCACGATCAAGTGTTCTGGGATTCCCATTCTTCTCAGAGTCAGCCACAGTTTGTTATGGTCTACACAGTCAAACGCCTTTGCATAATCAATGAAGCACAGATAGAGAGCAAAAATTAAGACTATCCTCAACATTTAAAAAGCTCAAAGTATTGAAGAAAAAGCTCCAGTTTTGAACTGCAATACTGAAGGATTTTATGAGCAAAATCTTGCCTGATGCAGGAAGCACCAAGAGAAGATGGAAGGAATACACAGGTCACTCTACCAACAAGAATTGGTTGACATGGAATCATTTGAGGAAGTAACTTATAATTAAGAACCAATGGTCCCAAAGGCAAAAATCCAAACTGCACTGAAAACACCAGTTAAAAGGAAGCATTCAGGAATTGACAGAGGTCAAGTGATGTGTTTAAACAAACAGATGCAGTCCTACATGTATTAATCAATGGACTGGAAGAGATTCTAATTAATTTCCATTCAAAAAAAAGGTGATCCAACAGAATTTGGAAAGCATAAAACAGCATCATTAATAGTACATACCTATAAGTACAATTTTGCTCAAAACTATTATATTAAGAAAACAGCTAGAACAGTACAAAGACTCACAGTTTGGACACGTTACCAGGAAGAGGCCACTCTGAAGAAGGACATCATGCTTGGAAAAGCAGAGTGTCAGTGAGAAAAAGGATGACCTTTATCCAGAAGACTGATATAGTGAATGACTGTAAGCTTAAGCTCAGCATGGACTGTGGATGGGGCAAGATCTCACATGGTTTTGCTCTGTTCTGCATAGGCCCATAGGAGTCTGAGCTGACACAACAGCACCTAATAACAGCATACTTTCAAACAATATTTTTCTCCTGTAATTATCTTCTGTGATTATTATCCAACATTAGGTTGTCAAGTAAACTTGAAGGAGTATGCTACCCTGTTGATAGTGCTAAAGAAAAAGAAATTTTCTTTCTGCTAGTCAATGGTAAAAATATTTTATTTTTATTTCTTCCCTCACAGATCTAGAAATAATAATCTCTAGAAATAAGAGATTCAGTAGTCTAACTTAAGCATATCATATATACCAGAGGCCAAATAAATAGGAATATTATTTACCTATGTAGTAAGAATCTGCCCTGCAATCTCAAAGGCATGTAGTTCAATTCTGCTATAGCTGCTCCATACCAGAAGGGTGGACAATCTCGTCCGGAGTGATTACTGCCTCTGAAAGCACACTGGAGGGTCAGCTATGGCTTGGTTCCCACTCAATGGTACACAACACAACAACATTTCTCAAATAATGATATAATACCATATATGATGCTGTTGTCGTGTACCAGAGTCGGAAACGACCCATAGTTAACTTCCCGGTGGGTTTTCACAGGCAGTTAATTGCAGGAGATGAGACTGCCCATCTTCGTCCTGTAGAGTAGCTTGTGTGTCTTCAGGATTGCAGTGCAACTTCTTGCCACCAGATCTCCCTACACCATATACGCTCATTGTCTATTTGTAATAAGCCTCAGAGATATGCCAAAGACTATCCTAACCTCCAAAATACAATAAGGCTGTTTCTAATGTGTATGGGGTGGGGGTGGGGGAGAAAGAAACATAAGATTTGAAATACTGGTGTTAAAAGTATTAGGGAGTTCTTGTGGGGTGGTCTGTAGAGAGTTGTGCTGCTAACTTAAAAGTAGCATTTCTCTGGAAGTTTGAACCCATCAAGAGTTCCAAAATGAGCAATCTCTTCTTGTGCAATTTGTTGTTGTTAGGTGCCGCTGAGTCAAGTACAATCCATGGTGACCCAATGAACAAGAGAATGAACCCTGTCCTATGCTCTGTCATCCTCAGAATCTCTGATACACTCAAGCCCACTGCAGTACTAAGTCAACCCATCTGACTGAAGATCTCTATTTCACAAACTGTCCACCTTTCTGAGCATGACGCCCCTCTCAAGAAATAGCCTCTCCTAGTAATATGCCTGAAATACGTGAAATGAAGTTTTATCACTTCTGCCTCCAAGGAGCATCTGGCAGCACTTTCTCTCAGACATATTTGTTTGTTCTTTTGGCATTCCATGAAATATTGTGCAATTTACAGACATAGAAAACCTGCTGGAGAGCCAGCTATGAGTTTGTTCTGACTCAACAGCAAAGAGGTGAAAAAGTATCATTAATTACAGATCAAGATGTAATAAAATAGTACAGTAAGAGAAAAGCAACCAGATTCTTTTGGGAACTCTTGTTCATGATTTTAAAGCAGTTTTAAGTACTGTATTAGTGATAAGATTTAAAAACTCAAGTTCTGAAAAGTCCCTCTTTTGAAGCCTAACATTTCTATATTTTCTTGTCTACAAGTCTTGCTCTCTTCTTCAAATCTCCGCACATTGTGACATGGCTATCATAAGAGAAAAGGGTTTCAAGATCTTTATCTTGAATTTCTAAATCTGTAGGTGTGTAATATAAGCCAGTTAAACAGGCATCCATACCAACTCTGAATATCCTGAGCAAGATTGTATAATAGCCCTCAAGCACGTCTTAGCAGAATTTGTACTCTAAAAGGGCAGAAAGATCTTGCCTGTATTCTCATTCTTCAGTGCAACTGTGCTGTTTTCAAAAATTCAAATAAACTTTAAATACCACCCAAAGTGCAGGTAACTCTATAGGTTTAAGGCAATTAAAATATTGAAATATACAGTGTCATGGGACTGTCAAATAGAATTGGAGACTCTCACAAAAAGGCAATGTTGTGGTTTTGTATCATCGAGTAGGACTTGACCCGAAGCTGATCCCCCTGTAGATTTTCAAAGGCAGTAAATCACATCGGAGGAGACTGCTCACCCTTCACCCGCAGAGCAGCTGGTGGATTCGAACCACGTGCTTTCAGGACTACAGCGTGTCAAACAGAATGAGAACAATCTCACAAAATGGCAACAGAAAAAAATGTTTTAAGGTGTCTAACTTTTACTGATACCAACATGAAATATACAGACATATGCACCACCAACAAAGCAAAACGAGGGAAAAAAAAAAAACCAACCCACCAAAAACATCTAAGAGCACAGGGCCTTGAAATAGAAACTTAGTGGGGATGGGTTTTCTCTAGGTTTGTAGGAGAAAGGGCAATGAGGGGGTCAAAGGGCACAGAGAAACTTCACAACTGCTGGAGGATAAGCCTTGGAGGGTTGTCACCTGCTTCCCCTCTTAAAGGTACAACGAATCCCCTCTCCATGTACCTGGGCTGGGGTCGCTCCGAACAGTGAAGGAAATCACATCTCTACCCACTCCCTTCTGCCACTACCCTCTCGGCACTGTCACTCACCTCCAAGGACCGTGCCCAGGAAGATGCATTTTTTTTTGTGACGTTTCAGAAAATTCCACATAGATCTCAGCATCTTCAGGGCCCAGGGGTACGAGGGGCCGCGGTGTCGGGAGTGGTCCGCCGGGGAAGTCGGTCCTCCGACACCAGGCCGGGAACTCGCACCGGCGCCAGTCGGTGCGCACAGGCTGCGGAGCGGAGAGGGGGCGTGGGCACCGCCACCGGAGCGGGCCGGGGGCGTGTCCTGGAGCCGAGCGGCTGCGCCTTCTGCCGCCGAAGCTGCGGCCCCCCCGCCGCTCACTGGCTCCCGGCGCTCGGGTCCGTCCGGAAAGCGCTCCCCGGTGCAGCGCCTTCCGGGCCCCGCGGAAACGCTGACTCGCGGCTGTCGCGTTCCGCTGCCCGGGGCCCTCCGCAGTCTCTGATCCAGGGCAGCATGGAGGCGAAGGCGGCGTCCTCGATGGCTAATGGCGCGGCGTGCTCGGTGTCGGCGGAGGAGATCGAGAAGTGGATGGAGGCAGCGATGAACATGGTGAGTGGCCTGGGAGGTGGGAACCTTCTCGCTGCTGGCGGGGACGTGCCGGGTGCTCTCTCTCTTGTCCCGGCCACAACGATGGCGCTGAAATGCTTAAGTGAACAGCTGAGTTTACTGCCGTGAAAGTTGTTTTAATCTCTTCTCACCAAAGCTGTTGGGGAAAGGAGGAAGGAAAGGAACATAATTTGTTTCACTAATGCAGAGGATGCACCAAACTTAGCCTTGCCTCTTTTTGTTCTGGACTCAAACGCTTAAATCTTCCTTCATATTATTTTGAAATGTTTCTTTCCCCCCTTTTGTCATCATCTTAACATATCTAATGGAAGGAAAGAAGCTGGCATAGGAAAGATGTTCCTGGTAGAGAATGGTATAACAAACAAGACTCCGTAAAACTGTGTACTTCCCATTCATTCATTCAACTTCTCATTGCAACTTTGTTCTCTTACTTTCTTAAGGAGTCAAGAGTCAGAAAGACTGAGATAAAGTTTTTGTATAATCTGATTTGTGTATGCCATTGGAAAGGTCTTGCTATCTACATTGAAGAATGAAGTTCCTGATACTCTAGGAGCACAGTTCTACTCTGATTGCGCATGTGCTTGTGGTGACTTAAGAGTATATACTGAAGGTCATCTGCGTATGCATTTTTGGGAAAAGTTTAAGATTAGACCAGCATCACCTGGTAAAGCTGATTCTGCTTCATAGTTACCCTGTAGGACTGAGGAGAATTGCTCCTTAGGGTTTCTTAGCTTGGAGTCCCAGCGGCAGCAGATTGCCAGGTATTTTCTTCCCTGAAATTGAAAGTAAAATTTGAACCACTGACTTTTCTGAGTGTTTAATAAGTTTTGAACCACTGATCTCTCTGATTACTTGGTATATATTGTAAGGAGCTGTGCTGGTGCAATAGCTGAACACACAGCTGCCACTCCAGAAGTTAGAATCTACCAGTTGCTCTGCAGGAGGAAAAAGGTGGCTGCCTGCTTCCATGAAGATGACAGTCTTGGGTACCCTTGGGTTCCACCCTGTCCTATAGGGTAGCTATGAGACCAGAAATCACAGCAAATCAGAGGTAACAAGCTAATCTCTGATTAATTTAGACACTATGGATAATTGACTATACCAGGGACTGCCAAAGGAACAAATAAATTTGTCTTGGACACAGTGCAGCAGGGTGTTCTGTAGAGGGAAAGATAGTGAGACTTTCTCTAACATACTTTGGACATGTTAGTAGGAGAGGTTAGTCCACATCATAGTGGAAAATTGGGGGAGGGGGTCTGTGAAGGAGAGGAAGACCCTCAAAGAGATGGATTGACAGAGATTAATTGATTGCAAGTATGATGCAGGATGGGAAGAAGTTTTATCCTGTTGTGCATAAAGTTGTTCTGAGTTGGAGTCAACTTGATGACACTTAATTGATGAAGAATTTTATGTCCACTATAACATGTAATAGGAAGGGTACCAGAATTCTCATAGCTTCAGTACAGAATCCACATATATATGGCCAGTGCAAAGAACTAGAATGTTATGTTGTTGTTTTTCATTGCCTTCGAGTTGAGCACGAATCATAACGACCCTATGAACAAAAGGCTTGAAGCCCCTCTACAACAAACGACATTTGTCAAAGTACATAGAGTTTCTGGAGGCATGTTACTTAGGAAGTGATGCTACTCCTGCTTCCAAACCTGTCATAGTATGTTATGTGTCATTTAGTTGTCTGTGATGTGTAGTGACCCTATGTACAGCAGCTCTGAACCTTTCCTGTCTTGAGTCTCACTAATTCTGAAATACTAACCCCCATTGCCTCAGTTATTGTATCAACCCATCTCATCTCCTTCTCCTCACTGTCCATCCACCCTTCTGAGCATGATGTCCTTCTCTAAGGACTGATCTCTCCTGGCTGCATGCCCAAAATAAGTGAGGTGAAGCTTCAAAATCCTAGCCTCCAAAGAGAGACTTCGTTTCACCCACTCAAAAACAAACCTATTTGTTTTCTTTACAGCCCATGGTATGTGCAAGACTCTTCTCCAGCACCACAACTTGAAGTCATCTATTCTTCTTCTGTCATCCTTAATCATTGTCCAACTCTCTGAAGCATAACAAGTAATTGAAAAGACCATGGCCTGGATTAGGCACACCTTTGTATCTAGACTGACATCATTGATTTTCAGTACTCTGGAGAGGTACATGACAACAGATTTTCCAAATGCAATTAGTCTTTTTATTTCCTGACTGCTGGTATTAAGAGTATTGCTTGTGGATCTGAGCAAGCTGTAATTGCTAACAACCTCTATCTCTTTTCCTCTAATATGGTGCTGCCACTTGGCCCAGTGGTGAGAATCTTTGTCTTGATGTTGAGTTTCAATCCATATTAAAGATTACAGTCCATGACCTTTTGCAGCAAGTGCTTCAGGTCTTCCTCAGTCTCAGCAAGCAGGGTTGTGTCATCTGCATATTGTAGGTTGTTAATGACTCTTCCTCCAATCCTGATGCCACACTCCTCCTCATAAAGCCCTGCTTCCCGAATGATCTGTTCTGCATACAGATTGACAAGGAGTGGGACAGGATGCATCCGGATGCACTCCTTTCTTGATTTTGAACCACGCAGTGTTCTCTTGCTCTGTTTTGAGGACTGCTGCTTGGTCCAAGTATAGGTTTCGTATAAGCACGATCAAGTGTTCTGAGATTCCCATTATTCTAAAGGTTAGCCATAATTTATTGTGATCCACACAGTCAAATGCCTTCGTGTAGTCAATGAAACACAAATAGACATTCTTCTGGTACTCTCTGCTCTCTGCCAAGATCCACTTGACATTGGCAATAATGTACTTAGTGCTCTTCTAAAGAAGAATACCTCTTCTAAACCCATCCTGTATTTCTGGTAGTTCTCTGTCAATGTACTGTTCAAGTCTTTTCTGGATAATCTTCAGCTGGATTTTGCTAGTGACAATGGATGTTAGTGACATTGTTCGATAATTTCCACACTCTGTCGGGGCACCCTTTTTTTTGGAATGGGAATAAATATGTGTCTCTTCTAGACAGTTGAACAAGTAGTTGGCCTCCAGATTTCTTGGCACAACTTGGTGAGCACATGCAGGGCAGCATCTGTTTGCTGAAATACATCAAATGATATTCCATCAATTCGTGGGGCTTTATTTTATGCCAACTCCTTCCGAGCAGCCTGCACTCCCTCCTTCATCATCAATGCCTCTTGCTCATATGTTGTTTCTTGAAATTCTTCCGTGTCAGCCAATTCTTTTTGGTATAATGACTCTGTATACACCTTCCATCTGCTCTTCATGCTTTTTGACTCATTTAATATTCTGCCCATAGATAGCATCCTTAAGCATTGCAATTCGTGGCTTAAATTTAGTTCTTTCAGTTTAAGAAATGCTGAGTGAGTTCAGCCATTTTGCCTTACACATGTCATTGTAATATTTTGACTTGTCTTCCCGAGTGGCCCTTTGAAATACTTTAATCAGCTCTTTAACTTCTTGAGCTCTTCCCTTTGCTTTGGCTTCTAGGAACTCTAGTGCAATATTCAGAGTCTCTTCTGACATCCATTTTGGTCTTTTCTTCTTCTTCCTTTTTCTTCATGAACGATATTCTTGCTATCTTCCTACAGCTTATCTAGTCTTTGTTCATTAGTGTTCAAGGCCTCAAACCTATTCCTGAGTTGGTTTTTAAATTATGAGGAATAGACTCAAAGTAAAATTTTTATTCCTGTGGATATGATTTAACCTTCTTTAGTTTTAATTTAAACTTGCATATGAGCAGTTGATAGTCTCTTCCACAATCAGCATCTGGCTATATTAAATAATTAGTCTATATTTAAAATAATATTACACTGGGGCATTAAACAAGTTCCCAAGATCTAATTTTGCCTCTGATAAAACCAGGTATGTGAGCCAAATCATTCAGTTACTCAGTCTTCTGCATGTTTAAAATGAAGGGATTATAACAGAAAATTCTTACTTTGGTCTACTTAGACTGTATTTCCCCCCCAAAAGGGAAATCATTTTTAGAAAGCTTGGAATCTATTTGTTTTCCTTTTTAAAAAATTTTACATTGGTTTGCATACAAAATTTATATACATTGTATTTCATTTATATACATTGTGTGTGACACATCCCTTCATTTACATTGTGTTTGGTATGATCATTCTCATACACTGTTCTATAAAATGAATCCTCATTGACTTGTGCCCATCATTACCTGTCTTTTTGGTCCTCAGTGGATCTTTCCTATCCCTTCACCTGCTCCCTTTACTCACCAAACTCTGACCCCATGATTAAACCCCTTCCCACCCTCAGTCCCCCTGCTTCGTCCCCTTACCCCCCTGAACTTTCATATACATCTTACTAGTTATCCTTCTATTTTTACAATAATGGTCACATGCAATATTTGTCCTTAGGTGATTAAGTTAGTTCATTCAGCATAATAAAATCCAGTTTTCAAAAATGTCATTTTAAAGGGGAACTCTGGTGGCCTAGTGGTAAGGAGCTGCAACTACAATCCCAGAGGCGCATGGTTCGAATCCACCAGATACTCTGCCGGGAAGGACAGACAATCTCCTCCTGTACCAGTCAGATCTGATTTGATGGTACACTCACACAAAAATGATAATAAAAAAAAATTTTTTAAAATGTCTTTTTAAGTTATAATGGCTGAACAGTACACAACCTGTATTAGTCAGAGTTCACCAGAGAAACAAAGTAACATAAATACCAAAACTGTTGCAATCAAGTTGGTGCTGACTCATAACAACTCCAGAAGACAGAGTGGAACTGTCCTGCCCCTTGTCACTAAAGCTGTAATTCTGTATGGAAGCTGATGGCCACATTTTTCACCTTTGGGCCTGCTGGTGGTGTGAACCACCAAGGTTTTGTTTCATAATCAGGCTCTTCAAGCATCTACTACCTATACTTCAATATGTTCATTATCGTTGTGATATTAAATAATAGTTCCACTTAACTCATCTCAATGCCATTGAGTCAGAACTGCCTCAGAGCTGACCTTCCATTGAATTTCCATAGGCAGTAAATTGCACAGCAGGACACTGTCCATCTTTGTATTTTTGAGTAGGTGGTGGATTCAAACTGCCCTTCTTTCGGTTGGTAGTGAAATTCTCTGTACTAATCAATGAAAGCTTTTTAATAATGGTTAGGGTTATCCCTCTCTCAATAGTGTACGGTGTGTGTATGTGTGTGTGTGTGTGTGTGTGTGAGAGAGAGAGAGAGAGAGAGAGTAAAGAGCATTAGAAACATTATTGCCAATGGCATTAGAAACATTATTGCCAATGTTACATGAATCTTGGCCAGAAAGCAAAAGGTAGCAGAGGAAGGTCTGTGTTTTATTTACTATGCAAAAGCATTTGACTGTGTGGGTCACAAGAACTTGTGGCTAATCTTGGGGAGAATGAGAATCTTAGAACACTTGACTATGCTTATGTGAAACCCATGCTCAAACCAGGAAGCAGTCCTGGTTAATTAGACAGAGCTTGGAAATACTGCATGGCTCAAAATCATGAAAGGAATGTGTCTAGAGATGCATCCTATCTCCATACCTTTACAATCTCTATGCAGAACTGACCATTCAGGAAGCTGGGCTATAAAGAGGAATGTGGCATCAGAATTGGAGGAAAACTCATCTTTCCTGAAACTAAGAAGGACCTGAAGCACCTGCTGAAGAAAGTGTAGGACTATAGTCTTCAATATGGATTGAAGCTCAACATCAAGAAGGCAAAGATTCTCACCACTGGGTCAACTGGCAGCACCATGATAGATGGAGAAGAGATTGAGATTGTTAACAGTTACAGCTTGCTCTGCTCCACAGTCAACACTCTTAGTACCAGCAGTCAGGAAATCAGAAAGTGAATTGCAATGGGAAAAATCTGTGGTCAGGGACCTCTCCAGAGTACTGAAAAGCAGCAATGCCAGTCTAGAGACTAAAGTGTGCCTGATCCAGGCCATGGCCACAATTGCTTGCTATTCATCAGAGAGCTGGACAATGCCTAGAGACGACAGAAGAATCATTGATACCTTCGAGTTGGGTACTGGAGGAGTGTGTGGAACATATCACAGACCACCAAGAAAACAAACAGTTCTATCCTGGAGAGGGGGAAACCAAGTTTCTTCTTGGAGGCTTGAGTTTTGAAGCTCTATCTCACATATTTGGAGACCTTGCCAGGAGGTACCAGTCCTTAGAAAAGGACATCATGCTTGGAAGGGTAGAGAGACAGCACAGGAGAGGAAGACCATCGATGAGATGAATTGACATGGTAACTAGGATAATGGAGGTTGGCTCAGGATAGGGCAGGGTTGTTCAGAGCTATTAAAGGGTCGTTATGAGTTGCAGGCAACTCAGTGGCACATAACAACAACATCATGCTTGTGTATGAAATATTCTTGCAGATGACACAACCCTCACTCAGTAGAAGAATGAGCAGTCCGTGATTTGCACTCTCCAAGAACTCATTTGGGGGGGTGTCAGCTAGGAGTCTGGTCTAACTCAGTGACAGTGAGTTTGAGACGTTTTCATAGTCTTTACCAAGGAAGGTCTTTCCGTTGGAGCCCTGGGTAGATTCAAACCAGGAATGTTTCCATTACCAGCCAAACTGTGAACCCATTTGTAGACAACCTAATTGTATCAATTAAATTATCACAAGATAGTTATCTTGCACAAGCACAGACATGATGTTTAAATGTACATTTTTAAAGCACTTTATCAATAACCTGGCACTTGAAAAAAACCCCCAACCAAACCCTAAATGATTCATCTCACACCCTAAAACCTGAAACTGTATGCTATATCCACTATTTTTGTTGTTAGGTGTCGTCCAGTCAACTACGACTCATAGCACCCACATGAAACAGATCTGAACCTTGCCGTATCCTTTGCCATCCTCCAGATTTCTGATATGCTCGAGCGCATTATTACCATCACTGTCAGTCCATCTCATTGAGGGTCTTCCTCTTTTTGCTGACCCTCCCATCTTTCCAAGCATGATGTCCCTTTCCAAGGAGTAGCTTCTCCTAGCAACCTGTTCAAACTAAGAGAGACAAAGTTTCACCATCTTTTCCTTTAAGGACCACTGTGGCTGCACTTTTTCTAAGACTTAACTGTTTTCCTTTTGACAGTCCATTGGGTAGTCAGCACTCTTCTCCAGTATCCCAGCTCAAAGGCATCAATTTTTCTTCTGTCATGCTTATTCACTGTCTAGGTCTCAGATGGTTACTAAGTGATTGAAAAGACCATGGGCTGAATCAGGCACACCTTGGTCTTCAAATTGACATTATTGCTCTTGTTGTTGTTGGTATAAAGAGTGTGTGTGTGTGTGTGTGTGTGTGTGTGTGTGTGTGTGTGTGTATTGGCCAAGACGAATGAATGAGCCAGGGACACAGAGAGAGTAAAGGCAGGGGGCATACGGCTCCAAGACTTCAGCCTCGAGCTTAGAGTCTCTTGTCTTTATTGAAAATTGCCAGGAGATAAGTCACAGAGAAAGTTCTTTACTGACAAAGCTATGTTTTTCTCTGCTGACATTCTTTTGCTATCTCAGGAACAACAAAACCACAAGGACAAACTGGGAGGCAGCGGGCAACACACCTGGGTCTGCCAGGAATGTCTGTCTCCTGTGATCTGTCTCAGGACGAACACTGCCTTGTTCCTTGTAATCTGTCACAAGAGGGATTCCAGCTTGTTTTGTGCCTCCTTCAGTCCCTGATTCAGCATTTGGTTTAATACTTGGTTTAACACTTGGCTTTTTACATATTCATTCAGTTGATTCTACCTCAGTGACTCTCCATTGGGTTTTTGAGACTGAGACTGTATTATAATGAGAGGAGATTGCCCGTCTCTGTGCAGAGCTGCTGTTGTATTGTGAGGCTTTCGGATTATCAGCACACCCCCTACACACTATGCCACCAGAGCCGTCATGTATGTATGTGTATATATGTATGGCATTTGACTTTGTAAGTCATAACAGGTTATAGCTAACATTAAGAAGAACGGGAATCCCAGAACATTTAATAGTGCTCGTGCAAAACCTACACCTAGACCAGGAGGTTGTTATGCAAACAGAGCAAAGGAACGCTACGTGGTTTAGGGTTGTAACCTTACTTTATAGCTATTCAATCTGTACACTGAGCAAATGTGGTGTCAGACTCAGAGGAAGACTCATCAGTAACCTTCAGTATGCAGATGATACAACCTTGCTGAAAAATGAGGAAGACTTACAACCTTTGCCGAGAAAAATTAAACATGGTAGCTGTCAATATGGATTGCATCTCAACATCAAGAAAACAGAATTTCTCAACACTTGACCAATAGGTGACATCTTGATAGATGGAAAAAAGATTAAAACTGTCATTGACTTCATCTTACTTAGATGCACAATAAATACACTTGGTACCAGCCATTGGGGGACTAGGAGACATGATGCACTTGGAAAGTCTCTAGTCAGATGTCTCTCCAAATTAATGAGCTATGATGTTTGAGGACTAACTTGCACCTGATTGAGACCACAGTCTTTTCAGTCATTTGCTATGCATCTGAGAGCAGTATAGTGAATAAGGATGACAGAAGGACAGTTGATGCCTTTGAGTTGTGGTGTTGGAGGAGAGAACTGAATATCCCATGGACTGCCAAAAGAAAAAACAGATATGTCTTGAGAAAAGTGCAGCCAGTGTGTTCCTTGGAGGCAAAGATGGTAAAGCTTCATCTCACATACGTTGGACATGTTGCTAGGAGAGCCTATTCTTTGGAGAGGGGCAGCATGCTTGGAAAGGTGGAAGGATAGCAAAGGAGAGGAAGACCCTCAGGTGGGTTGACAGAGTGACTGTATCAATGGGCTTGAGTGTGTCAGAGATTGTGAGGTTGGCACAGGATAGAAAAGGGTTCAGACTTATTGTTTATAGGGTTGCTATGAGTTGTACTTGACTCAATAGCACTTAATGATTTTATATATATGTACATATATATATATGCATACACATATACATACACATATATATATGTGTGTGTGTGTATATATAGTTGTTGTTAAATAACTTGGAGTTGTAGGCGACTCATAGTGACCCTGTGAACAAAAGTCCTTGACATGTGTGACTTTCATCCTTTCTCCAAGTTCATAGGGTTTCTGGAGGCAAGCGGTTTACGGGAGTGGATGCCACTCCTGCTTCCAAGCTTGTTTTAATCAGGGAGCTCCACCAAACACTGTCCACCATGGGTAACATTTGACACATCAGTGTCACAGTGTTCAACTTCACTGCAACCACAAGTTACCTCTGTATGGCAAGTGAACACACCAGGGCTATACGACCTAGAAGAATGTTTGACCAAAACCAATTAAAAACAGGCCTGAGGGCCACGGATTAGAGTGATCCACCTTTGGCTTGGTAGCATCACTTTCTGTCCACTAGGTCGTATGGACCCCCGGTGGCCTAGTGCTGAGAAGCTGCTCAGCAATTCCAAAGTCGTGCTGTTTGATTCTACCAGGTGCTCTGTGGGAAAAGGATGGGCATTTTCCTCCCATGTGGTTAACTGCCTCTGAAAACAGCTGGAAAGTCAGCTATGGGTCTGTTCCAGCTTGATGATATGCAATAGCAACATATATATGAATTGCTGCTTCTGCTGTTATGCGCTTTGAGTCAGAGTTGACTCATTGCCAGCCCTCTAGTAAGTTACCAAATGATGTAAATTGCATGGGAAGATGATTGTCTAACTTTTCCCTGTGGAGCAGCTGATGGATTTGAACCCCCTGCCTTTGGGTTGGCAGCACAATTCCTTACCCATAGGCCACCAGACATTCCTAGAAGAAAAAAAAAATAGAAAATTATGTATAAAAAATGTGTATGTATTTATTCTTGTAACAGACCATTGTCAGATAGGATATTTAACATGAAATAAGTAGAAGGCAGAATATTTGATATACAGTTAGACTTAGTGGTTAGATAGGTCCATGTTCAAACCCTGGAGTGACTACTAACTAGTAAAATGACAAGTTTTTTAACTGTTCCGCCTCAACTTCCTCTTCAGTAAAATGGAAATATAATACCTATTTCATCAGACTGACTAGATTAAAAGAGATACTTGGAAGCTGCTATTTTCATCAAAAGGACCCAGTGACAAACATCAAGTTAGTTCCAACTCTAGAGCACATCCATTGGGTATCAAAGGTTCTACAGCTTAAACAGAGGAGACTACCTGTCATTTTCCTGCAGAGACCGATGGATTTGAACTGGCATTCCTTAGTATATGTTAGCTGTACAACAGGCTATTCATCATACGTCCAGAACTCCTTAAAACTGGAGAACAACACACAGAAACAATTTGTTAACATAGTAAACAAATTTTTTGAATGTTTTAAAAATAATTTTGAAGAACTTCATCAATATGTTTATAGTAAAAATGTAAATAGCTGACTAAAGGTATAGGGTTAAAAAATGAAACCATAAAAGAATCATAAATAAATTTACTAAGCCATAAATAAATAATAGTATTTATATAATCTTGCAAAGGAATGATGTAATGCACTGCCAAAGTCTGCAGTTAGGGACCTCTCCTAATTATTGAGGAGTAATGATGTCAGTTTAGGTATGTCTAATTCAGGCCATGGGCTTTCTGATTACTTGCTATGTATCTGAGAGCTGAACAATGAGTAAGGATGACAGAAGAAGAATTGGTGCCTTTGAGCTGTGGTGTTGGAGAAGATGCTAAACATCCCATGGACTGCCAAAAGAACAAACAAGTATGTCTTGGAGAGGGTGCAGCCAGAGTGCTCTTTGGAGGCAAGAATGATGAGGCTTCACCTTACTACAATGGGCATGTTGCTGGAGGGGCTATTCCTTGTAGAGGGACATGATGTTCAGAAAGGTAGAGGGTTGGCGAAAGAGAGGAAGACCCTTATCCAGGTGGGTTGACATGGTGACTGCTGCAGTGTTCTCTAGTGTGTAAGGAAGTGTGAAGATGGCACAGGATAGGGACAGAGTTCAGGTCTGTTGTTCATAGGGTCGCTATGGGTTGTACTCAACTCAAAGACACCTAACAAAAACAACAACAAAAAAGGACTATTTATAATATCAAAGGTTGAAAAAGATAGCATAACTAGTTTTTAAATGTGTAGACAGTAAAAATGTCTGCATGTTAAAAATGAGAAGATACAAAGTAACAAAATAAATGTTGGAAAATAACTGCAACACACTTGCAGTCTTCAGGTTACAAACCTCTGATTTCTAATAACTGTGTGTGGTTATTAACCAGTCCCATTACATTAAACATTCAAGGTCCATACAATGTTTCATAATAGCAAATAGGCTCTATGTTTAAAAACATTGTTATTGTTTATTATGTTAAATAGGTTTTAGTGTATCTGGGAATATTTCCTCAATGTTTTTATGCATAGATAGGTATTTTAAGTACTTACCAAACATATGAGTATTTATATACTAAAGCAAAGATATAAATAATTGGTATTAGAGACAAATCATATCTAACTGTTTCAGTTTGCATGCAAATTAGATTTAAAATGTTTAGGAAGTAACTATAACCCGGAGACTGTCTGAACATAAAAGGTATAGCTCTGATGACCTTAATAAATGAAGAATTTTTTTTAAAGTTATCAGAATGGAGGAATGTTGTTGTTGTTGTTGTTGTTGTTAAGTGCTGGCGAGTCACAGATGACTCATAGCAACCTTATGAAGGAGAGTCCTCAATGCTTTTCATCCTCTCTCCAGGTTCATAGGGTTTCCGGAGGCAAGCTATTCTGGAAGTGGATGCCACTCCTGAATGGAGAAATAGATTTAAAAAAAAAACACCCCAAAAACCAACCCATGCCACATACACACAATGGAGTACTATGCAACACTGAAAAACCATAAAAATTGTTTTTAAATGCCATATAACCTAGATACATATAGAGAATATTATACTAAGTCATCTAAGTGAGTCAGAAAGGACAGTTTTTGTCTTTTTGTCCATTACCAAAAGTTAAAGAGTTATACACGGGAAGAATCATTGTTGGATGGTTATCAGAGTTGGAGAGGAAGGACAAAACCAGTAAAAATTGGTAAATAAATAATAGATACCTATTAAGACAAGTGTGGGGAAAGGCACTGCATAATACAGGGATGATCAATACAGTCCTAACTAAAGAAAGGAGAGACATAGGGGAGTATAGAAGGAATAATGGAAATCAGAATTACAGGGAGGAAAGGGGCAATTAAACTATGGATATTGAAATTAATGGTACAGAACAAAATGTGTATAAATGTAAAATGTGTAAAAATTCAGTTGCTTCGTAAATATTCATTCAAACCACAATAAAAATGCTTTAAAAACAAAACTACAAAAAAAGCAAATATAATCTTAAGAAAAAACTGTTTCTGTCTTAGGTATTTAGTGTTGCTAGAACTGAAATACCACAAATGAGTGGCTTTAACAGGAATTGCTGCTTTCATAATTTGACTCCCTAACTCGCTCACTGCCACTGAGTTGGAACTGTAGCTGGTCCTCCAGTGGGTTTTCAGAGGCTCTAAATCACAGAGGAGGAGACTGCACATCTTTCTCCCATGAAGCATCTGATGGATTTGAACTACCAGAAAGACATGAGGCACCTTTTGTTAGCACTGCAACTCCATACTGACAACCCCACCAGAGCTCCCTGCAGTTTAAGAAGGTAGAAACCCGAGTTCAGGGTGCCAGCTCTCTAGGCAGGCTTTGTCAATGTTGTATCTGGAGAAAAGTCCTTGTCTCGTCTTCAGAGGGAGCTCTGGTGGCCTAGTTGGTAAAGAGCTGTACTACCAATCTAAAGGGAGACTGTTTGAATCCATCCACTGTTCTGAAGGAGAAAGATAGTCTACCTACCTACCTTCCATGTGATTTATGGCCTCTGAAAACCTGCTGGAGGGTCAGCTGTGAGTAGGTTCGGATTTGATAGCAATTTAAGAAAAAAAAAACACAAAACAACAACACAAAACACCCCAAAACTAAACAAAAGTATATTTGAAGAAAGACAAGCTCAAGTGTTTACACATTTATATTTTATTCATAAGCAGCTCTGGTTGCATTGTGTATTATGTGTTGCACTATTGACTGAAAGATCAGCAGTTCAAAGCCACCAACTGCTCCATGAGAGGAAGATGGAGAAGGTCTGTCAGTAATGATTTACAGCCTTGGAAGCCTAACAGAGGGTTGTTTTGATTTGGAATCACTTTGCCGATGGCAGGGGGTCCTTTTCATGGTGAATTTATTTCTTAACTATCATCTTCTCAAGTACTGAGCATTGTATCTTAGAATTTCCCCTTTGTCTTTCAGGCCAAAGATGCCCTAGAAAATCTTGAAGTTCCTGTTGGCTGCCTCATGGTCTACAACAACGAAATTGTGGGGAAGGGGAGAAATGAAGTCAACCAAACAAAAAATGTATGTTAATTGGATAGTGTAATTAATAGAATACAGCAGCCATGAGACAAGTGGTTTGGACAGGTCCCAGGGGGTGAGAGGATGGGACTGCCTAGTTCAGTAGGTATTCAGTGGTATGGCAGGGGTTTTTAACCTTCTATTTTTTTATTTCTAAATTGTATTTTTTTAAATTTGAAATATTGTTAAGAATGTAATGAAAACATTGTGTTAGAGATAATGTCCCATTTCATAGTGCTTGCTTGAGTGAACCGTAAAAGCATCTTTTGAATTTTTTTAACTCCCATGGGTTTTTTTCCAATTTAACTCACGGCTGTCGAGTCAGAACCGGCTGAGAGCTGACCATCTGGCAGGTGTTTGGAGGCTGTAAATTACAGCGGAGGAGATACAGGCTCATCCCTCTTCTGAGGAGCAGCCAGTGAAACCGCCAGCGTGACGCCTCCGTTGCTTAAAGGGCAGATCCCTCCCCACTACACCACTCAGGTTCCCCTTGGACTTTTAAAAAATTTTATTGTGTCTTGTGTGTGTACCATCAACTCCGATCTGACTGGTACAGGAGGAGATTGCCCCTCCTCCAGCAGAGCATCTGGTGGATCTGAACTGTGTACCTCTGGGATTGCAGTCCCCTTGGATTTTTTATTAGGGGAGTTATTAGAGGGTCAGTATAGAAGAAACAGATCTGTTTCCACTTTAAGGAACTCTAATGTAGAAAAACTTTATAAAACACATCAATTTAATTTGTGATACTTTCTATTTCTTGTTGTTGTTTGCCACTGAGTTGGAACCAAGCCATCGCTGACCTTGTAGTGGATTTACAGAGGCAGTAAATTGCATGGGAGGTGAAATCCCATCCTTCTCCCGTGGATTCGAGCTGCGTGCCTTTGAGATTGCGGCGCAGTTTCTTACCAACTTTGCAATACTTTCTACAGTCCCTTTAAGTACTGTCATCTGCCTAGTAAATACAAAGATGATCTTGTATAACTTTAGAAGGATAAAAGGATTGCAATAAAGAAGCTACTTCTTTATTGGGTAACTCAGCTGAATGAAGCCACATTACCTGGTGTCTCTCTACCTGTGGTGTGGATGCTTTATAAGGCATGCACCTTTTCAGTCACTGTTACCAGCTCGAGGGGTTTAAAGTTTAAGACACTGCTTTCCCTGCCGGTATCACAGCAGTCATAGTGCCACCATCTTTAGTAGTTATGAGAACTGTGAAGTATTCAAGTTTATGATTTTAAAAAGACACTAGATGGATAGTTTATAGCCCTATTGTCACTTACATGGACTTAGATCCTATTGTAGGATCTTGAGTTGTTGGTATTGACCCATTGGGAACTTTTAAATTCAAAATGATGTGTAAAGTAGAAACCCAGATTAACTGAAGTAAATAGTAAACATATTACAACACTTAGTGAGTATGCAAACACTTATTTGGGAATGGAACTCTGGAAGGGTTAGGCAATTTTGTCTTTTAAAATAAATATCGTATTTTCTTGTTAGTATTCTTCTGGATAGGTATGAGATCTTCTCCATGAGAACATTTCATGCCCTGTCAATACCTACCTTAGCCCTTCCATGACTTTAAATTCTTCTATCCCTTTTATTTAACTCAGATTTATTTCAGAGGAAGTTTACCTTGTAAACTGAGGGAAGGACTCTCATCAAGCCTCTTTCAGCTGTCTGCCTTTAACCCATTCCAGCCCAGCCTAAAGGGAGTTCTGATGGCATAACTGCCAGGGGCCTGCGCTGCTGACCCAAAGGCCACACCTTTCTGCTGGCTCAAACACATCAATGGCTCTGTGGGAGACAGGTGGGCATTTACAGCCTTGGAAAACCCGCTAGTGGGTTGTCAGTAAGCTTATTCTGACTCAGTAGCGATGAATTGCTAACCAAGCCTGGATTTTGTGTTTGCAGCTCCCAAGATTCCGAAGTAGGCTCCCAGTCCACGTGAATGGCATTAGGGTTCTAAACTATCCTAGAGTCCAGCTTGTACCTTTAAAAATCACAAAATTGAATACTTCCTTATAGTTCTTATGGCATGCTATCATGGTGATACTCTGATTGTTACGATACTAGGTTTAAGATAATTCAGGTGAGTGGTTCCTGAAAAGTATGAGGCAATTGATTTAGAAATCCTGGATCTGGTTGTCTAAAGCTTCCATATCAGGAACTAGTTTTTGTTTCAAGGTCCCCAATTGGTTCTGGTATGTGGTCAAGTTCAGGATCCTTTTCAGAAGCACCTCTTAGCTCCAAGTCTGTAATTCCATGATGTGCCTGTGAGACCCTTTGCCAGCATCGTGCCCATCTGCCTCTGGCTTCATGGCAGCTGGGGCCTCCTTGGCAGCGTGTCCACGCTTTGCCCCGTGCCACGGGCACCTTACTGTTTGCCCCCCACATTATGTTGTTGAGGATGGAGCCTTTTCATCCCACACAGTGCCTTCCGCATAGCTAGCACCCCCTGTAAGCGTGCTCGCAGATGCTGTTGCCTGCGGTGTAATTATTGCAGTGATATCTGTGACCTGCACTGTTGTTTCAATTAGGGGAAACAAGGTGGAGAAGAGAGCTCAGAGAGGGCACACTGTAGCATTATGCAGCCCTGTGCCTCGTTCTATGCCCATTACCTTATCCAAGGTGTACTATTGCCATTGATGCTGACCCTAGTGATCACATAGGACAGAGGCGAATGGCCGTAGAGTGTTTCCAAGGCTGTGAATTCTCATGGATACAGACTATGGAAGTGAGTATATATTTGTATACACTATTTGATACATGGGGAAACCAAGAGGTTATGTAACCTCCTCAAAGCCACATAATTAGTAATTTCATGGTTGGGATTCAATGTTTGTGTGGTAGATTCCAAGTGCTGTGTGATGTCTCCTGTACATTTTTTTGCCTCTAGTAAAGTACTTGAGTCCAGTACTTCATCTTCTGTCTACAGTTGACCTTTATATAAAGCTCATCCCAAAGAAAATATAAGTGATGACATGCCAGTAAATGAAATAAAGATTTGCTTAGTGCTGGTCAGTGAGAGCCTTGAAAACACATTGGAAACAGGCATACTCTTGAGAAAATGTCAAATTTCCCTTACAGCATTTAGAAACCATAGATCTGTTCCTTTGAGATGCCTTTTCTCTATGACATTTTAATCGGAGGTGCTACTCCTCAGATACTTAAAAAGTCGAGCTTGATGCAGAAGGCATCTCAGATTAGGTGTCCTTTGTTGGTGAGGTTTCAGAACTCAAATGGAGGAATGCATCGCCAGCTGCTAAGAGTGTCCTGAAGACCTCATTTATTCAAGTGCTGGCAAAAATGACGGACACACAAGGTTATGTCCTGGTTGAACTCACTTGTGAACTAGGAGCTAGGAGTCGGAAGAGTATCACAGGGAGCACCTCTCTCTTTGCAGGCTACACGGCACGCGGAGATGGTGGCCATCGATCAGGTCCTCGACTGGTGTCATCGCAGCGGCAGGAGCCCCTCGGAGGTGTTCGGGAACACGGTGCTCTACGTCACGGTGGAACCCTGCATCATGTGTGCGGCCGCCCTGCGTCTCCTCAGTATCCTTAGCTTTCCTGGGCTGATGCCTTGTCCCTTTCCTGCAGACACGGAAGTGGTCGCACCCAACATTTATGAAGCAGTTGTAGAAGCTGTTACTGCCACCAAGTCACTTCTGACTCTTAGCAGCCCGCCTCTGGGTTCCCAAAGCTGTAAATCCGAATGGGGGAGATCGCCTCGTCTTTCTCCTGCAGCATGGCTGTTAGAGTTGAACAGCTTGCCTGTTCAATAAGCCGTCAGATACTTAACCCGTTACACTACCAGGAAGCTTTTAAATTGTAAAACAGCCTCTTTGCTTTTACATCAATCAACAATGTACCTGTTATGTAAGTTAGGGAGTATGGTGGCTTTAGAGTTAAGGAATGGCACTGCCAGTTCAAAGGTTGTTGTTGAGTACAACTCATAGCGGTCCTGTGAACAAAGATGTGAACCCTGTTCTATCCTTTACCATCCTCACACTCCTGACACACAAGAGCCCACTGCAGCAGTCACTGTGTCAGTCCACCTAGCTGAGGGTCTCCCTCTTCTTAGCCAACCCTCCACCCTTCCCAACATCATGTCCTTCCAAGGAATAGCCCCTCCCCGCAATATGCCCAAGACTATGTGAGGTGAAACCTCTTTATTCTTGTCTCCAAAGAGCACTCCGACTGCACCTTCTCCAAAACATATCTGTTGTTCTCATTGCCATTCATGGGATGTTCAGTGCTCTTCTCCAACACCACAGCTCAAAAGTGTTAATTCTTTTTCTGCTATCCTTATTCACTGTTTTCAAAGGTATGATGTTCAAATCCACCAGCTGTCCTGTGGGAGAAAGAGTCTCCTCCCATGTAATTTCCTCCCTCTGAAAACCTCCTGGCGGGTCAACAATGAGTTGGTTCTGACTCGATGGTATCTAACAACAACATCATGTAAGTAGTTGGAGAAAGAAAAGCTTAGCGTTAAACTTAAACTTCTGTGTAAAGAAAAAGAATCCATTAACTTTAAAATGGGCACAGTTCGCAGAAAAGAGCTAAAGAATGTACACTTAAGTTTTGCCTTTGGAAAGCAAAGTGTAGGTAATTTCCAGTTTTTCTCCAATTTTGTTTGAAAAGGAAGTGAAAAGCAAACTTAAATAATTTATGATAAAACGTCAAGCAATTGGAAAATGGATAAAATGGAAGTTCTTTGGCGGCATATCGCGTAGTTATTGTTGTTGTTGTGTGCTGTCGAGTTGGAAGCAACTCAGCTGATCCTGCAGTGGGTTTTTAGAGGCAGTTAATCACATGGGAGGAAACTGCCTATCTTTCTCCTGTGGAGCAGCTGGTGGACTCGAACTGTGTGCCCTTGGGATCACAGCGCAGTTTCTTAACCACTATAGAATGGAACAGGTTAGTCTCTAAAGATCCTTTTTAAAATTTTATTTGAAAATTCAGAAACTCTAAATTTCATACTTGCCCATTTTTCTAAGTACTCATTTTGCTAAATGGGCATGAATAATTTGAACTATAAAAATATTAGAGCGTTTTCAGTATGACAACGTATACAGTCTATATATAAGGGGATGTTTTGAATCCACCAGATGCTCAGCTGGAGAAGGAGGGGCAAACTCCTCCTGTGCCAGATGAACCCAATTTGACGGTACACCAAATTTAAAAAAAAAAGGTAACTAGAATCCTAAATTCATGTACTTTAAATGGTTTGAATTCTACACAGTGGCCAGACTTCTGTTTACAAAACAGCAGTCTGGAAATACTCAATGCCCAGCAGCTCAGAACCAGATTTCCTTGCTCTGGACTTGATTATATACCAGTTGGAGCAGAGTGCCTGCGTGCTGCACGGATGGGTAACCTCTTGCTGCACATTGTCCTGGTCGTAAACGTGACCCATGAACTTGGGAGTTGAACTCCCATTCGTTAACCAGATAGTTCTACACCTGATATCAGCCCATTCTCATCTTCCCTGCTAGGTTGTGGCTTTTATGAGCTAGAGGATGAGATTATAAAATGTCTCATGTTTTTCAAACCCCAACGAGGTTTATGCAGTTAAGAATTATTTAGGAGTTTATCAGTGCTGTTAAATATTTTTTTAAAGCCAAAATTTGCTGAAATTATGCTTTATGCTTGTAAATATTTTGAGCACTTTCATGTCTTAACTCATTGTATGTCCCTGTTATCCTGTGGACTAGATACTCTGTTATTGTGCCCAACTTATAGACGAGGAAATGGACATGTAAGTAAATGGAGAAGCCTTGAGGGTTGATGTTGAAGTCTTCCTACTTTTCCCTGTTCTGTCTCACAGACTGGCTCAGTTTTACTTTTTTTTTTTTTTTAAAAATGGAGGTGAGAACACAGATATGTTCTTTTAGGGGGAAAACCCCAGATATACAACTATTTTTAAAAAGTAAAAATCTTTGGGTTAAATTTTTGCCTCCATTCTGGTTCTAATCATTTGATGATGAAAATTCTAGAAAAAATTATTCGAGAGACTAAATCAGAGCACTAACCTATGAGCATTTCATATCTACATACTCACTTTTCATTCCATTCACACCTGCTGGATGTTAATAACTAAGCATTTACATCTTTTTCTTTTGTGTAATTAGATTTTATCATTTTTAAGAGTAAGACACAACTTTTCTTGTTTTTCACAGTAGGTATGAGCTTTCATTTTCAGGATAGCTGGTGGAAACATTCTGTTTTCTTTTTTTTTTTCCTCTCTTCAAATTCTCTTTACTGAAAACAAGACTATTGCTATTACACACAGTTCTTTATTACTTTTTAAAAAATTTTCACTAATTTACAAAATTCTAATACAAATTGGAACAAATTCTTTCAATTTTCCCCAACCCCGCCTCCATCAAATTGTACAACCCAAAGATTAATCCCCTCTTCCCCCTGTACATCCACATCCCTCTGCTTCCAGCTTCTCCCACCCCTTCTGGACTCTTACTCTACAATAATGGTCTTACACAATATTTTTTGTCACAGTACCTAACTGAACTGCACAGGTCCTTAATTTTTTCTTAGACATTCCTCTGGTTGTATATGGCTGTCAGAATGAACGATTTGGTGGCTGTGGCTCTGTTCTAAATATTGCCTCTGCCAACCTGCCAAATACGGGAAACCCATTTCAGGTAAAGTGGACTACTTATGCTTTTTCTTTATCTTTTCATGGGTTTATAAATAGGGTGTGGTCAGTAGGTACCAAGTGACCATTACAGGATGAGACAGGCCCTTGGGACCTCTGGACAAGTTCGTTCATACCTCAGTGTAAAGGTACAAATGATAACTGCAGTGTATTTGGATAAAAAAAAAAAAAAATCTATAGAAGAATCCCAAGCAAAAGGGGGAACAATGTGGAAAAATTCAAATTCTCATAAAATCCTGAATTTGTAGAGGCACTGTGGCTTGACGAATCCCTGAAACTGTTGCCTTGAGGTAATCTTTAAATCTTTGACAAGAAATATTCACTGAAGTCTTCTTTAGACTACTCAACAATTTAGGTTAATTAGTAAAGAGGAGTGCGCTCTTTTAAATAACTATTTTTTGGGATGGAATTATAACAGCAGCTTGAAGCTTAGAGGTCATTGAGTTTATCTAAGTCGGTGATGAACCATGTGGGAAAAGGAGAGTGAGAATGGTAGTACGAGTTGGAGAATAAAATTAAGGCCAATGAATCACACATTCAGGTACTGGGGTATGGGTGTATATTTTAAATAATAATAATAAAGCAAAACAACAACAGCGCCCTACAAATCAGTTTCCAGATGAGTGTCTAACTCTCTTAATTAACAGAAGCTTTCCTGAAGGAGAACCCTGCTTTCCCAGGGTCCTGAAAATTAGCACCAACATCTTCATGCTTGTTGAAGAAGCAGATGAAGTTCTACTTGTATTGATGGTTTTACTCTATGAGGTAGCATCTTCACACTGACTTGGTTTCATGGGAAGCCTGAGCTCAGTGAGAGTAGCTACTCTTTATAGCAAGCAAACTACTTTTTGCATCAACTAAAGCATTTTGCTTGATTGCCACACAATATTTTTGGTGTCTTGCAATCAATTAGAAGTCCCTAAGTGATGAAAATGGTTAACGTGCCTGGCTGCTAACTGAATGGTGGGAGGTTCAGCTCAGCTCAGAGGCGCCTGGGGAAAGTCCTTGTGATCTAGTCTGAATAATAATCCCCTGAAGACCCCACAGAGCACAGTTGTATGCTGACGTATGTGGGGTGATCTGGAGTTGAATTAATGGCAAATAATTTACTAAACTAGCCTCAGTCAGTTTATTTTTCACTGTTTCTTTGCCCCTAGACTTTTAAATATTGACATCTTCTGCAGATCCAAGAATTCACATTTCCTTAATCTTCTCTCAGAAATTCTACTTCCTTTTTAATCTTGCCACATGGTTTCTATGGTTTATGCTATGAGAATTAGAACTTTCAGTTTCTTATTTGTCGGGCTGAATTTCCTTCAGAAGCTGGCCTTTTTGCAAGCTGGTTAATCCCAAAGCATTATGTTTTTTAAAGAGAAAATTCAAGTCATTCTGTCAAATCAGATCCAACTCATCGTTGACCCTCCAGAGAGTTTTCACGGGGGGGGGGGGGAGACTGTGTATCTTTCTTCCTCAGAGTAGCTGGTCGAGTCAGACCGCCAACCTCTGGGCCCCTGGGCCACCAGAGCTCCCTGGGCCTGGGTAAGAGGGATTGAAAACACAAGAAAGCCGCGTCTGGAGTGGGGCTCCAGTACCCTGTGCTGTGCTCCCAGCTTCATTCTAGTTACCATGGCTTTCCTGACCTGCCTCCTTGAATCTCCATGTGCCATGTCACCCTGCTTACCTCAGCAGGAGTCCACACATCAAGTCCAAGCTTACCTTTAAGGCTGCTTGTATTTTTTTTTTAAAGTTTTCTTTTATTTCATTATTTTGTGTGTGTGTACCAGCAAATCAGATCTGACTGGTACAGGAGGAGATTGCCCCTCCTTCTCCAGCAGAGCATCTGGTAGATTCGAACTGTGTACCTCCGGGATTGCAGTGCAGCTTCTTGCCACTAGACCACCAGAGCTCCCTTGGCTTCTTGTATTTTTACCTCATTTTATCCCTTAATTTCTTTAAACTCCCTAAATAATCCTCCTCCCCTTAGTCAGTGGTTCTCTCATATGAACCCCCACACTTTCTCCCTTTTGCCTGAGATGCTCTCATCAGTCTCTATAATATTTTGTCTATGTTGCACTGGGCTCTAGTGTTTCAGAGATTGTGAGGATGGCACAAGATAGGACAGGTCTCAGATCTGTGGTTCATAAAGTCACTATGAGTTGTACTTGACTTGATGGTACCTAACAACAACAATGGTGAGTGAGAGCGCGCTGGTGGCCTGTCTGATAATTATCTCTGAATTATACACAGGAGGAAACTGAGGCACAGAGTTTAAGCATCTTACTCAAGTCTGCACAGCTAGTGCCTTTATTATTGTTAGGTACTTTCAAGTCAGAATCGACTCATAGCTGATCTTCCAATGGGTTTTCAGAAGCATTAAATCGGGAGGGAGGAGATTGTCCATCCTTCTCCTAGGAACAACATATGGATTAACATTGTATTCTTTTGCCATTAACAACTTGCAATTCCTTACCACAAAGCTACCAGTGGTAGTATAAACGAAAAAAGTCATTGCCATGGAGTTGTAACCAACTCTTAGCTTGACTGCCCACCTCCAAGCCCGTTTTGAGAGGCTGTACATTGAGCAGGAAGAGACTGCTCGTCTTTCTCCCTCAGAGCAGCTGGTAGATTTGAACTGCCTGCTTTTGGGTTGGCAATATCACACCTTTCACATGGAGCCATCAGAGCTCCCACTTAGTGGTATCAGATTGATTAGTTGATTTAAAGTGATGTTTAATGGAGTCTGTATACCTATTATTTTTTTTTAAATTCACTTCCTTACCCATGTTATTAGTATCTGTTATCTGAAACCTGTTTTTGTAATTCTTGGGTCTACATTTGCTGGTTTTGTGGGATCTGTCACACATTTTCATGGACCTATCTTCTCACCTTTTCCATCCCATTAGTGTGTCCCTGGGTATCGGGCAGAGGAAGCAGTGGAAATGTTAAAGGCCTTCTACAAGCAGGAAAACCCAAATGGTGAGTATATTCTGTTACATATTGTGTGAGCCTCTTCAAACAACCCCAGCAAAACAGCCTGACATCAGCTGACTTCTTCATGTTCTCCTTCTCCCCCACCCCCGCTCCCTCCCCCAATTCTTTCACAGCTCCAAAATCAAAAGTTCGGAAAAAGGAGGTGCAGAAGTCTTGAGCTTCCCTGGTGAACACTGGCTGTCCCAGCGCTTGCGTGGGGAAGGTCTTGGACTGAAAGCTGCCGCCGTCCATGAATCACATGTTTATAGACTGTCGTTAATCAGTGGGAAAATGGTCTCTCATCATTTGCTCTGTTGAGGGAACAAATTAGCACTTTTTAAAAGTCTGACAATTGTAAACTACCATTAGCTCTTCCACAAGCTGAAAGAGCATTTTAAGTTGGGGAGTAGGGGTTGGGAAATGAGGGTTTGAGGTTTTAGGGATTAGCAAATCCTGCATACTCTTCCCGCCCAGACAGGATTGTGCCCAGTGCAGGGCCTGTGTGGACTCTGGGACATGGAGACCTGGGGTGTGACTGGCTGGAGGAACGTGGCACACTGTAGACTATGCCTGGGCAGAAGCAGACTCATTCTGTAACGTCCGGTTCTCCTGGGGCGTAGAGGGCCCATGACTTTGTTTTAAATCATATATCAGTTGCAGCTACACATACTGTGATTATGGATTCCTTAGAAGAGACTTGCTTTCATAAAGCATTTTGAAGAAAATGTTATCTTTTTATACCAATTTTTAATGACAAAATTTATAGCATATTGCTGTAATAAGACCTCTCATCTCTTTTAAAATACAAATGAAATTAATGATAAAATAATAAAATACAAAAAGGAAAAGTCATCAGAGGGATGAGTCATCATCTTTTTTGGTCACACTTCTGCCCCAGCTTTTTTCACCATCAGTAGCCCCCTTTGGGGTTTATGTTTTCACGGGGTCGGGAAGGACAGAGAATGCACATCACAAGTTGTACAGTGTGTCGAGGGTGCTGAGAATGGATGTGAAAGAGAAAGGATTAGCAAGGTAAGGAGTGCGGGGCCAAGGACTCAGCAGCAGCCTGCGTTACGCAGATGAAAGAACCTTGCTCGGAAACTGAGGACCTGAAGCGCTTGCTGCAGAAGGTCAAGGACTATAGTCTTCAATATGGATTGAAGCGAAACATTCATAAGGCAAAGATTCTCACACGTCGGCCAATTGGCAGCTTCATGATGGATGGAGAAGAGCTTGAGATTGTTAACAATTTCAGATTGGATGGTTCCACAGTTAACACCCTTGGCACCAACAGTCAAGAAATCAAAAGACAAATTTCCCTGGGAAAATCTGCTGTCAGAGACCTCTTCAGAGTACTGAAGAGCAACGATGTCAGTCAAGAGACTAATATGCTCCTGATCCAGACCATGCTCTTCTCGCTTACTTGCTATGTCCCAGAGAGCTGGGCAATGAATAAGGATGACAGAAGAAGAATCAATGCCTTTGAATTGTGGTGCTGGAGAAGAATATTGAATATACCATGGACTGCCAAGAGAACAAATAGGTTGGTATTGAAGAGGGAGAAACCAAGCTGCTCGTTGGAGACAAGGATTTTGAAACTCCATCTCATATACTTTGGGTATGTGGCCAGGAAGGACCAGTTCTTAGAGAAGGATATCATGCTCAGAGAGTGGAGGGACAGTGCAGGAGAGGAAGACCCTGGATGAGATGGATTGCCACAGTAATTGGGCTAATGGGGGTGTGTCGGAGGCAGGGAGACTGGCTCAGGATCAGGCAGGTTCAGGGTCACTGAGTCACAGGGGACTTGATGACACATAACAACAATGGTGGTTCTCAGAATTGTTAAACTGAAGTCAATTTAATCTAAAATCACACTCTCATGTATTTTTTTAAAACCATCCTGAGGATTAAAAAATTTAAAAAGATCAAAGAATAGTCTGCTCAGAGGGAAAACTAATGTGATCGTCACACCGGACTGGACTTCCGCCGCAGGGAAGTCTCAGCATTCCTGCTCTGGGACTGCAGTAAGGCTTGATGCCCAGGAAAAAACCTGCATGCCTCTCTGCAGACAGATGCAGGGGCACGGGCACGTCCCTGCCCAGCAGAGGGCGGCGCTGCTCCACAGAAGCCCCGTTCAGGCCCCGACTGGCAGCTCGCTCCCTCACTTGTCCTGCTTCAGTGGATTCATTTCCTTGATGCAAAGCATCTGTATTTGTTGATTCTGCCATTTGAGCGATGTCTCTTACTTGTTTGTTTTGAATTACATTACAGTCTGAAATGTAATTGTGGTGAAAGTATTTTTATATTGCTGAGAGTAGCAGCTAATCACAGTTACATGCTTCAGAAGACTTATAATTGCTTGGGTTTTGTGCCTGTGTGTTTTTAATTGCTTCTAAGTAGTTTTATGGAGAAGAATATGCATGATTTGAAATTACAATAATGTTACATGCACCTTATTTTCCATTTTCCCACCTTTAAAAATTATCTCATTATATTTTAGTGCTTTGACTAGTTTATTCCTGTTTGTCGTTGATCATAATTCATTTCTGACTCATTATGCTTCTGCCAGTGGAACTCGTTGCCTTCATTATCTTCATGGAGTTTTCTTGGGGATTGCTTGTAGGACAAACAATCTGGAATTTTCCCTCCATTGAGTTGTTACCTGTATCTCTACTGTTGTTGTTATGTACCATTGAGTCACAGTGACTCATAGTTGACCCTTCAATGGGTTTTCAGAGGCAGTAAATCATGAGGGTGGACACTATCCATCTTTCTACCTCAATTGTTGTTGATTGCCTTCAAGTCAAGCATGACTCATAGCGACCGTATGAACAAAAGGCTTGAAGCCCCTCTATAAGTATTGACATTTATCAAAGTTCATAGAGTTTCCCAAGGCATGTTATTTAGGAAGGCGGTGAGCAGCTATTAAATTCAAAACATGTGCCTTTGAGTTGGCAGTGTGGCATGCAAACTCCTTTACACCAAGCCACCAGAACTCCTTATCTATCTAGAAAATGAGTTATCAAAGAATATAAAGAATAATTTTTTTTAGAAATCCAAAATAGAGTATCTGTATTTTCAGGTCAGAGACAGTTACTGCTGAAAGAATCAGGAAAAGACTCACACTATCTACAGGGAAGCATTAAAAAAAGACTCACTGATAGCTCTGTGGCCTGCCTGTGCTGGGTTTTGAAGAAAGGACAGGTCTTTCTTGATTCTTAAATGTGGCTAGCCAGATTGATTTTAGTTTACAGCTTTTTAGAGTCTCTCCAGTGACTAGATTATGTAAAAGTCTCACCTAAATCTTGGTCTGAGGCTCAGGACCTGGTCATGTTGGGACGTTGGTTCAGTGGTTCGATGGTGCATCATGGACTGGAGATCAGAGCATCACGGACTGGAGGTCGGTGCATCACGGACTGGAGGTCGGTGCATCACGGACTGGAGGTCGGTGCATCACGGACTGGAGGTTGGTGCATCACGGACTGGAGGTTGGTTCATCACGGACTGGAGGTTGGTCGGTGCATCACGGACTGGAGGTCAGCATGTCCATGCTGATGCAGAAACATATGTCACGTCACAGACTGCTGTTAGGTGCTGTAAAGTGGGCCCTGCCTGACAGTCTTCTGCAGGACAGCAGGAAATGCTGCCCAGGCTTAGGTCATCTTCATCCCTCGAGTGCCTGAATCCAATCTTGAGGCTCTTTTGTCCTTCCGTGTTCCTGAGAATTTCCATCACTGTACCAAACAGGGCATCCTTTCTGCAAGTGGATCACAGGCCTTAAGACTGCTGAGCGACCTGGAAGAGTGGTGAGGAATTACAGGAAATGAGATCCTGTTGATGAGGACGCAACGATGAGGATGAAAATCAGACATCATGTTGGTCACATCCTCCAGCTACTCAGAAGTGGCTTAGATGGTGGTGATGATACCTGCACTCTGAAGCCCTAGTTTACTGCTACTAGTGCCTAACAGACCAGCCAGGAGACTCGTTTTGTGGATGAGATAGTTCTGGAAGTTGCAAGATTCAAAAAGACTGCCCACCTCGCTGAGAGCAATCAGGTGGGAGATTGCGTCAGTGCTGCTAGAGGATCCAATGTTTATTCTGTCCAGTCTTTGCCCTGAGCTTGCTGAGAATGGGCGGTGTGGGTAATGCTCTGGCAGGCTTCGGTCCCTGATAGCAGGCTGTGTTAAATATCTTTGTGCTTGCTTTTACTTGGCACAAGGATCTCTTCTCTGTGTTGTATCTGGAATATTATGGCGAGAAAATAGGTGGCCAAGACGCCAGTGTAGGAAAGAACTGGATTTCGTGGTGTGTTCCCCAACACCCTTTCCAGCTATTAACTGGGAATAATGTCAAACTGAAAATAAAAAGAAATAAATATAAATAAATAATATATAAATAGAAATAAATATTTATAAAAATAAAAATGGCATGAACACCCTTGAAATGCTAACACCTCTCCATTAACATTTTACACTTTTATCATTTGCTTGCTACCATTTGTATACTTATTATCTCTCTCTCTCTCTCTAGCTCATTGGCTTCCCCAGTTGTTTTTCTGAAACATTTGCTAGTTAAGTTACACCCCCAAATGTTTCAGTATTTCTTATTAATAAGAATTGTCTCTTACATAATTAGTCAAGTTAAGCTCAGTAGTTTAACATGCGTATAAAACGTTTATTTAACCCTTTGTATTCCAGTCTTGTCTATTGATGTCCTTCCAGAGCATCCTGTATACTAGAGCCATCCTAGGGTCAAATACTGCATTTACTGAGCATGTATCTTCAGCCTCTGTTAATTTAGAATACTGTGTTCTTTAAGGATGTTGATAATTTAAAGTAACAGTTCTTTTCCAGGGAGCAGGGGTGGACTAGTAGTAAGCAGCTTCATTGTCATCTCAAAGGCACCCCAGTTTGAACCCATCAGCTGCTCTGCAGGACAAAGATAACCCATCTCCTCCCTTGCAGTTCCTGCCTCTGAGAACTGGTGGGTAACCCATGAGTTGGTTCCATACACAACAACAAAAGGGTTTTCCCCCCACATATACAACAATAGTTCTTTAACACACTTTCAAAACTGTCCCTCATTTTGGACTAGCTTGTTGTTGTTGTTGTTGGGAGCTATTGAGTACAACTCATAGTGACCCCATGTACTACGGGTCTGAACCCTGTCCTATCCTGTGTCCTCCTCACATCTCTAACACATTTCAACCCATTGCTGCAGTCACCACGTAAATCCATTGATGGGGGTCTTCCTGTCTTCTGCTGACCCTCCACCCTTCCAAGCATGTTTTCCTTCTCCAGGGAATAGCCTCTCCTAGTAACTTGCCCAAAGTATGAGAGACGAAGTTTTGCTATCCTCATCTTCAAGGAGGATTCTTTCTGCACCTTTTCTAAGACAGACTTGTCCTTTTGGTAGCCCATGGGATATTCAGTACTCTTCTCCAACACCACTCAAAGGCATCAGTTCTTCTGTCTTCCTTAGTCACTGTCCAGTTCTCAAAGGCATAGCTAGAATCAAGTGCACCTTAGTCTTCAAATTTAAAGTATTGCTCTTCAGTATTTTAGAGAGGTCCCTGACAGTGGACATTGCCCATGGTAATGTCTTCTAAGAAGATGAAAATCATTGTTTCAGTCCTCTATCTATCATGATGTTGCTTGCTGACCCAGTGGCAAAGACCTTTGTCTTCTTGATGTTAAGATGCAATCTTTATTGAAGGCTAGTCTTTGATCTTTTGCAACAAGCACTTTACGTCCCCTTTGCATTCAGCAAGAAAGGCTGTGTCATCTTCACAGCATAGGTTGTTGCTGAATCTTCCTCTGATCCCAATCCCACATTCTTCTTCATAGAGTCTGGCTTCATGAATGATTTGCTCAGCATACCGCCTGAAGAGGTAGGTATGGAGAAAGGATCCACCCCTGCCATACACCCTTTCTGATTCAAGCTGTACAGGGTTCACTGCTCTGTTTGGACAACTACCTCTTATTCTAGGTATCGATTTCATATGATCACAAATAAGCATTCTAGGATTCCCATTTTTCTGTGCTGGCCATAGTTTGTTATGATCCATACAATCAAATGCCTCTGCAAAGTTAATAAAACATAGATAGATATTCTTCTGGTATACTCTGCTTTCAGCCAGGATCCATCTGACATCAGCAATGATATTCTTGGGGCAATGGCCTCCTCTAAATCCAGATTCAACTTCTGACATTTCTCTGTCATTGTACTGCTCCAGTCTTTTTTGGGTGATCTTTAGCAGTATTTTACTTGCATGTGGTATTAATGACGTTGTTTGATAATTTCCACATTCTGTTAGATCACTTTTCTTGGGAATGGGAACAAGTATGGACCTCTTCTGGTCAGTCAGCCAGCCAGACAGGTGTCCTCCAAATTTCCTGGCAAACATGTCCAGGGTTGCATCTGTCAGTTAAAAAATGGCAGTTTGTATCGCATTTTATTCCTGGGCCTTCTTTTTTTGCCAGTGTCTTCAGTGCAGCTTGAACTTTTTCCTTTGTTACCATTGGATCTTGTTCACATGGTGCTTCCTGAAGTCCTTCTGCGTTGACCAGGTATGCCTTCTAAGTGATGTGTTTCACCTAGCTTTTGATGTATGATGCATAGCTCTTCTCAGAAGACCACAGAGTGACTGCTGTTGGTACAGACCATGCAGTTGTGTAGTAGTATACAATAACCATCTGTCCTTCGCTGCTCATAAATTTTGGTCACCTGGTGAAGGTCCCATGATTTCTTCACTGTCTAATTGCTGTAGGTGTTGTTTTTGTTGTGTTTTTTTCCCCTTCTCTCCCCTCCTTCACATCTATTGAATACTCTGTGGGGAGAGGGATTATTATTTGTAAAAGAAAATGTATTTGATGCTGATGAAAGGAAGAAAGATGTCAGTTTCAAAGTAGCTGCTGAATTATTTGATTGTATTCATCTTCTCTTTATTTTGCCTGGCAAATTTTACAAAATCCTCTGGCTCATAAGAATACCTTAAATGGCAATGTTTTAATGGAGATTAAGGGGAAGCATCAAAACTAATGTTTTCTGCCCTCCTGTCTGATCCCCTTTTTTGCAAAGCTGTGATTTTTTTTTTAATATGTATCTTTTAGGTAGGGGTTTTGGATAATAGACCTAAGATTTTTTACTTAAATATATAGGGTTTTAGGAAAATAGGTCTAAGATGTTTTGGTGGCAGATGGCCTACGGTGACCCAACAGGATATAGAAACTTGAAGGCAGCAGTAATTTGGCACTAAAATATGAAATTTCTTGGGTTTCCATAGAGACACACTGACTTAAAATGTTTCCGACACTACTACAAAATGAGTGTCAGTAAAAAATTGCAGATGCCAAGATTCCTTGTATTATTATTTTTTTAAATTTCCATTTAAATAGCACAGTTCCTAGTTGAAAATCCATGGAAAAACCAAAGCAAGTCCTCCCTATCCTCAGACCAAATGGCCATGGAGACCCCGTGGAGGGGAGGCATCAGCATGGTTACTTTGGTCTTTGGCAAAGGAATCCGACCACGCTGACTTCATCTCTGAAGACAAATGCCAACTATTTCCTTACTTCATAAATTGCTAATTGTGTGTGGTGAGGAAAGGGGTGATGGGTGACGTATATTTGTGGGTAAGACTGGCATGTGTTCTGTTGAAAGTTTGACAGCTTGAGGATCTTTTCTCCAGTTGAGCTAATGTGAATAGGGCTAATATAAGGCTCCCTTACCTGATTTTTAAGAAGATGTTGGGCTAAAAGTAGCATGTATCCATGCCTGTTATGGACACTTTGTGGCGCAGTTACAGGAACACGAACTTGAATCAAGAGTAGGAGCTGGCGATGTATGGCCCCTGTCCCAGATCCTGCCCACCACCATTCTTAAAACTCCCTGTGAGCAAATCACATTCTGGTCATGTCTTCAAAAGGGACCAGTTGCTGGAGAAGGAAATCATGCTTGGGAGTCAAATCAGAAAGCCACCAGCAGCTTTTCAGAGGCTGTAGATCACAGGGGAGGAAACTGTCCATCTTCCTCCCGCACTGCAGGTGGCAGAATTGAACTAGTGACCTTTGGGTTGAACTGCCCACTCAGCATGGCATGAGACATTAGATTGGTTGTGGATGAAGGGGCACCCAGATAAAGTCAGGGCCGGTGGAAAGGAGAAAAATCCTCAATGAGATGAGCTGACGCAGCGGCCAGAACCACGGCTCCAGCTCAACAGCGCCTGTGAGGATGGCGCGGAACCAGGTGCTGTTTTGTTCTGTGAGTCAGAACCACCTCAGTGGCATCTAATATTTTTGTTTTTGTTGTTGTTTGTTTTTTCAATGGTGGGGGAAAAAGCTCAATCAAGAATACAGTTTTGCTACCTCTGAAAATTACATGGAATTCAAACTTCTATGTCCATAAATAACATTTTCTTGCAAGTTGGAACGCAGCCATATCCATTTGTTTTTGTGTTGTCACCTGCTGTTCTTGGGCTACAAGGCAGAAATGACCATATGGCCAGCAAAGCCTAAAATATTTATTGTTTGGCCCTTTAAGAAGGAAGGTCTGGTGGCATCCACAGGGAGTTGCACTGACAACCTGAAGGTAGCACTTCTCTGGGGGTTCAAATCCACCTGCTGCTCCTCAGGAGAAAGAGGGATCGCTTCCCACGCACCTTACAGTCTCAGAAAGCACACTGGAGGGTCAGCTATGAGTCAGTTCCCGCATAACAGGAATGGGTGTGAGAGAGGTCCTTTAAGATACCACTTGCTGTTGCAGGTCTAACGAGTATGTAGGCACGTGGTTCGACGACATCAGCTGCTCTGAAGGAGAAAGATGGGAAGTCTCCTCCCATGTGATTAACTGCCTCTGAAAACCTGCTTGACGGTCAGCTATGGGTTGGTTCCAACTCTATGATACTCAATAACAATATTAAAAGTTAGTAAGCATTTATTATCACCAAGAGTAGTTTCTAGAATGTCAGAAGTTTACTCGATCCTTTTAAAGACTAGATCTTAGAAACCATCTCCAATTTTCTCACCAACAGATATAGAAACTCTGTGGTATTGTTGTTAAATGTGCTGTCGAGTCGCTTGTGACTCATAGTGACCCTGTGTACAACAAGTCTGAAGCCTGCCCTGTCCTGAGTCAGTCTTACTGACTCCAACACACCTACTCCCATTGCCCTAGTTACTATATCAATTCATCTCATCTGTAGTCTTCTTCTCCTATGCTTCTCCCCTCCACACCCTTATGAGCATGATATCCTTCTCCAAGGATTGGTACCTCCTGGTTACGTGCCCAAATTATGTTAGATGGAGCTTCAAAATCCTAGTCTCCAAGGAGAAAATTGGCTTCACCCTCTCCAGGAAAGACTTATTTTTTTTCCTTGGTAGTCCATGGTATGTTCAAGACTCTTCTCCAGCACCACAACCCAAGGGCATCAATTCTTCTGTCATCTTTACTCCTTGTCCAGCTCTCTGATACATAGCAAGTAATTGCAAAGATCATGGACTGAATCAGGCTGGTCTTGATGAGGAGGAATGTGGCATCAGGATTGGAGGAAGGCTCATCCACAACCTACATTATGCAGATGCCACAACCCTGCTTGCTGAAACTGAGGAGGACCTGAAGTGCTTATTGCAGAAGGTCAAAGATTGGAGTCTTCAATATGGATTGAAGCTCAACATCAAGAAGACAAAGATTTTCACCACTGGGCCAATTGGCAGCGCCACAATGGATGAAAAAGGGATTGAGGTTGTTAACAGTTACAGCTTGCTCAGCTCCACAATGAACATTCTTGGCACCAGCAGTAAGAAAATAAAAAGATAAATAGCATTAGGTAAATCTGCTCTCAGGGTCCTTTCCAGAGTACAGAGAAGCAACAATACCAGTCTAGAGATTAAGGTGCACCCGTGGTTCCAGGATCATGTAAACTTGGTTTGGAAAATAGACAACACTAAATGTATTTACTAGGTATTCTGTCTCCTTAGCCAGCAAGTAGTTTAGGGCAAAGCCTTAATAAGAGTGATGTGTAAACTTTGCATTGCATGGTAAAAAATAGATGTAAGAGTGACCAGCTGTGCTCAGGGAGGAAAGGAGGGTATGGGCAGGTCAAGGGTGGCAGCTGCAATACAACATTACAACAGAATGCTGGAAAGACATGGGCCTGGGCCAAGCTAGCTTGTAATAGAGAGTCCCCCTCCTTTTTTCAGTGAAAGGTCAGTTTTTGTTTTCTGAATTGTGATTTCTATATCATGTGTGGTATGAGATAGGGAGTGGCTGGCAGAGACAAAGGCTCTGACATTGAGTCACTGACGTTAAGAGGTAGAAATTAGGCACAACTGGGAGTCCTGGTGCCATAGTGGCTGTAGCATCTGACTTCTAGCCTGCTGGCAGTTCTAACCCACAGAAGGAAGTGGTGGCAGTTTGCTTCTGTAGAGGTTTGCTGCCTTGGCAATTCTACGGGATCTATTCTGCACTGCACAGCGAGACCCTCCAGAATTGACCTGTTCAGCAGAACTGTTGACAACTGTAACATCACTCGCCACCACGGAAAGGCAGTGATGGAAGGAGACCTCAGTAAGATGGACTGACTAACAGCTACAACCATGGGCTCAAGTCGTGAAGATGGCACACAAATGGGCAATTTGCCCTGTGATATAAAAGGCCATTAGGAGTTGGAACTGATGTCACGCCAACCAACAAGAAGAAGGAACGATCTGTGGCATTGCTGGGTTATTCACATGGCTAAATGAGTTGCTAACACAAAGGTTGGAGGTTCGAGTCCACCCAGATGCACTCTGAAGAAAGGCCTGGAATTCTACTTCTGAGAAATGAACCATTGTAACACCCTGTGCAGCAGTTTCCCCTCTCTTGACCAGATATACACAGCCTTACTTGGAAACTTTATGTTTTGGTTTTTTTTTTCCTCCTCTAGAGAGAAGTATATCAATGATGGGAGCTAACACTTAATGTAGAATTTACTATGTATCATACTCCACTGTGTGTTTATGGGTTGGTCTTAACCCTGAGGTAGGCACTTTTACACCATTAAGGATCAAGGAACTTATTAAACACAAGGATATGAAATCACCTAAAATCCAATAATTAGGCAGCAGACACATATTAGGTTGAGTTGAAGGAAAAGCTACATAAAAAGTAAAAAGAAATCACTTTCCCAGGGCCCCAAAGTACTAAGTGATCATATCAGCCATAATACCCTGGGCTGAAAGCACAGAATAACAGAGGATTGTCTATCTGTGTTTCATTGGTTATATAAAAGCATTTGACTGTGTGGATCACAACAAACTGCGGCTGGCTCTGGAAGAACAGGAATCCCAGAACACTTCATTGTGATCATGTGAAACCTATACTTGGACCAAAAAGCAGTCATCCAAACAGAGCAAGGAAACACTGCATTGTTCAAAATCAGGAAAGGAGTGCATCAAGGATGCACCCTGTCTGTATACCTTATCAATCTATATATGGAACAGATCATTCAAGAAGCTGGACTTTATGAGGAGGAGTATGTCATGAGGATTGGAAGAAAACTCATCAACAACCTGCATTATGCAGATGACACAACCTCGCAGAGACTGAGGAGGGCCTGAAGCGTTTGCTGCAAGAAGGTCAAGGACTGCAGCCTTCAGTATGGACTGAAGCTCAACATCAAGAAGATAGATTCTCATGACTGGGTTAATTGGCAGCATCATGATAGAGAAGAGATATAAATTGTTAACTATTTCATCTTGCTCAGCTCCACAATCAACACTCATGGCACCAGTAGTCAAGAAATCAAAAGATGAATTTCTCTGGGGAAGGATACTGTTAAGGACCTCTAAAAAGTGCTGAAGAGCAATGATATTGGTGTGGAGACGAAGGTATGCCTGATTCAGGCAATGGTCTTAACTTGCTATGTATCAGAGAGCTGGACAATGACAAAAGGTGATGGAAGAATTGATGCCTTTGAGCTGTGGCGCTAGAGAAGAGTATCAAACATACCATGGACTGCCAAGAGAACAAACAGGTTTATCCTGCAGAGGGTGAAACCAGGCAACTCCTTGGCTGCAAGGGTTTTGATGCTGCATCTCACATAGTTTTGGCATGTAGCCAGGAGGGATCAGTCCTTGAAAAAGGACATCATGCTTGGAAGTGTGGAGGGACAACATAGAAGAGGAAGACCCAGATGAGATGGATTGATACAGTGACTGGGGCAATGGGGGCTGGTGTGTCAGAATTAGTGAGACTGGCTCAGGACAGGGCAGGCTTCAGAGCTGCTCTATATAGGGTCACTATTGATCACAGGCGACTTGACAGCACACAACAACTACAACAATATTGGAATATTATGAAAAGCTATACTCTAAAAACCTAGAGGAAATGGACAAATTCCTTGAAACTCATGTCCTGCCCAGATTGACACACAGACAAGATGGTGAACAGACCCATAACAAAAGAAGAAATTGAGCAGATCATAAAAAGACTCCCCCCCCAAAAAAAAAAACAAAAACTCTTGGACCACATGGCTTCATGACTGAGTCCTATCAAACATTCAGAGGAAATCTATCATCAATTGTATTTAAATTATTTAAAAGAATATAAAAAGAAGGAACCCTCCCAGTGACATTCTATGAAGCAAGCATAACCCTAATACCAAAGCCAGGTAAAGATATTACCAAAGAAGAAAACTACAGACCAATATCTCTCATTAACATAGATACAAAATTCCTTAACAAAATCTTGGTCAATAGAATCTAACAGCCTATCAAAAAAATAACTCATCATAACCAAGTGGGATTTATAACAGGTATGCAAGGATGGCTCAACATAAGAAAAACAACCAACATAATCCACCACATTAACAAAGCAAATAACAAGAACACATGACCCTAGCAATTGATCCAGGGAATTTGACAAAATGTAACACCCTTCTTGATTAAAACAGTTAGCAAAATAGGTATAGATGGAAACTTCCTCAAAATAATGAAAAGTATATATGCAAAACCAAGAGCCAATATCATTCTCAATGGAGAAAGACTAAATGCATTTATTTCATGAACCGGGACCAGACAAGGATGCTGACTTTTATTACTCCTGTTCAGTACTGTATTGGAAGTACTTGCTAGGGCAATATAGCAAGAGCATAAAAGGCATCCAGATTAGCAAAGAGAGAGTTAAACTGTTGCTATAGGCAGATGATTTGATAGTGCACACAGAAAATCTCAAGGACTCAACAAAAAACTTGTTAGAGGTAGGGGACCAGTTTAGTACAGTGGCAGGATACAACAATATCAATATAAAAAAGTCAGTGTGATTCCTCTACAGTCTCAAAGAAAACACAGACAAAGAAACCAAGAAAAACAATACAATTTAGAATAGCCAACAACAAATTGAGACACTCAAAAATGAACTTAACTAGAGACACAAAGAATCTTTATAAAGAAAACTACAAAACAATTCTGTGAGAAACAATGAAACACCTAGTAAATGGAAAAATGTTTCCTGTTTATTGACAGGAGGACTAAATATAGTAAAAATGACAATTCTACTGAAAGCAATCCACATGTTCAACGCAATCCCAAAACAGATATAAAATTCCTTTTTCAAGGAGACAGAAAGGGAACCGTTAAGGTTATTTGGAGAGGAAAGAGACCTCGAATAAGCAAAGCACTTCTAAAAACCAAGAATGAAGTGGGAGGCATAGCTCTCTATGACCTTAAAACCTACCACATGGCTGTAATAACAAAAACAGAATGGTACTGGTAGAGAGACCGACACATAGACCAGTGGAACTCAATCAAGAACTCAGATACGGACCCATCTATCTATGGTGAACTGCGGTTCAACAAGGAAACAAAACATATCAAATGGGGAAACAACAACCTCTTCAACAAATGATGCTGACAAAACTGGACTGCCACTTGCAGAAAGGTGAAACAGGATCCACATGTTACACTATATACAAAAATCAACTCAATGTGAATCAAGAGACCTAGGAGTAAAGCCTAAAACCATAACATTCATAAGAGACAAAATGGGACCAAGCTTAGAAGGCCTAGTCTGTGATATAAACAAGTTGACAAATAAAGCAAAAAGTACACAATTTGGGGAGGAAAAAAAAATTGATGAATGGGATTGTTTCCTCAAAAAGCTGACCATAAAAATTTCATTATGACCCAGCTAGTCTACTGCTTGGAATATACCCTGAGAAAATGAGAACCGAGGCACAAACATAGACTTGTATACCAAAGTTCATAGCAGTGTTATTCATCATAGCAAGAATATGGGAACAGCCCAAATGCCCAACCGCAATTGAACGGACTGACAAATTATGGTACATTCACACAATGGAATACTATACAGCACAGAGGAGCAACGATTTTGTAGCTTACTACCTAACATGGGAGGGACTGGAGAGCATTATGCTAAGTGAACTAACTCACTCTCATAAAGACAAATACTGTATAGACCATGACTGTAGAACAAGTACAGGGATCCAAGTGGGGGAAGGTGTACTTAATCATAGGGTCGCACAATTTAATGGGTGGAGGGGTGGGTACAGAAAGGGGGAAAGATCTAGTGTGAAAAACAATGTATGTGAACTTTGTAAGTTGTTGTTGTTAAGTGCCGTTTGAGTCACAGGCGACTCATAGCAACCCTATGAAGGAGAGTCCTCGATGCTTGGGTGCCTTTCATCCTCTCTCCAGGTTCATAGGGTTTTCCCCTTGGAGGCAAGCTATTATGGAAGTGGACGCCACTCCTCCTTCCACGCTTGTTTAATCGGGGAGCTCCACCCCACTCTCAGTCCGCATTGGGTAGCCAACCATTAACACATTTGACACATCCGTGTCACAGTGTTCAGCCTCACAGCAACCACAAGTGACCGCGGGACGGCAACTTGTACACCAGGGCTATACGACCTAGAGGAATGTCTGAACAAAAACAATGAAAGACTGGCCAGAGGGCCACAAACTAAAAGTCACCCACCTTTGTCTTGGTCACATCGTTTTTTCTTCACTGGGCCAGTTGATCTCTCTTTCTCTCTCTCTTTCTCTCTCTGTTGACGTTATTGTTGTTAAGTGCCGTCGAGTCGCAGGCGACTCATAGCGACCCTATGAAGGAGGTCAGTAGAACAGTATGAAATGAAAAAAAAAAAAAACCCGAAAAAAAAACAACCCACCAAAATCAAATCACAAATAAAATGATATAATGATATAATCCTTGGTTAAAAAAAATAAATCCCTGTGCATATCAAAAACTTTTCTACCAACTGGGAATAAACATCTGATAGTACTATCTCAGAAAAGAGTCTCATAGCAGAGGTTTACAGAATACTCCTGGGCCTCCACAAGAGAAAGACTGATAACCCAATTATAAAATGGGCAAAAGATATGAAAAGGCTTTTCACATTCAGATGGCCAACAGACATGAAGAAGTGCTCAAAATCACTGGCAATAAGAGAGATGCAAATAAAAATCACAGTGAGACACCATCTCACTCCTGTAGCACTGGAAAAGTTTAGCAGGACAGCAACCAATAAATGTTGGGGAGGATGTGTAGAGATTGGAACTCTCAAACACTCTTGATAGGATTGTGAAAGGGTATAATAATGACTCTGGAAGGCAGTTTGACATTTACTTAAAAAGCTGAGGAGAGAAACTCCTTATGACCCAACTATTCCACTACTAGGAATATGTCTCCAAGGAAATTGGAACTAACATAAATGGAGATTTGTATACTAATGTAAGTGTTATTTACCATCACAAGACCATGGAAACAGCCCAAATGTTCAACCACAATTGAAAGGATTGAGAAATCATGATACATTCACATGATGGAATATTATATAGCACTCAGGAGTAAAAATTTGGAAAAAATACTATATAACGTAGAAGAGACAACAGAGCATTATGCTGAGTGAACAAACTCAGTGTCATAAGGACAAATACTGCATAAGGTCATTATTGTCAAAATAGAAGGATAACTAGTAAAACATGTATGGAGATCCAAACGGGAAGAGGGGGGAACAGAGGGGTGAGGCTAGGTAGGAAAGAAATCACAGGGTTCTACAATTTGGTGGGTGGAGGGAGGATGTAAAGGAAATGGGAAAGATCTAGGGGGTACCTGAAAAAATGAGGCAATGGTGGTCATAGTCCAATGGTGACTCACTTTAGAAAACACAATGTTAAAAAAAAAGAAAATCCCACAACTAAATAAGTCTCCAAAAAAGGAGGAACTAGGGATACATTTGTTTTAGATAATAATTAGTTTGAAATGAAATTTCACTATTGCAGTGTTAGCCTAAAAGTTGGCTTTTTAAAAAGCCATTAGTGAGAGCCCCTCTGGTCTCCAGCTACCTTAATTGAAGGCACATGGTCTTGCAAATACCAATAGCTGTGAGACTAGAATAAGAGAAAGCATGCTTCCCATAGTAGGCAGAAAGACATGTGGTGGCAAGACTTGGGGCGAGCAAGATTTGTGGTGGAAAGACCCTGGTGACAGTGAGAACCTGGTGAAGGGACTGTGGCATTGTTGTGGACAAACTGTGGCAAGGTGTGACCTGAGGCTTCTTGCCTTAGTGCTGGCCATAGTTAAGAGTCTGGCTGTTCTTGCTGGATGTTTGAAAGAGAAGCTGCCTTAGAACTGTTCTGAGGCAAACCCTGCTGGATGACTTGGATTTAACTGCTGAGCTGAAACTGGAGCCTGGACTAATTGAAGAATTTTGCCTTTGAACTGTTGGGCTAAAACTAGAATTTGCATTTGTATTCTTTGCTTCCCTGACTCTCCAGCATCCTTCCCTAATAAACTCCAGTGTTGGTACCATCATGGTGAGTCTATACGTCAGCTACAAATAAATGAACCTCTTGCTACAGATGGGGCTCTTGAGGCACCTTGAAGCTGGACTACAGTCTCTTTGCTTCCTGCTCTGGGGCAGTGAGGGGCAGTGCTGTTCTTATTCTCTCTGGCCCTTTTATTTATTTATTTTTTAAATTTTATTAGTTTTAATGAACATTTACAGTGACTTTGGGTTTTCATTCCTTCATTGCTGCACCATTCTCTCTACCCTCCTCCCCAGTTTGTTCTTCTTCCCCGCCATCCGAATGTCTGTTTTAATTGTCCAATTGCCACAGTGCTTGTCAAAGTCAGTTCTGATTAATCTCCTTTGTCGGTGTGTCCTTTGCCATTC
>NW_006399852.1:10053973-10074404 GCF_000299155.1 Elephantulus edwardii
AACCTAGAGTGGCTATAATCAAGGATGCTTTGGGCAGAATATTAAATGATCCAGGAAGTATTAAAAGAAGATGGAAGGAATATACTGAGTCATTGTATAGAAAGGAATTGGCAGATACAGAAGAATTTAATGAAATAACATATGAGCAAGAGCCTATGGTGATGAAGGAAGAAGTTCAAGCTGCTTTGAAGGATATAGCAAAAAATAAGGCCCCAGGAATACATGGTATACCAACTGAAGTATTTCAGATGGAACATCATTACTTCTCAATAATCTTGTCCCTGACTGCAGACTTTTCCAGTGCAATACATCGCCTGATTTCCTAACTGCCAGATTGTGGATTCAAGTAAGTTGTACAGTTTACCGTTTACAGTTTTAATCTTATCTCCATCATGATGTTGATCCAGTGATGAGAAATTTTTGTCTTCTTCACATGGAGATGCAATCCATACTCAAGGTCTTTGATCTTCTGCACCAAGTGCTTCAAGTCCTCCTCACGTTCAGCAAACAAGGCTGTATCATTCACATAACGAGTGTTATTGGTGAGACTTCCTCCAATCCTGATGTCTTATTCTTCACAGAGTCCAGGTTCTTGAATAATTTGCTCAGCATGCAGGTTAAGTAGGTATGGAGATAGGGTAAAACTCCAACCCACACCTTTCTTAATTTTAAACTATGCAGTTGTTTCCCTGCTCTGTTCACACAACAGCTTTCTAGCCCTGGTATAGGTTTCGCATGAGCATAATTAAGTGCTCTAAAACTCACATTCTTCTTCTCCATGTCAGTTGCAACTTGTTATGATCCATACAGTCAAATGCCTCTGTATAGTCAATAAAGCACAAACAGACATTCTTATTCTTTGCTTTAAGCCAGGATCTATCCGACATTAGCAATGACTTCTCTAGTGTCACGATATCTAGTAGTATGTTGTCATTTGTTGTTAGGTGCTGTTGATTCAAGTATGATCCACAGTGACCCTATGAACAATAGATCTGAAACCTGTCCTCGCCTGTGCTATCCTAAAACTTCCTGACACACTACAGCTTATTTCAACAATCACTATGTTAATTCACCGGGTCTTCCTCTCATTTGCTGGCCCTGTGCCTTTCAAACTATGATGTCTTTCTCCAAGAAATAGCCTCTCCTAGTAACATGCTTGAAGTATGTGAGATGAAGCTTTTTCATCTTTTTCTTCAAGGAGTACTCTGGCTGCACTTTCCCCAAGACATAACTGTTTATTCTTCTGACAGTCCATGGTATGTCCAGTACTCTTTTCCAACACCACAGCTCCAAAGCAGCAATAATTCTTCTGTCATCCTTATTTCGTGTCCAGCTCTCAGATGCAGAGTAAGTGATCTGAAATACCATGGCCTAATCAGACACACCTTAGTCCTCAAACTGACATCACTGCTCCTCAATAATTTGGAGAGGTCCCTAACTGCAGACTTTCCCAGTGTAATATGTCTCCTGATCTCCTGACTGCTGGCACTGAGGGTGTTGATTGTGTATCCAAGTAAGATGAAATCATTGACAACTTGAATCTTTTCTCCATTTATCACAATGTTGCCTATCAGTCCAATATAAGACTTTTTGTTTTCTTAACATTGAGGTACAATCCATATTGGCTATATTCTTTGATTTTCTACAAGTGCTTCTAGTCCTTCTCACTATTTGCAAGCAAGGCTGTGTCATCTGCATAAAGCAAGTTATTAATGAGTCATCCTTCTATCTTGATGCCACATTCTTCTTCACAGAGTCTAGCTCCTCGAGTAATTTGCTCACCATACATGTTGAATAGGTATGGAGAGAGAATACAACCATAACACATTCCTTTCTTAATTTTAAACTATGTAGTGTTGTTCTCTTGCTCTGTTCGTACAACAGTCTCTTGGTCTAGGTATAGGTTTTGCATAAGCATAATTGTTTTTCATGACAATCAAATGTCTTTGCATAGTCAATAAAGTATACATAGGCATTCTTCTGGTAGTCTTTACTTTCAGCCAGGATCCATGTGACATCAGCAATGATATCCCCGGTGCCAAAGCCTCTTTTAAATCCTGTTTGAACTTCTAGCAGTTCCCTCTTGATGTACTTTTCTAGCCATTTTTAACGATCTGAATGATCTTTAGCAGTATTTTGCTTGCATGTGATATTAATGCTATTGTTGGATAATTTCTACATTCTGTTGGATCACCTTTCTTGAAAATGGGAACAAATATGGACCTCTTCTAATCTGTTGGCCAGAGAGCTGTCCTCCAAATTTCCTGACAGACTGCTGAGAGCATCCAGGACTGCATCTGTTCATTCAAACAAGTCAGCTGGTTTTCCATCGATTCCTGGGGCTTATTTTTTGCCAGTGCCTTCAGTGCAGCTTCACTACCATTGGTTCCAGCTTATATGGCACTTCCTGAAATTTTTATTGTCAGTCAGTCGTTTTTGACACAGTGACTCTCTCTATTCCCTCCAGCTTCTTTTGATGCTTGCTGGATTAGTCAACATATTTCCCATAGCACATACCAACAGCAGCATACTACAAGAAGAGACCAAAAGGTCTTTACAAAGACAGAAGTGAAAGTGGGGGGAAAAAACAACCAGAAATGGATATCAGAAGAGATTCTGAAAATGGCACTGGAGTCTCAAGAAGCCCAGACAGAAAGAAAACATATTGAAGTAAAAGAGCTGAACAGAAAATTCCAAAGGGCAGCTTGAGAAGACAAAACAAAGTTACAAACAATGTGCAGAGAGCTGGAATTGGAGCATAGAAAGGGAAGAACTGGCTCTGCATTTCTCAAGATGAGAGAACTGCAAAGCAAATTTAAGCCTTGAGTTGCAATACTGAAAGACAATGCTATGGGCGGTATGCTGCAGGAGGAGAAAGCCCATCCTTGTCCTGTAGAGAGGCTGGTGGGTTTGAACCGCGTGCCTTTGGAATTAAAGTGCAGCTTCTTACCATTAGGCCCCCAAAGCTCCCTGGTAGTACAGTCAGTGCATTACATATTGGGCTTCTCTTGAAAGGCTGAAGTTTGAACCATGAACCGCTCTGGGGGGAGGGGGATAAGTCATTCCTCCCCTATGAAGGGTCCAGTCCAAGAAACTCAGTGGAGATCCACCATCAGCCAGAGTTGACTCCATGGCAGTGAGAATGTTTTCAGAGGCAAGTTTCCAGGTCTGTCTCCTGCAAAGCCAGCCTGCAGGTTAGAAGGCAAGCCTCACCCCGGCACCACAGAAGCTCACTCCTTGTTCTCGTTAGCCCTAGACACATGTGACTTTTTAAAAAAAAGAAACTGAAAGACAATGATAGACTCCTACTGCCTGACTGTTCTAATCTTGGGAGGTATTACCCGTTTTACTCGCTGATGTTGCTGGTGAGTTTCGAAAAAGACCTACCACTCCAGCACGACCCTGACTTCAATGAAAATAGTTTCAGCTTTTAATCTAGCTGGTGCTGACAGGGATAAAAAGCCATTCCTTTCAACTGCATTTCTACCTCGGAGGCCTGAGGAAGTTAAGGCTGTCGGTCTGAATTTCCTATCATCAGTGTTACTACGCCAATTTAAATGCTCAACAATCAGGAACGATTCCATTGCTCCTTGACCTGTTTTTCTGGTGATGGGTTGCCCTGGACAGGTGCCCGGGGTGCTGTGGCCTCCTCCACCGGTGGACGCAGGCATCGCAGAGTTCTTTTCTCTACACGCACTATAATCACTCACAGAACTAAATCTCAGGCACTCCCTTCTCTTGAAGTCCTGCAACCTCCATGGAATCTTTTCCAAGCACTCCAGCCCACAATAATCATCTTCAAACTCCTACTTAGTGTCACATAGCTTAATCCTCAATTGGTCCCAAATTACAGTAATTAGATGGAAAGAGCCGCCAAAGAAGGACTTAGCCCCGTGCTAGGCCCAGAGGTGGTGTCAGGAAATACCTGTGGCGCAATGGGTCTGCCGTCTTGGGCAGCTTGCACTCAAAGGGACAGTGGGTACATTGGCACAGAGAAAAACGTCGTGGAGGATTCCGACGATGGGTGCATCTACCCAGGCCGGGGCGGCCAGCACCCCCTGCACATTTCAGAACCCAGCTGGTTTCCACCAGCTCACTTCTTCTCTTTTGCAAGCCCACACTTTGGACTTGATCTTGCAATTTCCCATTTTTAGGTTTGCGAAGTGAGGAGGCGGAGGGCAGAGTGGGACCATTTTTATATCTGCTTTGCTCCGAGCGAACTTTCCAGGGGAAGACTAACAACAAATAAAAGAGGACAAGCTGGCCTATCCAACAGCAAATCAAGCGCTGGGTGGAGATTTAGAGAGCACTTTCGCTGGATCGGTCCAGACACTGGATTAATATCTTAATCATATTCTCCTGAGAGGAAAAGGCAGCTGGTGAAATGGTGGGAGGTGGCGTGCCAATCTAGAAACCAAATGTGGTTTGGAGACCACCATGGAAATAATAACCTCAGTCAGTATGTGGAGAATGAAAGGAGGGAAGGAACCAGATAAGTTTTCCAGGATCAAGAAATTGTTTTTATTATAAATTAACCATAGACTGGCCATACGTTTTATTAACAGTTAAGTGAAAATACTGACGGCTTTAGCTCTTCACTACCCATGGCTCCTGGCAACAATGGCTTTGCCCAATGACTGCCACAGAGAATCCTCGAGTGTCTTCTTTCTGGGCATCTTTAATTGTGCATGTTCTGGAGGCATCAGGTGGTGAGCAGCACAAGGCCATTACCGTCCATCCTCGCTCCTGTCAACTGGAGTTCTCAAGGCCTGAAGTCTAACAACTTAATTGGTACATACTGAGTTGGCATCCCAAAATTGGAAGAAAAGAAACCTTTTCCTCTCTCATTTCCATGCTATGTCTATACCTGCCATCTGGATAACACAAAATCCTTACAGAAGTCTGTGGCAGGCACTGATGACTTTGTTGTTGTTGTTGCTGTTGTGTGATATCGAGTCGCTTATGACTCATAGCGACCCTATGTACAACAGTTCTAAATCCTGTTCTATCCTGTGCCAATCGCATCGTCTCTGACACAACCACCCCAATTACCCCAGTCACCGAATCAATCCACTTCATAGAGGGTCTTCCTCTCCTGCACTGTCCCTCCATGCTCCCAAGCATGATGTCCTTCTCCAAGGACTGGTCCCTCCCTGCAACATGTCCATAGTATGTCAGATGAAGCTTCAGAATCCTTGCCTCCAAGGAGCAGCCTGGTTTAACTTTCTGCGGGGTGAACCTGTTCATTTTCTTAGCAGTCCATGGTATATTCAATACTCTTCTCCAGCACCACGGCTCAAAGGCATCAATTCTCCTTCTATCCTTCCTAGTCATTGTCCAACTCTCTGACACACAGCAAGTGATTGCAAAGACCATGGCCTGTATCAGATGCACCTTAGTCTCCAGAGAGACACCATTCCTCTTCAGTACTTTGACCCTGGTGAGTACAAATGGTCAGTTTTCTTGATCTAAGTGAAAGGCTGAAGGTATGAATTCAGGAGAGGACCCTGGGAAGGTAGATCTGGCTGTTGTCGCTTCTAAGTGCCATCAAGTCATAGACCACTCAGCAACCCTACTAATGAAAGACTTGAACACTTGTATAACTTTCACTGTTTCTTCAAGTTCATAGGGTGTTCAGAGGCAAGCTATTTTGGAAGTGGATGCCACTCCTGCTTCCATGTTTAATTGGGGAGCTCCACCAAACACTGTCCACTGTGGATAACCATTATTGCATTTGATATATCACTGACAACCCAATCAGGTAAGGTTTGACTTTGACATCCATGGGGCTGCCATGACTCGGAGTCTGTTGGACAGTATCTGTTTATTGGTCAGCTTAACTCAATTCATTGCATGATGTCAGATCTGACACAATCATTGACCCTGTGAAGGTTTTCAGAGGCTGTGAATCACAAGGGAGGAGGCTGTTCATCTTTTTGCCAAGAAGCAGCGGATGAATCCAGACCACCTGCCTTTGGGCTTGCAGGTCAACTCCTTCCCTATCAGGCCACCAGAGCCTGCTCAGGTTACTGGTACTTGTCAATAGCTATGAAGGTTATATTGTCTTTGGCTTTGGAGCTGCTTTCATATGGTAATGAGTACAGAGACTGTTGTTGTTGTTAGGTGCCATCAAGTCATGTGCGACTCAGAGTAACCCTATGAACAACTGACTGTAGTCCTATCCTGTGCCATCCGCATCATCTCTGATACACTTGAGGTCGTTTCTGAAGTCATTGTGTCAATCCATCTCACAGGGATCTTCCTTTCCTTTGCTGTCCCTCTACCTTTCTAAGCTTGATGTCCCTCCGATGCCACTCTGCTAGCCTCTCCTAGCAACAATGCCCAAATTATGAGAGACAGAGCCTTGCCATCTTTGCCCCTAAGAAGCACGCTGGCTGCACTTCCCCCAAAACCTGTCTCTTTGTTCTTTCCGCAGACGATAGTATATTTAGTGCTCTTCTCCAACACTACAACCCAAAGGCATCAATTCTTCTTCTTGTCATCCTGTTCATGGGAATCTGTGCTCCTGAATCTTGTGGTGTTGTGATCGTCTCGTGCATGCTCTTGACCCTTAAGTATTTTTGCAAAGAGGTACAGAAGAGCTTTGTGGTTGTAACAATCAAAGTTGGAGGTGCTAAGCTTGTCTCCGAGTATACTGGCAGTCGGCTCAGGGTGCAGCTGTTAAAGAAGGATCCCAGATTCCACCAGCTACCCTGAGACGGAGCCAGTGGGAAGAATTCGGGCAGGGCCAGCGTTTGGACTGAGATTTCACTGTGGGAGCCACAGACTGAACTGATAATGGGAGAGAGTTTGTACTGTGAAGTTTTATAAGGCGGCTGTAAATTTCAGGAATTTTACAGTGTTCGCATATTATTTGGGCCTTGTTTCCATCTTGTGCTCATTGCTCACTCTGCTTGGTTGGACAAGAGAGTAGAGCAGGATGCGAGAGGAGTGAAGAATTACAGCTGACTGTGGCCTCGTGGACGATGCAAGTAATGTCCTCACCTGCTTTTAGCAGATCTGGACACAGCAAAGAAACATTCATAGAAATCTGAAGGGGATGACATTACCTGACACCAGGAAAGGAGCCCTCATCGTGTCTTGCTCTTAGTGGGCTCTTAAGTGAAAAGTTGGTGGTTCAAATCCACCAGATGGTTCTCAGAGGAGAGATGAGTGGTTTCCTCCCATAAAGATTGACAGCATTGGGAACCCAATGAAGGGAGGGGCTGTCACGAGCTGGGATCACCTCTACAGCAGCGGGTTCGAGCAACGCCAGGTGAGTGTGGAGGAAGAGGGGTATGGAGGTGGCTCCAGAAAAGAAAGGGCGAGTTTGTGTTTTTTCATTTTCTATTCCTCTACTTTCTAGAGGGGGACTGCAGAATTCCTGGTAGACTAAGGCCTTGGTGGTTCATTTGATTGAATTAGTGAGAGAAACGGAGTTCCTGAGTGGTGCAAATGGCTAATGTACTTGGAAGGTCAGAAGTTCAAAACCATCCAAAGGCACCTCAAAAGGAAGGCCTGGTGATCCACTTATAAAAAGGCAGCCATGGAAAACCCATGGAGCACAATTCTAATCTGACACACACATATCACCAGGAGTTGGAGTTGGCTTGCTGGTTTCATAAGAGAAGTAGTTACAAAAGGCAGGATTTTGGTGTTTCAGGGACTCTGTCTCATTTTATGTTTAAAGAGCAAGAAAGATGTAATTGATTGGTTAAGTGAAAGGCACTTGATTTGTTTCTGTGCTAATGGGAAGAATCACAGGGCAAACTTAAAAGCCCATGCTAGACTCTCTTTTTTTCCCCTCTTATGAAACTAGATACGCTTGCTGGCAAGTAACTGGGGAAGGTGACTCCTGGTACCGGTCCAAGCTGGGTCTTCGCCGCCTTCACTCTTGTGGGTGGGGCTCTCCCCCACACTGGAGAGTAAACCTAGGCTTAGCTTTTGACTGAGACATCCACTGGATATAGGTAGCTCTGTTCTGATGACCTGGCTAGACTCCAGGCCGGCGAGCTCACGGAGCTGAGACGATGGTGTTCTCTTCAGCCTCCAGCCTCGTGAGCGAGGACGCTGACAGAACACAGGCACATCTGTGAGGAGGACTAATACTCGCTAATATTTATTGACTGTTTATCGTCTGCCCGGCGGTGCTCTAAGGGTTCTGCAGCTGTATTTCACAGGCTCTGTGTAGAAACCTTGGGAAGTTACTATTGTTGTTCTCACTTAAGAAGTGAGGTGAGAGAGGTTTATAGGGTTTAAGTGATGCGCTCAAGTACAAACAGATAATGAAGGATTGAGCCAGAATGTAAACCCTAAACTTACCTTTTTAACCATCCTATGTAATTGTTTCAAGGAGATTAAGCAAATTAAGAAAGGAACAAAAGGGTGGCAGTGATTGTCATTCTCTGTCTAGCTCTCCACTGGAGGCCAACTCCATAACATGAGGGCTTACTTTTTTAACTCGAGCTTTTTCATCTGTCCTTGGAGAGGAAAAGCATGCTGGGAAAGGTGGAGGGATGGCGAAAGAGGGGAAGACAAGGCAGACTGACCCCTTGACTGCAGCAATGAGTGTGTTAGAGTTCATGAGGATGGTACAGGATAGGACAGAGGTCAGATCTGCTGTTCTTGGGGAGCCTAGTATATAAAGACTTGCACTGCTCACCAGAAGCTGGAGGTTTGACGCTACCAGCTGCTCCACAGGGGAAAGACAGGTACTCTCTCCTCTCGTGATTTACAGTCTCTGAAAATCAGCTAGAGGGTTGGCTATGAGTCAGTTCTAACTTGACAGAAATGAGAGAGGAGGAGAGAGAGGGAGAGAAAAGGGGAGAGAGAGAAAGAGAGAGAGGAGAGACAGATAGAATATGACTTATTTATTGCGAATTCTGCTTTTTTAAAAACATAGATGGTGACCATTCCCTAGAACCTTACCAGATGGAATACACAGAAATCAAATGAACTAAACCCACGTGAGAAGCAGTGAAGCAGCACAGAATCCTCAGTAAGGTTAGGGGCTGACAATGTAACATATCAGCAGTTGCTCATATGCAAGGTCAAACTAAGACAAAGGAAAATTAAAGTAAGTGTTACTGTTGTTGTTAAGTGCCACCAAGTCATAGGCAACTCATAACGACCCTATGAATGAAAGTCCTTGACACGTGTGTGACTTTCATCATTTCTCCAGGTTCATAGGGTTTCTGGAGGGAAGCTATTTATAGAAGTGGATGCCACTCCTGCTTCTAAGCTTGTTTCAACCAGGGAGCGCCACCAAACACTGTCCACCATGGGCAACCATTATCGCATTTGACACATCAGTGTCACAGTGTTCAGCTTCACAGCAACCACAAGATACCTCCATACAGCAAGTGGACACAACAGGGCTATACGACCTAGAAGACTGTTTGAACAAAAACAATGAAAAACAGGCCTTAGGGCCACAGATTAGAGCCACACACCTTTGGCTTGGTAACATCACTTTCGGTCCACTAGTCCACTAGGCTGACTGGCCTCCTCTGTGTTCTTAAGAGCCGTCAAGTCGTAGGCGACTCATTGCAACCCTATGAACACAACAACACAACACAACAACAAAGTAAGTGTACAGGAGCCAAAATATGACCTTCAGCTTAACCCAGATAATAGATTTGATGAACTGAATGCTAATGACTGAAGATCAAGTTGTGGGATGACCTCATGAGGAATGCAAAAAGGCAGGAAAGAAAGAAAGAAAAAAAAAGACCAAACTGGATGTCTTAAGCATCCCTAAAATTCGTTCTTGAACATAGAGAAGCTTAAGTGACAGGAAGAAATGGCAAGGTGACAGCTGAACAGGTGATTTCAATGTGCAGCACAAGAAGACACAGTATTAGAATAAAAAGGAAAGCGAAGTATTAAAATCAAACATGCAAACAGCTGGGGTTAGAAACTAAAAAGGGAAGAACATGCTCAGCTTTTCTCAAGCCAAACGAACCAAAAAACAAATTCAACCTTGAGTTGCACCACGTGAAGGAGTCTCTGGATAAAATCTTGAACGATGTAGAAAACATCAAAGAAACGTGGAGCCCCAGCGCCGTGGCGAGCCATGCTTTTGGCCCTCGGGATGAGCTCCTCAGCCCTCGAGTTGTCACATCCTACCCCTGGGTAGAAAAAACTGCTTAGGGTATACAGAGAATTTTATCAAGGCTACTTTCCTCAACCTCTTCCCCCAGTATACCCGTAAGTAACACTCCAAAGCCTTTCTACTTGTGACTCACAAGTTTGTTCTCTCTAGATTTGCTCCCTTTCCTATAGATAACATTAACACTGAGTTTTACTCCAGACCTGACCCTGAACCAAGTTCCAGAGGGAAAAAGGAAATACAACGGCCAGTTAAGGAAGCAAAGGAGGATGGAGCCTCAGGGTTCAGTCAGCCATCTCCACTGGACCCACCTGGGAAAACACTTTGAAGTCCAGAGGTGAGTAAGTGTAAGGAAAATATCTTCTAACAGAACAAGGAGGCAAGCAGCTTCAACCCTAGACCACCAGTAAGATGATAAAATGTGCTCCCTTTCCCCCTTCACATCAACGCCCCTGTTCAGCATGAAGAAGCCAGGGAGTCTGCATCCAATTCCCAAATGAGAAACCCACAAGTGAAAAAGACAGTTTGTTTAATCACCATTGGAGTATGCTTAACATTGCCCTGTACCATCTGGTCCCCACTGGATCCTTTTCATTTCCTTCACCTGCTCCCCCCACCAACCAAATTGTACAGCCTTGCAACTGCAGCCTTGCAATTTTCATCCCTGCCCATCCTCACCCTTCTGCTCCCAATCCTCACTTCCATGTATCCCCAACATATTTTTCCCAATAAAATTAAAAAAAGAAGAAACAAAAAAAAAGGAAAGTGGAAAGACTACACAGAACCACTCTAGCAAAAATAACTGGTCAGCACTGAACCATTTCAGAAAACAGCATATGATCTAGAATCAAAGGCACAAAGAAATAAGTTTAAGATACACTGAAGGCACAGGTAAAAATAATGTCCAAGAACTGATGGAATAATAATTGAGGTGTTTCCAACAGATAAAGCCTTAGATATGCACACTTGTTGTTAGGTTCCATTGAGTTGAGTATGATGCATCGTGACTCTATGAACAACATATCTGAACCCTGTTTTATCCTGTGCCATCCTCACACTTCCTGACACATTAGTCCACTGCATCAGTCAGCATGGCAATCCACCTGGTCAAGGGTTTTCTTCTTCTTCACCCACCCTTTACCTTTCTGAGTCCTTCCTAGCAACATGACTGCAATATGTGAGGTGAAGCCTCATCATCTTTGCCTCCAAAGAGCTCTCTGGCTGCACCCTCTCCAAGACCTATTTGTTCCTTTGGCAGTCCATGGGATGTTCAGTACTCTTTTCCCACACTACAGCTCAGAGGCACCAATTATTCTTCTGTCATCCATCTTCATTGTCCAGCTCGCAGATGTATAGCATGTGATAGGAAAGACTACAGCCTGAATAAGACGCCCCTTAGTCCTCAAACTGACATCACTGCTCCTCAGTAATCTGGAGAGGTCCCTAACTGCAGACTTTTCCTTACAGTACAAATACACATATCAGGGATGTTAACTGATGTTGACAGTTTCAATATTTTATCCATCTATCACAATGTTGAAACTGGACCTAGGAAAAAAATCACGGTGAAAAACATCTTGGTAAACTTAACAGAGATTAAAATTGTCAATGATTTAATTTTACTTAGATTCACAATCAACAATCATAGAAGCAACAGTCAAGAAATCAAAAGAGTCTGCATTGGGCAAATCTACTCTCAAAGACCTCATTAAAAAGTACGGATGCCACTTTAAAGTACGCCTGACAGAGTCATAGTATTTTCAAATACGTCCAAGGTATGCTTGGAAAGGTGGAAGGCCAGTGAAAGAGAGGAAGACCCTCAACTAGATGGACTGACAGTGACTGCTGCAATGGACTCTGGTGTGTCAGAAAGTGCGTGGATGGTACAGGATAGGAAAGAGATCAGAGCTGTCGTTCTTAGGGTTGCTATTAATCAAACTCGACTCAAAGGCACCTAATAACAACAACAACATAAGCATGTAAAAGTTCACTGTGAATGTGGAAGAATTGATACCTCTGAATTATGATTTTTACAAATGTATTAACTATACAATGACCTTCCAGAACAAATTTGTCTTTGGTGGAAGTGCAGCCTGGGCGCTCCTTAGACACAAGGATGTGGGACTTTGTCTCACATAGTTCGGACGTAGTATTAAGAAGGGCCAATCCCAGGTAAAGGACATTATGCCTGGGGAAGTAGAGAGTCGACAAATGAGAGGAAGACCCTCAACTAGATACATTTATAGAGGGACCGTGACAATGGGCATAAGGGAGACTGTGGGGGTGGTTCAGGATTGGACACGGTTTCAATCTGTTGTACACAGGGTCACTCGGGGTCAACTCGATGGCACCTAACAATGGCTAGCACAGGCAGATAAGGTTACCGCTGCTGCTGATTTCAGAGAGAGGAGAGTGAGAGTGTTAAGAAATTTTATGCTCATTACATTTTTAAACTATGGCAAAATGAGGGAGCTCTCAAAGCACAAAAATAACGTCAAGTAAGGTCTGGCAGAGACTTAAGTTTATGTATTTCTTTGATTATCGTATCTCGCCCTTTTTCTGAGATTTTGGTGACATTAATTACTCCTCATCACAGCGTTCCTGTTACGCATTAGCAACAGCTGTGTTTTGTCTTCGTTGGTGGAAATGCCTAAAAAAGGAGTTAAACGATTTCTCATATCTGGAATGGAGCTGGAGACAGAGCTCATTTCTAAATCTTAACTTGTGTTGTTAGGTGTTTTGGGGTCAGCTGCAACCCACAAGGCCCCCATCTATATGTAACAAAATGCTGTGCAAGCCTGCATGGGAGCTAGGGCAAGTCCCATTGTCGTCTTCATCTTTGCTGTTTGTCGTTAGGAGCCATGGAGTCGAGAACCATCCATTACGACTCTATGAACAACAGATGTGAAGCCGGCCCTGTCCTTGGCTCACCTCATCAGGTAGTGTCTGAACTACCGGAGCCCGTTGCTGCAGTCCTTTTGCTCACTCTCTACCTTTCCAAGCATGACGCCCCACTCCAAAGTACGGTCTCTCCTAGCAACATGCCCAAAGTAGGTGATATGTAGCTTTATCATCTTCAAAATGATTATTAAAAAAGGATCTTATTAGAAAAAGGATTCCCTGTATAAGTTGTTTTAAAAGGAGAATAGTGCTTTTTAAAATGTCCAGAAGATCATGGCATAAAACAAAAACTCAAACTCCTTGCTTCTGAGTTGGAATTGACTCATCAATCCTTCAGTAGTTTTCAGAGGCTGTAAATAATATAGAAGACTGACATCTTTCTGCTATGCAGTAGCAGGTAGATTGGAAGCAATTAATTGCCTTTAAGTTGGCAACATAACACCTTATCCACCAGACCAGCACAGTTCAGTCTTAGAGGAATATTAAGCATGGGACCAAATAGAGAGGGGAGTAAAAATGATTAAGTAGAAAAGTTGGGTGAAGAAAAGACAACACGAAATAAAGAGTTCATTAGAGTGGTAATTAATTACACTGTTGTTGTTGTTGTTGTTGGGTGCCACCCAGTCAAGTACCACTCACAGCATCCCTGTGAACAACAGATCTGCACCCTGTCCTGATCTATACCAGCCTCATGATCAGTGATACCCTTGAGCCCATTGCTGGAACTGTGTCAGTTCACTTTGTTGGGGGTCTTCCTCTCTTTTGCTGTTACTTCGCCTTCCCAAATATGATGTCCCCTCCAATGAATAGCCTCTCACAGCAACATGCCCAAAATATGTGAGACCAAGTTTTATCATCTTTGCCTCCCAGCAGAACTCTGGCTGCACCTTCTCCAAGCCATATCTGTTTGTTCTTTTGGCAGCCCACAAGATATCCCGTACTCTTCTCTAACACAACAGTTTGAAGACATTAATTCTTCTTCTCTTGTCCTTATTCATTGCCCAGCTCTAAGCAGCAGAGCAAGTGATTGAAAAGACCATGATCTGAATTAGGCACACCTCAGTCCTCAAACTAGCTTAACTGCTCCCCAATAATTTGGAGAGGTCCTTGATTACAGACATTCCAGTACAATACATTTCCTGATTTCCCGCGTGCTGTTACCAAGAGCATTGATCATGGATCCAAGTGAGATAAAGCCATTGACAGTTTCAGTATTTTCCCCATCTAGCATGATTTTGCTGATAGATCCAGTGGTGTGAGTGTTTGTTTTGTTGATGTTGATATGCAATCCATATTGAAAGATTAATTAATTAACTACACTAATCAATGGCAATTAATAGAAAACAAAGTGGTTATGAAGAATTTTTATGAAAAACTATTTCTAAAATTCAAACAAAAACTAAATTTTAATAACAACAAAAATAAAACTGCTCAGAAAATTGTTCGTTTTCACAACTGACAAATGGGGAAGTCTGAAGATGACTGAAAATTCAGTTTTTAGATTTACTGCCTTTTAAACATGTAGCCTACATTAGTGTCCTCTGTCTACCATTTCCTGCTATTATGTTTCTTTCATGAAGTCAATTTCATCGTTCAAGTTTTTAAAAAGTAGAAAAGCCTTGTAACTTTTGTTGACCCTAGATACAAAGCAGGAGAAGAAGAATCCAGAGTGTGCCTTTGACTCTTAGCCCTGTCCTTGACTAGACATCATAGCAAAGATAACCTTGTAAGTCTTGGGAAATAAAATGGTTTTGTCCTGTGGACCCCTTTGGGAGCTTTTAGGGTGCTGTGGTTAAAGCATCCATCTGCTAACCAAAGGCGTCAATCTAAGCCAACAGCTACTCCAATGGGAAATGATAAGGCCAGAGACAATAAGGTTGGTGTCAAATGCGGTAACAGTTACCTGTGGTGGACAGTGTTTGGTGGAGTCCTCAATTAAAACAAACTTGGAAAAAGGAGTGGCATCCACTTCCAGAATAGTTTGCCTCCAGAAACTCTATGAACCTGGAGAAAGGATGAAAGTTATAAAGTGTCCAGGTCTTTCATTCATAGGGTCGCTATGAGTCATCTATGACTCGATGGCACCTAACAACAAAAACAACAGGATAGAGCAGAGTTCAGAGCTGTTGTACACAGGGTCACTATGAGTCACAAGCGACTCGATGGCACAAAACAACAACAACAACAATACTTGTAAAGATAAATAACCTTGGAAATCCTGTGGAGGAAGTTCTACTCTCCCTGCAGGGTCCCTATGAATCAGAATCAACTTGGTGACAGTCTAGTTGGATTCTAGTCTAGTTGGTTTTTTTGGGGAAAACCATTAGCACCTCTCAGGGTTCTCGTGAATGCCCTGCAGGTTAGAAATGTCTGGGGATTACATTTGAAACATACAATTAGGAAAGGAGGTAATGAAGAAGAAAGGGGAGAAATTGTAGAGAAGAGAAGCTTAAAAGATAGTGGATCTGCAATAAGGGATAAGAACAAAGCAGATGAATTTCAATTACTGTTGTCTGCAGTATTGTTGAGGAGTCAGGATCAATATGAGGGCACCTAACAACAGGAATAGGCTACGTGAAGAAAGACATTTAATTAAGGAAGAAGACATTTAATTAAGCACATGAGGAAGAAAGGCTCAAAATTAGGATCAACCTATTGTGTTACCCAGAGTCAGGAGGAGGAGAGACAGAGAAGATGGACAACAATGAAAGCTCTTCGATCTAGTTCAGTGTAGAGAAGTGAAGCTACATGACAGATTTAAAGAATGAACAGATTATTCAGACAGCTGAACAGGAAGAATAGAGTTAGATAGGCCTACTTATCTAGTAATCTAAAGGTTCGCAGTTCAAACACACTCAGTGGTGCTATGGGACAAAGTGGCAATATATTTCCATAAATATTTCAGCCAAGCAAACTGGGGCAGTTCTACTGTACAATAGTGACAGCAATGATTGTGTGTGTGTGTGTGTGTGTGTGTTAGGGTGGGGCTTCGTTGGTTCAAGGCATTATTTAGCATGCATGACTGGTGCCTTAAAGATTGGAGGGTCAAGTCCACCCAGAAGAGCCTTAGAAGAAAAGCCCAAAACATCAGCCACTAAAAACCTATAGAGCACAGTTCTATTTTTTTTTAATTATTGAAATTTTAATGGAAGTTTATAAAGAACTTGGATTTCACGATTCTATTCTTACATGTGTGGGGTTGACAGGAGTCTGAATTGACTTGATGGTAGTGGTTTGGGCTCTTTGTTTATGTGTTTTGTTTTTGGTTTTTTTTTAAATGTTAGAGAAATAAAATAGACACTGGGAGAAGCTTCAGCATAGGAAAATGAGAACCCTAATGAACAGGTGAATCTTAATTCAAGGAAGGAGTCCGTGCACATGCAGAGGCCGGGAGAAAGGAGGAAGGACTAGGCAAAGGGTGAGCTAATGCACAAGATTTGTGTTGTTTTTGTTGTTGTGTACCTTTGAGTTGAAACTAACACATAGCTGCCCCTTGGGTGCATTTTCAGAAGCAGTTAATCGGACAAGATGAGACTGCCCACCCTTCTCCTGTGGTTCAGGACTCAGGTGATACTTATCTAAATGAACTCAAACTTGCTGCCACTGAGGTGGTGCTGAAGGACAGTCCTTCTTGAGTTTTGAGGCCATAATCATAAAGGCAGGAGACTGCTCATCTTTCTCCCTCTGAGTCCCTGATGGATTTGGAATGCCCGAGACATACAGCCTTTGAGTTGCCAGTGCAACTTGCTATGAATGACACCGCCAGAGTTCCCCCTATATGGGTATAGTTGTGGGTATTTATATACACATATTTGTATGGAATTAACTTGATGTTGGTGAGACTGTTTCATCTTTTATTCTAAATGACCCCTCTCGACTTTCTTATTGACAAAAAGTAGTATCCAGAAAAAGCTGACCCTCCTCCAGTGGATTTTCAGAGAATGAAATCACAGAGGAGCAGACTGCCCATTTCTCCTGCAGAGCCATGTGTTATATTATTACTGTCAGAGAGGTGCAGCCTTTGGGCCAGAAGCATAACCCCCCAATGGACTAGGCCAGCAGAGCTCCTGGGTGGCATTAACAGCTAACACACTTGGCTGCTGACCAAAGAGTTAAAGATTGGAGTCCACTCGGAGGTGCTTCAGACTAGTTTGGCAATCCACTTGTGAAAAATCAGCCATTAAGAGGATTATATGGTGCCTGCCAACAACTTTTGATCATTCTAATCAGGACCAGGGAGCTCTGGTGGCCTAGTGGTAAGGAATTGTGCTGCCAACCCAAAGGCACACACTTCAAATCACCAGCTGCTCCATGGGAGAAAGATGGGTAATCTCTCATGTGATTCACAGTCTCTGAAAGCCTGCTGGAGGGTCCGCTGTGGGCCAATTCTAACTCAATGGTACACAACAACAACCAAGACCACAAAAGAGGTGTTCTGATACAACAGGTGAAAAATGTGGAACAGAAGTTGCTTTAAAAACCAAAAAAACAAACCCCAGAGCAAAAAGCCCAAACAAAGCAACAATAAGATCTGGTGTGAAAGGTAATGTATTAGAATTTTGTAAATAAACTAATATTGAGAATAATTAAAAAAGAAAAAAAAAACACAAAACTTTTGAGCTAGTTCAAACGAGAAGCCCAGAGAACCTGCTCCAAGATACTCTTTTCAAACCTTAGGATGAAACTAAGTCCTGGGATCACCTTGCAGGTAAGTAACAACAACAACAACAATATTTTTTAATGATCACTCCTAAGTCCTGCATATCTTGAAAAAAAATGAAAAAATACTTTTTTAAAAAGTGAGAATGTAAGCAGACAGGGAAACAAGGTAAATGGACATGAAACAATAGGGGAAGAAAAAGAAATGTTGTGCATTATAAAGAATATAACCAATGACACTAAATGACAAGTGCAGAAACTGCTGAATGGCAACATAAACCTTTACCAAAACCACAATACAAGCTTATTTTTTTAAAAGATACACTGTTCCAGGGGAAGACAGTTGCACTCAGAGACACACATGAGATCAGCCTGAGGCAGCACTGACTTGACTGGTATTCTAGACACACAGTATCTTAGCAAGGCAAGGTGAGTGAAAGCGCCAAGTCAGGACACTAAGATGTTCAATGTGGAGTGTACAAGGCTTGGAAGGTGGTCAGGGTGTCCAGAAATCAATGAGGGACCATCAGGAAGGGATTGTAAACAGAAGCTCTGAATTAGCTTGAGTATTTGTCACTTTTCAAAATGACTGGAGGAAAAGGTTTTTTAGTTAACATTCAAGAGACACGGTTTCAAAAATTTGGAGATTTTAAAGATATGAGAATTTACTCAGGAATTTAACCTTTGTTCCTAGACTTAGAAGATTGCTGGAAAGAACTAAAGAGGGCAGATTGGTATACTTTGCTTGAGATGTTATGCACCCCCTATTTATATGTAGCGGAGTTTCCATAAAATTCTCTTGATCTTCTACTCATTCTGTAAAATAAATGCATTACTAGAAACATCAGATATTTTAGTGTTTGACTTAGTCTTGAAATAAGATCCAGCTTAGCCATACTCAGCCTTCTTCTATTCTTGCCTATTATTTATTCTGGAGGTATCTCAAAAATGGATTAAAGGGGAACGCATGAACCTACAAGCATTCCTTAACCTCAAATATTTGATCAATGCCATCACATTTAAGTAGCTCAGCATCTGCTTGGGAAAGACAAACCAAGGAGTCTGGCTTCTCTGTCTCCTTTAAAGAGTCCATGTTGTCAGGTTTTGGTAGGAGCCAGATGCTCTTTCAAACTCACATCACCAGCCATGGTGGCCTTTTTAAATCTGCTTAACACCATGCATAAAAAATTCATTGCTTTATGTCGCAGATCTGCTTATCTGTAAAGGTAAACCAAATGCTATTTTCCTCTACAAAAGGCCTATGAATTGTGTGTTCATAAAATTGTCACCCACTGTTTACTAATAGTGTTTTCTAAGTTTAAAATTTCATGTAATTAATTTAGTTCACTGAGAGATGAATAAAATTTTAGATCTAGAAGATACGTTTATCTGCCTGGCTTTAAGGAGGTTGTGTGTGTGCCCACTGTGTAATTTGTTCTCCAGGACTAATCTAGGCACTGAGGTGGCTAATTATAACAGTATAATAACAAGTACTATAAATTTCTGGAGGGAGCTCTGGCAGCTGGTAAGAAGTGTAAGGAGTTGTGCTGGCAACCTGAAGTTATGAGGTTCAAATCCACTAGCTGTTGTGCAGGAGAAAGATAAAAAATCTTCTCATACAATTAACTGCCTGAAAAAACCAATCTGCTGTGGAGTCAGCTATGGGCTGATTCTGGCTTGAGGGTACACAGCATTGTTGTTGTTGTTGATTGCCATTGAGTCAAGGGTGACTGATAGCGACTCTATGAACAAAAGACCTAATGCCTTTCCATAACTATGGTCATTTCTCCAAGTTCACAGAGTTTCCAGAGGCATGTGGTTTAGGAAGTAGATGCCACTTCGGCTTCCACACCTGTTTTACAACTGGGAGCTCCACCAAACAGTCCACATTGGGAAACCATTCTGGTATTTGATACCCCAATGGTACAAGGTTCAGAATCACAGCAAACCCAGGTTACTTCATACAGCACATTGACAAAGAGTGATGTACAAAGTGGAATAGTGTTCCTGCAGATACAACAGCTCTAGTTTCACTAGCAGTGGTTAAGAATCGTCAAGTCAAATACGAATGAGAGTAAGTTTTGCACAAAAGACCTAAATTCTGTTCTATGACTAACATCATTTCTGTACAGAACTCTGTTCTATAACTACCATCATTTCTGTACATTTAGAGAGTTTGTAGAGTTTCCAGAGGCATCTCATTTAGGAAGTGGATGCCACTCCTGCTTCCCAGCATAAATCAAACTGGAAGCTCATCCAAACACTGCACATAATGGGTAAACATTATGGTATTTGGAACATTATGGTATTACGGAACAGTGCGCAGCATCACAGCAAAAACAAGTTGTTCAGTTCAGCAAATGGATAAAAGATTGCTGTGTCATTCAAGGAATATTCATTTGAAAAATAAATATGGCCCAAGGGCCCTGTGGGGTTTTAAGCCAACACCTTTGAGCAGACTTAGGCCCTAGGAAAAGGCTCAAGGACACCCACTCTTGGGGGTAAAGAGCAGTAATCCACATCAAACAGATCCCAAAAAAACACACGACCCCCAAAACTTCCCTTTACTTGCCCATCAGGACCAGAATCTACAAGCAGCAAAAAGCCACACTCTGAGACTGAGTGGAGTCTTCCAGACCTCTGCAGGCAGTCCCCTCCTTCCCCCTGCGGGGTTTTAAGCAAATGCCTTTGAGCAGATTTAGACTCAAGGCAAAAGCTTAAGGACACCAACATCGTTGTTGTTATTGTTATGTTGTTATG
>NW_006399852.1:10076309-10092850 GCF_000299155.1 Elephantulus edwardii
GACCATTTGCACTCTTCCTGGATGATACAATTGACATCTTCCCACAACTCATCAACAAGATGAATTCCTTCATTGATGTAAATAGTCAGTTTCTCATCAGATAGATGCCCACTAGTTTTAGTATTCATTGATAATCCTTGCCTTAAAAAATATTACTATCCTGTTTACAAAATGGTGACATTCTTTTTCCTATCATTTTCTCTACATTAGTTTGAACTTTATGGTAGAAAAGAGTTTTCGTTTCTCAATTTGTTCACTCATTCAATTATCATTTATATTCACATCGACTCAGGGATTCATATTATATTTTATAAGCTACACTCCATTTTGTCTATTCAAACTGTCTCATGTTGGCTAACAGAGCTTTGCTCCTGTGCCTTGGACATGTCTCTTACATTTGGTTGACGAGCACTTTAATTTCTAGTACTGTAAGATTTTCCAGACTCATCTTGTACTTTCCTTGCCTAGACTTGGTGTCAATAATTTATCCGGAAAGCCCAGGTACCTTTTTTGGAGAAAGAGTAATCACAATCCAGGGTCCAAGCATCAGCTGTGCACATGGACCCTCCTTGCTAGGAAATTCATGTACATGTACATACACAGAGGAGAGCTCGTGTAGTTGGTGGGCAGGGAGCTGAACTGCTTATCCAAATGTGGTGCCCCTGTGATAGTCTGAATCCACTAATGGGCTCCTCAGGAGAAAGAAGACAATCTCCTTCCATCCAATTGTTGTTGTTATGTGCTGTTGAGTCACTTGCGACTCATAACAACCCTATGTACAACAGCTCTAAACTCCGCTCTGTCCTGTGCCAATCGCACTGTCTCTGACACTCCCATCCCAATTATCCCAGTCACTGAATCAATCCACCTCATAGAGGGCCTTCCCCTCCTGCACTGTCCCTCCACCCTCCCAAGCATGATGTCCTTCTCCAAGGACCGGTCTCTCCTCACAACATGTCCAAATTATGTTAGATGAAGCCCCAGAATCCTTGCCTCCAAGGAGCCACCCGGTTTAACCCTTTCCAGGATGAATCTGTTTGTTTTCCTAGCAGTCCATGGAACTCTCACTCTTCTTCAGCACTACAGCTCAAAGGCATCAATTCTCCTTCTATTCTCCTTTGTCCATCCAATTAAGTCTCTGAAAATCCACTGAAGAGTCAGCTATGAGTCAGTTCTGACTTCACGACCATGACAGAATGATATAAACATGTAGTCAAGTGTTACACAATTATGTCAGATTGCTAATGTTGAGGTTGGCAGTTTAAAGTCACCGGAGGTCCGTGGGAGAGAGATGGGTGCTTCTTCCTGTAAAGATCTACAGCCCCAGAAACCCGATGAAGAGTTTAAGAGTCAGGATCCATGGGCCTGAAGTGAGTTTTGCACACACACATTTTCATTTATAGCTGTATCTTTCTGTACCTGTGTCTAAAATATATAAGCACCCATAGCAATCCCTCTAGTTCCAATTCAACCCTACGAGATTTATTCCAACCTGTATTTGTAACTTCTGACAATTAGGAAACTGGCCCATTTTGTTGTTGTTATGTGCTGTAGAGTCACTTGCAACTCACAGTGACCCTACATACAACAGCTCTGAACTCGGCTCTATGAGAAACCTCACTTTATCTGACACATTACCCCATTACCTCAGTCAATGAGTCAATCCATTTCACCCAGGGTCACCCTCTCCTGTACCGTTTCCTCCACCCTTCCAAGCATGTCGCCTCTAGTCAAGGAGTCCTTACAACATACCTAAAGTATGTCAGATGAAACGTCAAAATTCTTGCCTCCAAGGAGCAGTCTGATTTCACCCTCTCTAGGATGAACCTGTTTGTTCTCCCAGCAGTCCATGGTATATTCAATACACTTCTCCAGCATCACAGCTTAATGATATCAATTTCTTCTTCTATCATCCTTAGTCATTGTCCAGCTCTCTGATGCAAGCAAGTACTTGCAAAGACCATGGCCTGGATCACACACACCTTAGTCTCTAGGATGACATCATTGCTCTTTAGTATTTTTTGTTAGGTGACTCACAGTGACCCTATCTGATATCATCCTCACAATCTTTGCTGTGTTAAAACCCACTGTTGCAGTGACTGCATCAGCCCATCTCATTGAAGGTCTGTCTGCCTCTCATTTAGGAACTGATCCTTCACTTTTCCAAGCACCATGCTACTTTGTAGGCCCTGCCACCTCCTGCTAACATGCCCACGGTAAATGAAATGAAATCTCACCATTTTTGCTTCTAAAGAGTACCATGGCTGCCCATCTTCCAAGACAGATTTGTTACTTTGGCAGTTCATGGTATATTTAGTATTCTTCATCTTCACTAATACCACAATTCAAAGGCATCAGTTCTTCTTTGGTCTTCCATATTCATTGTTTGAATTTCACATCAACAACAAGCAAATTAAAACACCATAGCTTGAGTCAGGGTCACCTTAGCCTTTAAAGTGGTATCCTTGCTCCTTGGAACTTTAGAGAGGTCCTCGGCAGCAAACTTGCAATGCAAAGTCATTCGACTTTTTGACTACTGCTTACATAGGTATTGATTGTGAGTCAACATAAAGTGAAATCCTTGACAACTTTTATCTCTTCTCCATTAATCATGATGCTGCCTACTGACCCAGCTTCAAGGATTCCTGTTTTGTTTTGTATGTATGTATGTATGAGTATTTATATTGTTTCCAAGCAGTGCTGCCACGAACAATGTTGTGAATCAGCATGCTTGTTATGTTGGGAGATGTTATTTTTCAAGGGTGGATTCCTAGAAATGGGATTACCCTATTGAAAGGTAAGCATAGCTTAGATAATGAATAGCTGTTAGTCATTGCCATATTTCCTTTAACATGATGTGCCAGTTTTCATCCCCACTAGCAATGCATGAGAGTGCCTGCTCTCCACCAAGCCTTGCCAACAACATGTGCTGTCATACTTTTGCATTATCTGATTGGTGAGAAATAGTATAATTTTCACTTGCATTTCTTTACTTGTGTTGCTGTTGATTGCCTTCAAGTCGAGCACGACTTATGGTGATCCTACGAACAAAACGCCTGAAGCCCCTCTACAACTATCGACATTTACTGAAGTTCATAGGGTTTCGGAGGTATGTTATTTAGCAAGTGGATGCTACTCCTGCTTTCAAACCTGCTATAGTATGTTATTGTTTTTATGTGCCATTGAGCAATCTGAATATATTTTCATATGCTTAAAGGAAATATACATGTGTGTATATTTATTATATTAAGTTTTCCAATTCTTCTGCTGATTTTAGTTTGTTCCTCTCGTAAGAGTTCTTCATATATTGGGAATACTATTCTGTTGTCTGCAGTCTATGCTGTAGTTTCCCCAGAGTGTCAGTTATCTTTTGACTTTGTATATGGTGCTCTGCTGGCTTAGTGCCAAGAAGCTGCAATCCCAAAGGCACACATTTCGGGACCACCAGCTGCTCCGTAGGAAAAGGATGGGCAGTCTCCTTCCTTGTGATTAACTGCCTCTGAAAACCCACCAGCAGGTCAGCCGTGGGTCGGTTCTGACTCCACAGTACACAACAACAAACAACAAAACATGTGCTCACCAAATTAAATTTTTATTACTTCTGGATTTTGAGTCATAGTTTGAAAGCTGCTTCTTATGCAAAGCTTAGAGAAAACTTCACCCATTTTCTAATATTACTCGTCTGGACAAAACGCTAGCAATCAGATTCCCTATTGATTTGAGGTTTATTCTTTTATATAGAATATTAGTTTTATCTTTTTCCAATGGCTACCCAGTAACAGAACATAGATGGGGAACTACCAGAAGTTCAAGCAGAACCTGGAAGAGGCCATGGCACCAGGGAGATCATTGCTGATGTCAGATGGATCCTGGCTGAAAGTAAGAAATACCAGAAGAATGTCTACTTGTTCTTTATCGACTATGCAAAGACATTTGACTGTGTGGATCATGACATGTTGTGGCTGACACCGAGAAGAACGGAATCCCAGAGTACTCATATACCTGGATCAGAAGGCTGTTTTGTTAGTGGAGCAGGGGAGCACTACACGGTTTAGAACAGAGAAGGGAGTGAACCAGGGCTGTATTCTTTCTCCATAGCTACTCAATCTGTATGCTGAGCAAATTATCCAAGAATCTGCACGTTATGAGGAGGAGTGTGGCATCAGGATTGGAGGGAGACATGTCAATAACGTGCGTTATGCAGATAACACAACCTTATTTACTGAAAGTGAGTAGGACATGAAGCACTTGTTGTAAAAGATCAAGGAATGCAACCTTTGGTATAGATTTCATCTCAATGTCAGGAAAACAAAGATTCCTACTGGACCAACAGGCAGTAAGTATCATGATGAATGGAGAGGAGACTGAGACAGTCAACAGCTTCATCTTGCTTGGATCCACAATTAATATCCTTGGTATGAGAAGTTAGGAAATAAAGAGATCTATTGCACTGGGAAAATCTGCAGTTAGGGACCTTTCCAAATTACTGAGGAGGAGTGATGTCAGTTTAAAGACTAAGGTGCATCAAATTCATACCACAGTCTTTCTGATTACTAGCTATTACTAGCTATGCATCCGAGAGCTGGACAATAAATAAGGATGACAGAAAAACAATTGATGCCTTTGAGCTTTATTGTGGGAAAAGAACTCTGAACATCCCATGGATGGCTAGGAGAACAAATATGTCTTGGAGAGGGTGCAGGCAGAGTGCTCTTTGGAGGCAAGAATGATGAGGCTTTGCCTCACATACTTTGGACATGTTGCTAGGAGGTGCTATTCCTTACACATGATGCTGGGAAAGGTGGAGGGTCAGCGAAGGAGAGGAAGACCCTCAACCAGGTGGACTGACATGATGAATGCTGCAATAGGCTCTTGTGTGTCAGGAAGTGTGAGGATGATACAAGATAAAACAGGGTTCAGATCTTTTGTTCATAAAAGTGCTATACTTGACAGCTCCTAACACCACCCAGTTTCCTTAGAACAATTTATTTAAAAATCCACTTTTGTCTCAGGAATTTAAGATACCATCTTTGCTGTACCTCAAATTTTCATATATACTTGAGTCTCATTCTGGAAAGTTTACTCTATTTCCACTGGTCTGATAGTCTCTACATGGTCCAAATAGCAAGCTTAGGTATGGATGTTTTAATATCTAGAAAAATTAATTTCTTCTCATAGATTTTGAAAATTATTTTCCTGGTTAATCTTACATATTTCTTTTTTCCATAATATTAATAAAAACAAGTCACTGATAGAAAATATGATCTTACAGGGTAAGGTGGTACAGTGAGTGGCCCAGAGGTATGTTTTTATAGTTGTTGCATCATGGTGACCCCCGTATACAATAAAGCTAGAACATCATGGTCCAATGAGCTTTCATTAGATGACAGGACTGTATCACCAGGCCCTTCTTCCTCATCCAGCTCAGCATGGAATCTTTGTTGAAATCTGTCTAGCCTCTGAGCAACACAGTCATCTCCACTGAAAGATGAGGGTGCTGGCTGTGCTGGGCGGGGGGCACTGGCTGGGAATCAAACCCAGATCTACAGCACAGAAGACAGGAATTCTACTCCTGAGCCACCAATGCTTTCTGCATTTGTCTTAATATATGAGAATTTAACCAATGGGAAGCTACTTGCAGAAGAATACTGAAGACCAAGCAGCTAAACTGAGGTGACAAATGTCATGCAGGCAGGAAGCAAACAGGAGAGGAATATCAGAACTTGGAAGCTCCATTGGCCGGCCCAGCCCACCCATTCTGGATGAGCTGATTCCCACTCATTAACAAGCCTCCACTAGGCTTCTGAAGCCACAAATCTTTACAGAAGAAGGCTGGCCATCTTTCTCCCAAGGAGCAGCAGGTGGATTTGAACCGGGTGACCAATCTACCGATCTTTCAGTTAACAGCAGTGCTTGTAGCGCACTAAGCCACTAAAGCTCCTAAGTATTGATGGTTGTTGTTCTGTATCACTGAGTCAGAGCGGACTCATAGCTCACTCTCCGGTGGGTTTTTCAGAAGCAGCAAATGGCACAGAAGGAAACTGACCATCTTTCTCCAACAGAGCAGCTGTTGGTGGATTTGAACTGTGCGCCTTCGGGACTATGGCACAGCTTCTTACCCTATGACACCAAAAGCATAAAAACCCCCAGATGATCAGAAGCAAGAGGCATTGAAGGAACCTTAAACAATGGTGTTACAGAGCAGCATATTTAAAGTAGGAGTCCATGAAGTCTGGGCCCTCACATGAAGTGAACTTATCTCATACATTTGGTAAGAAAAAAAATCCCCAACCCTCTGTTCAAACAGCCCCCAAAGTGGCCTTAGCGAGAGATGCTGAAGTATATTTATGTCTTACATATTTCTGAAGTAAGCTTTGTTTTGTTTTATTCCTGGGTAATCTAAGTTCCTTCTTGCAGAGTTCAACAACTTGAAACGAAAAGTTTTAAATGCATTTTAAACAGCCCCTTTCCCTTGCCTGCCTACCCACACATTTACCAAAATAAACAAGGCCACCCTACAAGCCGCTCCCTCATTTGCATAGCAGCAAGAGCTGATGCAAATTCTCACATTTTGGGTTATTTCTGCATTTGTGGAAATGGCAAAGGGTTCCTTTCCTTATATAGCCTCTAGCATGAGACCATTGGCCAGGCACTTTCTCCAGCACTGTTACTGTAAAAGTGAAATATTTGAGGAAATAAGATGCTATTGATAAAAGGAAAGGATTAGACACGGTGTCAGCTTTGATTTGGGTGTAAGAAAACACCCTCTCCCTGGATGGAGAGTTGGGACTGGGAACCTGGCTGAAGGCTTCGGTTCTCACCGCCCTTCCACCCTGTTCCTCGCTCCCCTGGCCCCTCCACTCTGCAAGACACACACCCAACTCACTTCCTCCCTCTCATAGAAAACCAGGTCCTGAAGCACCTTTGCAGCCTCTCCTAAACCTCACTCTTCACTCACTGCATCGAGTCAGAACTGACCTCTTTTGAGTCTTCTGAGATTGGAAATAAATCATGTGTGAAGAAACTACCCATCATCCTTCTGCAGAGCTGGTGGTAGATTCAAACTGCCAGACAGGTTTGGTTTCTTAGCTAACAGCCTAAATCAAATGGACTATGTCATTCCTAAATATAGTCCCTTTAAAATAAAAAAAAAAAGAGTGTATGAGTGACATCAAACAGTAAATGCTGGTGAGGATGCAGAGAGTTTAGAACTCTCACTCACTGCCGGTGGAAATGTAAAATGTGACAACCACTGTGGAAGGCAGTTTGGGACTTGCATACAAAGTTGAAAACAGAATAATAATTTGACTCAGTGATCTCACAACTGGGAATATACTCCAAAGAATTTAGAGCCATGACACAGACACAGATGTGTGCACACCCATGCTTATTGCAACATTGTTCACAAAGTAAAGAGATGGAAGGATCTCAAGTCCTCTGAACAAAGGGAATGGATACAGAAACCAAAGTTTTGTACATTCACACAACAGAATGTTATGCAGCCCTGAAAAGCAATGCATTTATAAAACCCTGCAGATTATAGATGAGTCTAGAGGACATAATGCTGAGTGAAATATTTCAGTCACAAAAGAAAAAATACTGTGTAAGAGCGCTGCTAAAACAATAGGATGGATAAGATAGTGGTGGTAGTAAGAACAGAAAAAGAATGGCTAGATAATGAACACTGCACTTGAATATGTGAAGGTAATGAAAATCTGAAATGAACAGAAGATAAGACATTCTATGTAAGGCAATTAACAATCCAGAAGAGGGCAATCATTGCCAAGTCAGTTAGGGAGGGGTAGAAAGAAAAACAAATGTGAAAGAATATACTGAATCACTGTATCGGAAGGAACTGGCAGACAGAAGAATTTCACGAAACAATATACGAGCAAGAGCCTATGGTGATGAAAGAAGTTGTTCAGGCTGCTTTGAAGGAAATGGCAAAAAATAAGGCTCCAGCAATAGATGGTATACCAACTGAAGTACTTCAGCTAACAGATGCTGCCCTGGATGTGCTCACCAAGTTGTGCCAAGAAATCTGGAGAACGACCACTTGGCCAACTGACTGGAAGAGATCTATATTTGTTCCTATCCCAAAGAAAGGTGACCCAACAGAATGTGGAAACTATAGAACAATCTCATTGATTTCACATGCAAGCAAGATTCTACTGAAGATTATCCAAGGACCACTGGAACAGCACATCAGCAGAGAACTGACAGAGGTCCAGGCTGGGTTTTAAAGGGGTCGTGGTACTAGGGATATTGTAGCTGATGTTAGATGGATCTTAGCTGAAAGCAGGGAGTACCAGAGGAATGTATATCTGTGTTTCATTGACTACGCAAAGGCATTTTGACTGTGTGGATCATAACAAACTGCGGCTGACTCTGAGAAGAATGGGAATCCCAGAACACTTGATAGTTCTAATGCGAAACCTATACTTGGGCCAGGAGGCAGTTGTCAGAACAGAGCAAGGGAACACTGCATGGTTCAAAATTGGGGAGGGCGTACGCCAGGGATGCATCCTATCTCCACACCTTTTCAACCTATATACAGAACAGATCATCCAGAAGGCTGGGCTCTATGAGGAGAAATGTGGGGTCAAGATTGGTGGATGATTTATCAACAATCTGCGTTATGCAGATGATACAACCCTGATTGTTGAAACTGAGGAGGACCTGAAGCACCTGCTGCAGAGGGTCAAGGACTGTAGCCTCCAATATGGATTGAGGCTCAATGTCAAGAAGACAGATTCTCACCACTGGGCCAATTGGCAGCATCAGGATAGATGGTGAAGAGATTGAGATTGTTCACAGCTTTAGTTCGCTTGGCTCTACAGTCAACACTCTTGGCACCAGTAGCCAGGAAATTAAAAGGTGCATTGCCATGGGAAAATCTGCTGTTAGGACCTCTCCAAAGTACTGAATCACTTGTTATGCATCACAGAGTTGGACAATGACCAAGGAGGACAGAAGGAGAATTGATGCCTTTGAGCTGTGGTGCTGGAGAAGAGTACTGAGAGTACCATGGACTGCTAGGCAAACAAACAGATTCATCCTGGAAAGGGTTAAACCGGGTGGCTCTTTGGAGGCAAGAATTCTGAGGCTCCGTCTAACATACTTTGGACATGTTGTAAGGAGAGACCGGTCCTTGGAGAAGGACATCATGCTGGGGAGGGTGGAGGGATAGCACAGGAGGAGAAGGCCCTCTATGAGGTGGATTGATTCGGTGACTGGGGTTATCAGGATGGGAGTGGCAGAGACAGTGCGATTGGCACAGGACAGAGCAGAGTTTAGGGCTGTTGTACATAGGGTTGCTATGAGTCGCAAGCAACTCGACGGCACATAACAACAACAATGAATAAATGAATGAAAACCAGTATCTTCATAAACTTTCACCAACAATCACATGACCATGACCATAAAATGACCAGAAAACCACAGTCCTTCCTTCTGCCACAGGAAAAATCAGTCTTGGATACAGAAATGAACAGGAAGAGCAGATTTATTATCTATAATATTATACAGGAAGGGAGTCCTGATGGTGTAGTCCATAGCAAGCTGTGCAGCTGTGAACCAAAGGTGGACAATGTCTGGTGGTTTGAATCCACCAGTATTTTCGAGGGAAAAAGCTGGACAACCACCTCCCATGTGATTTGCAACCTTTTGCCTGCTGGAGGGTCAGCATTGCTTCCCACTGGATGGCAATGATATCGGATGTGTGTGTGTATGTGTGTATGTGTGTGTGTGTGTATGATGAGAGCATGAGTTTCCCACATTTGTCTCAGCAAGGGAAGGTTCAGAGGGATTATATGTAGGATAGGATCAGGGGGTAGAGAAGAGCTCCTGTTTATTTATTTCTTTTTCCTTCTTTTTTTTTCCTCAATGTTGGATGGGTGAGTTTGAGCCTGCAAGGAGCAAACTGGCCGTAGACTTTTCCAAGTCCTTATTTCTTTGCCTCCAATTCTTTCGTGTCCAAGGAGAGCTCCTGTTTGTTAAGCATTTATACAGGAGAACAAAAAAGAAAAGGAAAAGGAGAGGTAAGGTTATGGATTTCTTCCAATCCATTGTCTAGACAGCTGTCCTCAAAATTCCTTGGCATAGACTGCTAAGCACAGCCAGGGCAGCATCTGTTAATAGAAACAAGTCAAATGGTATCCCATCAACTCCTGGGGTCTTATATTTTGCTAATATCTTCAATACAGCTTCAACTTCCTCCTTAATTACCATTGGCTCCGGCTTATCTGGTATTTCCTAAAATTTTTCAGTATCAGTCAGTTTTTTGGTACAGTGACTCTGTATATTCCCCTTCTTTTGATACTTTCTGGGTCATCTAATTTATTGCCCATAGCATCTTTCAATATTGCGAATGGAGGTTTACAGTTGTTTTTCAGTTCTCTCAGCTTAAGAAATGCAGAGGGAGTTCATCCCTTTTTATTCTCCAATTCTAGCTCTCAGCACATTCCACTGCAATATTTTGCTTTGTCCTCTGGAGATGAACTACCCTTTGAAATCTTGTGTTCAGATCTTTTAAATTAGCATGTTTCCCCTTTGTTTTGTCTTGCTCACTCTCTGGTGCAATTTTTAGAGTCTTCTGACATCCATTTCAGTTTTTTCCTTTTTCTTCTCTCTGTAACTATGGGCTCCGAGACTGGAAGAAAGCCCAGGACCGTGCAGGTTCAGATCTGTTGTTCACAGTGTCTTTGTGAGTTGCAGTGGATTTGTTGACACCTAATAACAATAACAAGAAGAGGATAATGGGCTCCAGCCTTCTAAGGCAGTCTCTTTTAATTGTCTTCCTAAACTAAATAGGATACACTTCTCTTTTAAATATTATTTTTTAAAAATGTAAGGTTTCTACTTCATTGCTTTCTTACCTGCTGCATAAATGTGAATGTAATTCTATTTGAGAATAGGCTTTTCTTTGTTATAGTAATGAGGTCATAGCAGTGGAGGGTGTGTCCTAAAACTAATCACCTCTGAGTTATAAGAAACATATTTGATCCATGATCAGCAAAAACATGAGGAATATAGACTATCTGGTGATAATGGAGACACAGGGATCTATGAGCCCAGGAACTCCAAAGATTGCCAGCAACTAGAAGCTGACATGGAGCCTGGATGGTGGACTACATTACATGTTGTGCTGTGAACTGAAATGTCAACAAGTTTAAAGCCACCAGCTACTCTGAGGGAGAAAGATGGGCTCTCTCCTCCAATAAAGATGGGTCACTATGAACCGGAATCTTTTTGACATCAGTGAACATGGGTGGTTTTTTGGGGGTGTGTGTTATAAGCTGAAATATACATAAATTATCTTACGCTGTGACATTTACGTTTTGGGTCTCTGTACAATGACTAAGGATAACAGAATAATTCAATGCATTTGAGTTACAGTGTTAGAGAAGAATACTGAAAATACCATGGACTGCCAAAAGAACAAACAGGTCCATCCTGGAGAGGGTGAAAGCAAGCGGCTCCTTGGAAGCAAGGATTTCGAGGCTCTGCCTCACACACTTTGGGCATGCTGCCAGGTGGAGCCCAGTCCTTGAAGAAGAGCATAAGGCTTGGAAGGGTAGAGGGACAGCATAGGGACGGAAGACCCTGGATGAGGTGGATTGACACAGTAACTGGGGTAATGGGAGTAGGTGTGTCAGAGACAGTAAGGTTGGCTCAGGATAGGGCAGAGCTCAGAGCTCTTACTTATAGCGTCACTATGAGTCACAGGTGACTCATCACTGAACAGCACACAATAACCAATGACATGCTTAGGCTATGGTCTTCTCAATCACTTGCCTGGCTGACTAACGGAAAGAGATCAGTATTTGTTACCATTTTTAAGAAAGGTGATCCAACTGAATTTGAAAATTATCAAACAATGTCATTCATATCATATTAATGATATGTGATACAATCATCCAGCCCAACACCTTTCCACTAGCCCATCAGAGTTACATAATATAAGAACAAAACCCTTAGAAGAGAAAATAAAACTAATCTTTAGGATTCGGCAATGTTGTTGTTGTTGTTATGTGCCGTCGAGTCGTTTGCGACTCATAGTGACCCTATGCACAACAGCCCTAAACCCTGCTCTATCCTGCACCAACCACACCGCCTCTGACACACCCATCCCGATTACCCCAGTTACCGAATCAATCCATCTCATAGAGGGTCTTCCCCTCCTGCGCTGTCCCTCCACCCTCCCAAGCATGATGTCCCTCTCCAAGGACCCGTCCCTCCTGGCAACATGTCCAAAGTATGTCAGACGAAGCCCCAGAATCCTTGCCTCCAAGGAGTAGCTTGGTTTAATCCTCTCCAAGATGAATCTGTTTGTTTTCCTGGCAGTCCATGGTACATTCAGTACTCTTCTCCAGCACCACAGCTCAAAAGCATCCACTCTCCTTCTGTCCTCCCTAGTCATTGTCCAACTCTCTGATGCATAACAAGTGATTGCAAAGACCATGGCCTGTATCAGGCGCACCTTAGTCTCCAGAGAGACACTGTTGCTCCTGAGTACTTTAGAGAGGTCCCTAACAGCAGACTTTCCCATCGCGATATGCTTTTTGATTTCCTGACTGCTGGTGCCAAGAGTGTTAACTGTGGAGCCGAGCAAACTGAAGCTGTGAAAAATCTCAATCTCTTCGCCATCCATCCTGACGCTGCCAATTGGTCCAGTGGTGAGAATCTTTGTCTTCTTGACATTGAGCCTCAGTCCATACTGAAGGCTGCAGATTTGGCAATAGATTTTTAAATATTTCATCACTACAGACACATGGTCATTCAAATCATTAACAGCTGTGGGACTAGGAAAAGAGAGAGAGTGCTTCCCACACTGAGCACCAAGACTTGAGGAAGACTGGAGCAAGACCTTGGTGAGAGCAAGATTCTGATGGTGAGACACTGGTGATGGTGGTGGAGAAAATGTGGCATTACTGTGGAAAAACTGGCAAGGTGTAACCAGAGGAGCCCTGAAATAAAGACCATCATTAAAGGTTTTACTATTCTTGCTAGATGATGGAAGGAAAAAGCTGATTGCTGAACTGAAACTGGATCTTGGACTAACTGAGGAATTGTGTCTTGGGACTGCTGAGTTAAAACCTAGATTTTCATTGGTGATATTTTTTGCCTCCCACATTTTCCAACTTTCCTAATAAACCCCACTCTTGGTACTAAACTGTGAGAAAAGTCTGTGAAATATGAGACCTAAATTATTGGTCGAAAAAAGTGTAAGAGCATGAGGGATGTCATGTCTAACTGAGTAGTTGTTTGCTGTTATGTATATTGTTGACAGGGACAGTTCCCTTTTATGCAGCAAGCAGAAACCAGCCTCACCCATCCCCAGATCCCTGCTGTTCTCTTTACAAAATCAACATAAACAATTGTTGTTATGTGTTGTTGAGTTAAGCATGACTCATAGTGACCCTATGAACATAAGATTTGAACCCTGATCTTTCCTGCACCATCCTCACACTTCTTGACACACAAGAGCCCATTCATTGCAGCAGTCACCATATCAATCCACCTGCTTGAGGGTGTTCCTCTCCTTCACTGACCCTCCACCTTTCCCAACACCATGTCCTTCTCCAAGGAATAGCCCCTCTTAGCAACATGTCCAAATTATGTGAGGTGAAGCGTCATCATTCTTGCCTCCAAAGAGCACTCTGACTGCACCATTTTCAAGACATATCTGTTCACTCTCTTGGCTGTCCATGAGATGCTCAGTGCTCTTAACCAACACCACAGCTCAAAGTGTCAATTCTTTTTCCATTATCCTTATTCATTATCCAGTCCTCTGATGCATAGCTGGTAATCAGAAAGATTATGGCCTAAATCAGATACACCTTAGTCCTCAAACTGACATCATTATTCCTCAATAATTTGGAAAGGTCCCTAACTGCAGATTTTCCCAGTGCAATGTGTCTTGTTGTTTCCTGACTGCTGATATTAAAAGTGTCAACTGTAGATCCAAGCAAGATGAAGCTGTTGACAGTCTCAATCTCCTCTCTATCCATTGTGACACTACCTATCAATACAGTGGTAAGAATCTTCGTTTTCCTGACACTGAGAAACAACCCATACCAAAGGCTGCATTCCTTGATCTTCTGCAGTAAGTGCTTCAAGCACTCCTCACTTTCCCCAAGCAAGGTTGTGTCATTTGCATAATGCAGGTTATTGATGAGTCTCCAATCCTGATGACACACTCCTCCTCCTAGAGTTCTGTTTATCAAGTAATTTGCGCAACATACACATTTAATAGGGATGGAGAGAATACAGCCCTGTCGCACTCCCTTCCCAGTTCCAAACCATGCAGTGTTCCTTTGCTTCATTTGCACAACAGCCTCCTGGTCCAGGTATAGATTCCACATTAGCACAATCAAGTGCTCTGGCATTTCCATTCTTCTAAATGTCAGCCACAACGCATCATGATACACACAGTGAAATGCCTTTTCACAATCAATAAATCACAAATAGATATTCTTCTGGTATTTCTTACTTTCAGCCAGGATCCATATGACATCAGCAATGATATCACTGGTGCCATGGCCTCTTCCAGATCCTGCTTGAACTTCTAGCAGTTCCTTATCTATGTACTGTTCCTGCCATTTTTTGAATGATCTTCAGCAGTATTTTGCTTGCATGTGATATCTTTCTGATACAATGACTCTGTGTATTCCCTCCATCTTCTTTTTATACTTTCTGAGTCATTCAATATATTGCCCATAGAACCTTAGGCAATTTTTAATTCTTCCAAAATTAAAATCCTTTGTGTATCAGAGGTCCTTATCAAGAATTTGAAAGGCAGTCTAAAGAATAGAAAAACATATTTGGTAATTATCTATCTGATAAGGAGTCCTGGTGGCTCAAAAGGTTAAGCTATCTGAAAGGTTTAAACACCCATTCTTTGGGAAAAAGATCAGATAATCTTCTCTGTAAAAATTATATCCATAAATGTTCAATAGGGAAGTTCTACTCTGTTACAGGGGTTGCTATGAATTGGAATCAAAGTGATGACACTAACATAATATGTAAAGAACCTTTAAAACTCAATTTTGTTGTTGTTAGGCGCCATGGAGTCAAGTATGACCCATAGTAACCCTATGAACAATGGATCTGAACTCTATGCTATCCTGTGCAGTCTTCACACTTGCTGACACACCAGAGTCCTTAAAGCAGCCACTCTGTCAATCATTCTGGTGAGGGTCTTCCTTTCTTTAACCAACTCTCCATCTTTCCAAGCATGATATCCCTCTCCATTGAATAGCCTCTCTGAACAACATGCTCGAAGTATGTGAGATGACGCTTTATCATCTTTGTCTCCAAGGAGCACTCTAGCTGCACTTTCTCTGTGACATATTTTCTTGTTCTACTGGCAGAACACGAGATATTCAGCATTCTTCTCCAACTCCACAGCTCAAAGGCATCTAGTATCAATTCATAGCAGGTGATCAGAAAGGCTATGGCCTGAATCAGGTACACCTTATTCTTCAAACTGATATGATTGCCCCTCATTAATTTGGAGAGGTCCCTGGCTATAGACTTTCCCAGTGTAATATGTCTCCTGATTTCCCGGTGACTGGCCAACTCAATAGCAAAATGATAAACCATCAAAATAAAATCAACAAATGACCAGAATAAACATTTCTCAGAAATATATATACAAATGGTCAACAAGCACATGAAAATATGTTCAATGGAGAGAGATGCAAGTAAAAATGATAATGTGTTTATCTACACTATGAAAGCTATTAGAAGGAAAACAAAAATAACAAATATTGATGAAGATGCGGAAAAATTGGAATACACTGCTGGTATAAATGTAAAATGGTACAATCACTGTGGAAAACAGGTCTGCAGTTTCTCAAAAACATAAACGTAGAATTATCACATAGCTCAGCAGTTCGAGATGTGGGTATATGTCCAGAAGAACTGAAAGCAGGAACTCAAGCAGACACATGCACATCAGTGCTCATTATAGCACTGTTCACAACAGCCAAAATGTAGAAACAGCCCATGTGTCCATCAACAGATGAACAGATAAAACATTATAAGGACAGACAATGAAAGAGTGTTGTTGTTGGGTGTAGTCGAGTCAGTTCAGACTCTTAGCAAGCCTGTGTGAAAGAGTAGAAATGCCTCAGGGGGGTTGTTTGATGTTTATAGGGGCAGATAATAGGGTCTTTCTCCCCTAGAGCTGCTAGGTAGGTTCAAACTGCCAGTTTTCCCATAAGCTTTTGCTGAATTACCAACCTAGGAGAAATCTAGTACTGATTCATAATAAGACATAGTTGTTGTTAGATGTCATTGAGTCAACTATGACTCATAGAGTTTAAGAACAATAGATCTGGACCTCGTCCTATCTTGCAAGTACTTCAATGTCTCTGATAAGCTCCAGCCTGCTGTCACAGTCACTGTATCAGTCCGTCTCATTGAGGGTCTTCCTTTCTTTCTCTGACCTTCCACCTTTCCCAGCATGATGTCTCTTCTGAAAATATGCCCAAAGTATGTGAGACTAAGTTTCACTATCCCTGCCTCTAAGGAGC
>NW_006399852.1:10094910-10108761 GCF_000299155.1 Elephantulus edwardii
GACACTCTGCAGCAGGCGCTTCAGGTCCTCCTCAGTTTCAGCAAGCAGGGTGTGGTTAGTGCATCCAAATAAAGTGAAATCTTTGTCAACTTCAGTTTTTCCTCCATCTATCATAATTGATCTATCAATCATATCACTATTGGTCCAGTAGTGGGAATTTGTTTACTCAATGTTGAGATGTAATCCATATTGAAGGCTATAGTCTTTGGCCTTCTGCAGCAAGTGCTTCAAGCCTTCCTCACTTTCTATATTGAAGGCTGTATCATCTGCATTAAGCGGTTTGTTGAGTCTTCCTTCAATCCTTCTTTATATACTGCAGCTTTTTGAATGATATAATCAGCATACAGACCGAGTAAGTATAGAGGAAAGATACAACTCTGTCATACACCATTCCTGATTTTAAACCATGCTGTGTTCCCTTGTTCTGTTCAGATGATTGCTTCTTGATATGGTGGAGATGAACCTTGGCCAAAAAAGTAACTGCTGTATTATCCCTCTTCTACGTAACATATAGAATAGGCAAACACATAGTGACAGAAATAAGACTAGAGGCCACCAAGAAACTGGAAAATCGCCATTGTGGCCAAGTTCTGAGGTTATGGACCTCTGCACTTTTCCTTACCTTGGTTTGGAACTGGGAATTTTCAGGAGGTATACTTGATATTGTTTGCACGCACAATCCTTTCTTCCTTTCACTGGAGATGGAGGATTTCTCCTGTGAGTTTAAGAGAACAAGGAAAGATGTCTGCTTACTCCTACATATTTAACCAAAGCAGAATTTCAGAAACCTAACACTGTCAATTATTTGAAATTATTTTACATGTTTTTGCCCTTTCAATGTTCCTGTACTCATATCTGGCTTGTGTTAGTCATAGATACCTCAGATAGAACATGAACTTAGATTGTTACACTTAAGTATTGTTTCACAGGACCTTTTTTCCTTGACTTTTGTACCAGTAAACTATTTCCCAATCCTCCTTGGTTCTCATAATTCCCTTCAGTGTCCTTTTACAGCTTTCCCAAGGACATAACTGTCTTGAGAGGCCTATGAAAGGGATCAACGTTTAGATCATGGAATCATTCGCCATTTCCAGTAAACAACACCAAGTCATGAATTTTTTTGGTTTCAGAATTCCAGATGACTATGAGACAGTTTCGGCTGGTGGCAGAGTTGGTGGGGTGCTCTGACCTAGGCTGTGGTTGCCCACATTGAAGAGAGAGAGGTTCTAGACAAAGGCCGAATGTGGGGAGAATTTTTTTTCTTATTTTAAATTTTCAGCTTATTAGGTTCCTTACCACAGCAGGAAAAGCACTAGTTGACATTTGGCCAGACAGGTAAAGAGCTGAATGTGATGGAATCCAAACTGATGACTTCCTTTTTCTGATTTGTTTGAGTCTCTCACAGACTGGCCCTCTAGGCCGCTGGATTCATCTGTCAGCAGCCTCTTAGAGCGCTCATCTCCCTCCTGAAAACCACTCGAGGCTCAGCCAATGTCTGAGTCCAGGACCCTCTGCACACACAAGATCTACTCTCGGAAATGGACCTGTGCCTCCTGGAAGGCATTTTTCAAGTTCTAACTCCTGGTGGCACAGTGGTTAAGCCCCTGGTTGCTAACTGAATGTTGTTTTGAACCCACTCAGAGACTCTGGAGGAGAAAGAACCGGCAATCTGTTCTTATAAAGACTACAGCCTAGAACATTCTACGAGGCAGTTCGAGGCTGTCACACGGGGAAATCAACTCGACAGCACCTAAAAATAACCACCTCCTCTGGAACCTTATTTGGAAATACTTAAGAACAAAACTTCACAAAAGGACTTAGTGACCCTATATAACTAAAGAGAACTGCTCCACATGGTTTCCAATGCTGTAATTTTTATAGAGACAGATGCCACATCTCTGTCTTGTGGAGTGGCTGGGGGGGGGTCTGAACCACCAACCTCTTGGATAGCACCAGTACATCATCATCCACTTCTAGTCCATTCCCACTGAGGTATTTCCATCTCGCAGTGACCCTCCACTGTGTCTCCAACTCTATAAATCTATACAGGAACAGACTGCTTATCCTTCTCTCCAAGTGGATTTGAACTGTCAAACTCTTGGTTCACAGCTTGACATGGTACACACTCTGCCACCAGGGCTCCAGAAGGGCTCAAGTTCAGTGAAGACTGGGCTATCTCCTCCTGTACAATTAAATGCCTTTGAAAACCTGCTGCAAGATCAGCTATGAGTCAGTTTCAACTCCACGGCACACAACAACAATTGAACTAAAAGAGCTCCATGAGGGAGCGCGACCAGAGAGCTCTGGTGTCTGAGTGATAAGAAGCTGTGTTCTGCTATCTCAAAGGTAAGGTTCGAATCTACCGTGGGGAGAAGGATGGGCAATCGCCTCCCATGAGATTTATTGCCTCTGAGAACCTGCCAGAAAGTCAGCTATGGATTGGTTCCAACTTGAGGGCACAGAATAGCAACAACAACAACTGGACTAAACTACTAAAAAATTGGATTATGGTGCTTACAAAGTGTGCTCAATATACCATGAACTTCCAAAACTCCAGAATTTGCCTTGGAGGAAGTACAAGCAAGGGTGCTCCTCAGAGCAAGGAGGGTGAAACTTCATCTCAAACACTTGAGGCTTATTGTCAGGTGAGCCCAGTCTTTGGAAAAGGGCATCATGATGGGAGGATCGGAGAAAGTGAGGAAAACCCTCAAGAGGTCCATTCTCAAGAAAGGAAATAAATGCAATAATGCGCTTGAACAAGGCGGAGACTGAGAGGGTGGCACGGGATAGCGCCAGGTTCCGGTCTGTGACTGACAGCGTCGTTATGAATTAGACTCAATGACACCCAAGACCTTGACTAGAGTGGGGTCTAAATCCAACTGCTGATATCCTGACAAAAAGAACTGAGACAGAGAGACAAGGACACAGCCTTGTGAAGGCAGAGACTGGAATGACACTGCTGGAAATAAAGGGACATTAAGGATATCGGGGGGCCAGCACCAGGAGCTTCTAGGAGGTGATGGCAGATGTCCACCCGCAAACATCAGAGAGCGTGCTCCTGCCAACACCCTGATGCCAGACTTCTAGCCCTTTGAACTTCAGAGAGAACAAGTTTCTGTTGGGTAGAGCCACTGACATCCTTGTCTGTGGCAGCCTTTAGAAAGGAATACACTTGCATACGTAGATTTTTGTGACCCAAACTTCTATACAGATTTCTATAAGAAGTTCTTGGCATCATCAGGATTATACTGAGTTATCTTCCTTGTGCAATAACTTTTATGGGGGTCAGGATGGGGTGTGCCTTTTTTCCTAAAAAAAGTTTTTTTTAAATGTTCTTTTATTTCTGAGTTACTTTCTATAGGGAGAAATCATAACAAATTTATTTATTAGAAACAGAGTGATGAAAGAAACAATTCAAGGAACTGAATCCTTCAGCACAAGAGCTAGGACAATTTTTAAGTCTTAAAATCAGAGTGATCAAGGAGAGTAAAAATCCAAATGCCAGTGGCAAGTCAGTCACTCTCTGTGGGGTGGAGGTTGAGAGTGGTCTGTTCAGAAGGTGTCTGGTTCAGGCAGAAGATACAAAAGAATCAACTTGCCTCTTCAGGGTTTTGCTTCAGCATTCACGTAGTGGATAAAATGCTGAGTTACAACCAGCATTACCTCAGAAATGCTGGTGGTCCCTCTAATGAGTACAGTTCAGTGGGGTGTAACTGAATGAAGTAGGAGGTGAGTGCTCCGTACTTACTCTGAGGTGCTTCAGAAGAAAGGACTGGTGGTCGAGTTCTGAAAGGTCTCGGCCATGAAAACCTCATGGAACAGTTCTGCCTGCTATGCATGGGTCCCGCTATGAGTTGGAAAGGACTCAAGAACATGGGGTTGGGTTGAGGTTGATTGAAGCTGTTTCTCAGAACATTCTTCAGCATGAAACACTGAGACCTTAACACAGTCTTTTTGTTTTACCAGGACTGGATTTACAGAGAAGGAGGAAGAGAAATTGACTGTCATCTGCGCCTAACCATATGAAAACCAAAGGGATTTGCCTGTTTGGTTGCATGTGTACACTCTTTGAACCATTCAAACATAATAGATAATCCTATGTTTGAAAACCACACTACCTTTCTTGTTAGGATGTATCAGCTTCTCTACTTCCTCAAAGTGTGATGAACAAAATTAAACCTCCCTAGATATTTAAATCGGGAATAGACTGAAAAGTGTCTACTGTGTGGCTCTGTATCCAGAGTCTGTTTCAGGGTCCCTGAACACTAATCAGACAGCCTGGAGAAGAGGCTTTTGTATATTGTATCTGCCTTTTGCATTGTTTCTTTGCTTGTTGTCTCAGGTGCCTTTTCAAGTTTGAAAGGGTCTGACCTGTGGCTAATGCCCCCTTGGAACTCTGTTTACTTCCCTGTTGTTATCTCCACGTGATTTACTGCCTCAGAAAACCCACTGGAGGGTCACCTTTCTGACTCCACGTTACATAATAACAACTAGTGTCTCTGGGGAGATGGAGAGTCCTTTGTATACACCTATTAAAATTATTAAGCGAGAAACAGAGATATCAGCAAAGGCTGACGGGACGCTTCGGTATTCAGTGTAAACCACAAGAGAGCTAGCAGATTCTTTTGCATTTTCAGTCCCTTTCTTGTTTCCTTCCCGATTTCAGGCTGTGTTTGGTTGTGGATGGCTTTTGAACAGTACAGTTTTCAGACAGAATAGATATCACTGTAAGTAGGAAAAAGCAGATGAAGCATAAAAATATGGCAAAACAACAATGTATTTTGTGCTTGATGCTTATACTGCACTCTGACCACCTTAAGAGAGAATTCGTTACACCACCTTGATACCTGTAATTGTTGTTACTTGCTTATTGAGTCAGAATAAACTTAATAAACATATAGCTGACACCCCCCCGCAGCTGTTTTCAGAAATAGTAAATCACATGAAAGGAGACTGCTCATCTTCCTCCTGTGGAGCAGCTGGTGGATTTGAACTGCATGCCTTCGAGGTGGCAGCGCAACTCCTAACCCACTCGGCCACGAGTGCTCCACTTTCATGCCTCCTGGCTGAATGTCAGAAGCGCTACTGCTGAACCTTGAGAGATGAGGGGATGCTAAAATTATGTCAACTTGGCTAGGCCATGATTCTCTGTATAAATGTTATTATCTTCCATTTTGGATCTATTGTAAGGAGAGAGAGAATAGATAGACACATATATTTATATGTATATATGTGTGTAGATATAGAGATAGATATATATGAAGCATCCAAGATATATAGGTTTCTGACAAATTTTTTCTCTCTCTTCCTTGATCCTGCAGCTGTATCATCATCCTGTGACCTTCTCATCTGAGTTGCAGATATTGATACTTGCTATATTTCAAAGTCCTGTGAGACAGTAGCCTTTCATCTATCCTGCCTGTGTCCTATCTGTGTCTCTGCAACCACCCGAGACAGAGAAAGCTTCCAGCCTTGCTGCCTGACACATAGATTTGGGGCTCACCACCATGACTGCATGAGCCATTTTCCTAAAATAAATCAGTCAATGTTTTAATGTGTGTGTGTGTGTGTGTGTGTGTGTGTGTGCGCATGTGCACACCTGTGTCTGTCTGTCTATGTACCCATCTACAAAACACTGTTATTTCTACTCTAGAGAATCTGGCCTAAGACATTTGACAGCAGGAGGAGGACGCTGCTCTAACAGAGACCTAAGACATGGAGGTGATTTGGGAATTAATGAACTGAAGCTGGGAAAGTTTTCAAGTGCCTGACAGTAGCCTGTTGTCATTGGTCTTAAGTACCGACAAGTCAAGTATGACTCACAGTGACCCTACGGACAGCCAGTTTGAACCCTGTCCTGTTCTGTGTCCTCCTTGTTACTTCTGATATACTTGGTCCCATTGCTCCACTGCTTGTGTCAGCCCTTCTCATGAGGGTTTCCCTCTTCTGCTAACCCTTGACTTTTCCAAGCATGAAGTCATTTTCCAAGAAACACTCTCTTTTATATATATGTCCAACGTATGCGAGATGAAGCTTTAACATCCTTGCCTCCAAGGAGCACTCTGACTGCACTTTCTCCGAGATATATGTATTTGTTCTTTTGGAAGTCCACGGGACACTCAGCAGTTTACTCTGATACTACAACTCAAAGGCATTTGATTTTTCTGTAATCTTTATTATTAACTGTCTAGCCTCAGATGTATAGGAGGTGATTGAAAAGACCATGGCTTAAATCAGGTGCACCTGAGTCTTTAAGTTGACATCACTGCTCGTCAGTACTTTGAAGAGATTTCTGATAGCAGATGTTCCCAGTTCAGAACCTTTATTATTTCTTGACTGTTGTACCTTGGAGAGATTGTTGATAAGAGTTTCAGATGTCAAAGGTAATTCTGGTGCAGACTCTTAAAGAACTGAACAGAATGATAGTGAATATTTCTACAATTTTACCGGTGAAGAAACTTCACCACCAGGAAAGAACAGCTATGGCTGAAATGGAGTCCTGATGTGAAATGAGACCTGGGGGTCAGGGGAGAGTGAGCCAATATTTGTAGGAGTAAGAACTTTCTTGGAAAACTAAGAGTGGGAAGTCAATATTGGCAGGACTGAGGACCCAGAAACTCTTAAGAGCCCTGAGGCTCGAGGCTGAGGTGCCTTCATCATGCACATTTTGGGGGCTGTACTCCCAAACAAGCACCTGATATACGCTGTTATTAACCTGGATTATAACCTTTTGAAAAAAATGAAAAGAAAACATATATGTATATAAATGGCGAGAGCCATAGACTGATGCTAGAAATGTGGATATTAAAAATATTTCTGGCGAGGCTATAGAAGAAAATGACAGTTCTGTGACTGGACAGTGGAAGAAGGCTGGTAAATTTTTATGCAGTGGCAAAGAACTTAATTGAACTCTGTTTAGATAATTGGCCCAAGGTAGAATCTGTGTTATATTTGGTTATCTAATGAAATTTCTAAGATCTTAAGGCTGTCATAGGGTTTTTCCTGTTGTGTTGTTTTTATTTTTGTTATGTACTGTTCAGACGCCTGTGACTCATAGTGACCCTAGGTATAACAGTTCTAAATCCTGCCATGTCCTAAACCAATCTCATCGTCTCTGACAGACTATTCCCATTTTTCCAGTCACTGAGTCAATTCTTATCACCCTGGGCCTTCCTCTCCTGTGCCGTCCCTCCACAGTTCCAAGCATGATATTCTTTTGACTGGTCTCTCCTGGCCACATGCCCAAAGTGTATGAGATGGGGCTTCAAAATCCTTGTCTCCAGGGAAAAGCTTGGTTTCACCCTCTCCAGGACTGACCTGTTTGTTTTCCTGGCAGCCCACAGTGTGTTCAACATCCTTTTCCAGCACCACAACTTAAAGGCATCATTTTTTCTTCTATCGTGTTTAGTTATCGAGCTTTCTGATGCATTCAAGTAATTGTGAAGATCATGGCCTGTATCAGATGCACCTAAGTCTCCAGACTGACAACACTGCTCTTTAGTACTCTAGAGAGATCTTTGACGGTAGACTTTGCCAACGCAATTCATCTTTTGATTTCCTGACTGCTGGTACCAAGAGTGTGGATTGTGGAATCAAGCAAGCTGAGGCTGTCAACAATCTCAATCTCTCCTCTGTCTATCATGAAGCTTCCAATTGTCCCAGAGGTGGCAATCTTTGTTTTCTTGATGTTGAGCTTCAATCCATATTGAAGGCTGTAGTCCTTGACCTTCTGCAGCAAGCACCTCATGTCTTGCTCAGTTTCAGCAAGCAGGGTTGTATCATCAACATAATGCTGATGCACATCCCTCCTCATAAAGTCTAGCCTCCTAAATGATCTGTTCTGCATATAGAATGAAAAGGTATGAAGATAGGATGCTCCCTGATGCAAACCGTTCCTTATTCTGGACCACACAGTGTTTCCCTGCTCTGTTCTGACTACTGCTTCCTGGTCCAAATAGAGGTTTTGCATTAGCACATTAGTGTCTGGGACTCCCATTCTTCTCAGGGTTAGCTATAATTTTTTGAGATCCACACAGTCAGATGCCTTTGCATAGTCAATGAAACATAGATAGACATCCTCTGTCATTCTCTGCTTTTGGCCAAGAACCCTCTAGCATTGGCTATGATATCCCTAGAGCCAGAGCCACTTCTAAATCCAGCTTGTACATTTGGCAGTTCTCTGCTGATATGCTGTTCCAGTCATTTTTGGTTAATTTTCAGCAGGATCTTGCTTGCTTGTGATATTACTAACCACTTATAATAAAATAAGAAGCATCTAATAACTTATAAATGAATTGTGCATAATGAAAAGATAACAAAAAGATTGGAGAAATTCTGTTGCACACACTAAACACACTTGTCAGAAAACGTTCCCCAAAGATGTGGCTGTATGATCTTTTGTTAAATATAGTAAGTCTGTGATAGAAAAATCTAATCAACTACCACAGCAGAAAACTCACATATTTAGACTGAAGAACAGAAAAAGAAAGTATGGAAGGAACTCTGTATGTCTCTTAGAATTCTACAGTTAGAAGACAGGACAAAAATGCTGTCTTTGTTGTCCTTTAAGCAAAAGACCATCCTTGGAGTACCTTGGAAATCTGCAGAAAAATTGGAATGTGCTTTTTGGTTTCAAAGTGTGATGTCATGGCCTCCTGGATATCAAAGGATGGGACCATGGTCTCCTAGAGTTGGATTCTTGTCAAAGCAGTTCCAGAGTATGGGTTGTTGTTAAGCTGTGCCAGGGAAGTGGTGCCATTCTCCAAAGAACAAGGGAGAGAGCTACCATTCTCATGGGGCAGAAAAACGGGCCTGCCAGAGCCAAGGAGGCAGAGTCATCATCCACATGGGATAAGATAATCAGGTCAATTAAAGCTGAGGATGTGCTAGTGGCCCCAAAGGTAAGAAGCTGTGTTCTAATCCCAAAGGCATGCGATTCAAGTACAGCAGCTGCTCTGCAGAAGAATGGACAACCTCTTCCCATGAGATTTACTACCTCTGAAAACCTGGTGGACGGTCAGCTAGCTATTCATCAGTTCTGACTTAACAACACACAAGAGGGATAATAAGTGGGTTTAGAAAACAGAGCTGAAGCCCAGGGTTAAGAGGCCTCCATTCAGGATCTAGAAGATTTGCTGATAACCAGAGTCTGGAAGAAGAATTTATACCCAGATGATGTCAGAGAACAAGAGGTTATTTGTAATTCTTGAAAACTTATGTCAATTGTTATGTTAGGTTTTTAACTTCCTTGGTGTGTGTTATTCCTTCTTTTCCTTTCTGTAATACAAATATCTATCTTGTGCCTGTTCACTACTGCATGTGGAAACAGAAAACTTGTATTTTGGATTTCACAGGTTCTCAAATAAGCGGAATTTTGCCCCATGATGGAATACACCTAGTCTCACCCATATTTGATTTAGGTGATTCAGAAGGTAAGATTTTGGTCTTGCAGTTGATGTAAGCCTTCTGAAATGATGTGATAGGTTAAGTACATTTTGTATGTATCAGAACACAAACTTGTGTTAAAGCTAATGAGGTCCTGGGGTGCGGGCCTAAAACTCATGTGGTATTGGAGGGGTGAGTCCTTCTCTGTGTTGGATAAAGCCGGATCTGGATTGTTTGGCTGGCTGGAAGCCTCTTGTTGGAGCCAAGGAAAGCCTGGGGTACAAGTCTCAGACCTGGTTTTAATTGTCGTTGAAATGAACTTTCTCCTAAGTGGTACAGCACTGTTCTGTCATTTCTCTGTACTGAGGTATCTTGGGATTGCGGTGTGCTACTGGTGGGTTAAATGACATAATGGTTATACGTGGTTGACAATGTTTGGTAGAGCCCACTGATTAAGACAGGCTTGGAAGCAGGAGTGGCATCCACTTCCGAAACATGCCTGTGGAAACTATGAATTTAGAGAAAGGATAATAGTTATAGAACAAGGTTAGGGTCTTTTGTTTATAGAGTTGGTACAAGATGACACTTAACAACAACAACATATAACTCGAGGCCCTTTTCTCCATTTTGGACTTGGATGAAGCAGCTGGACTCTGTACGATGATGCTCTTGTTTTGGTTGAGGATCTGTGTGGATTGTTTATTTGTTTGTTTAATTTAAGCCTCTTATTTAGTGTCAACAAGACCTCCTGGAGGGCCCTTAGAGTTAAAAGTTGGGCCAAGGGGATTATATTTTAATCCCTTGTTACTAAATTTTGGAGGAACATTCTTCTAAGTCACACAGAACTCTGGTAAATTTGCTGTGCCGAGGTAATCTGAGTTTGCTGTGACATTGAAACTTGTGCCACTGGGGTTTCAAATGCTATAATGGAACAACTGTGCCATACGGGTGCTAAACACCATAATGCTACCCATCGTGGGCGGTGTTTGGTGGAGATTCCAGATTGATTCAGGTTTGAAAGCAGGAGTGTCATCCATTTCCTAAACCACATGCCTCTGGAAACTCTACGACCTTAGAGAAATAACAGTAGTTATAGAAAGGCTTCAGGCCTTTTGTTCATAGGTTTGAACATATAGCATGAGTCATGCTCTAGTCAACAGCAATCAACAACAACAATAAAAAGAATAATGCTGATATCAGATGGATGCTGGGAGAAAGTAAAGAATCCCAAAAGAATACCTATTTAGGGTTTACCGACCATGCAAAGGCACTTGACTATATGGGTGATAAAACTTTATGGCTAACCTAGAGAAGAATAGGAATTCCAGAACACTTAAATGTGCTCATGGAAAACCTATGCCTAGACCAAGAGGCTGTTGTATGAACGGAACAATCTGTATGCTGAGCAAATTATTTTAGAAGCTGGACTCTATGAAGAAGTATGTGGCATCAGGATCAGAGGAAGACTTATCAATAATCTCTGTTATGCAGATGACACAATCCTGCTTGCTGAAAATGAAGAGGATTTGACGCACTTGTTGCAGAAGATCAAAGAAAGAAGCTTACATTATGGATGGCATGTCAATGTCAAGAAAACAATAATTATGATCCTAAAAAAATAATAAAGAAAAACAAAACTTCTTAACCACTGGAAGCAATAGGCAACAGCCAGACAGATGGAGAAGAAGCCCAACTTGGTAATGATTTCATCTTACTTGTATCCACAAGCAACATCCCTGGTACTAGCAGCCAGGAGATCAGGAGACATACTGGGTAAGTCTGCAGTCAGGGACCTCTCCATACTTTTGAGAACCAATGATGTCAGGAAGACAATGGTGTGCCTGGTTCAAGCCATGGTCTTTCCAATCACTTGCTATGCTTCTCAGAGCTGGACAATAAATAAGGATGGCAGAAGACGAAATGATGCCTTTGAGCTGTGCTGTGGGAGAAGAGTACTGAACATCCCATCAACAGCCAAAAGAACAAATATTTCTTGGGGAAAGTACAGCCAGAGTGCTCATTGGAGGTGAAGAGTATAAAGCTTCACATCACATACTTTGGGAGAGGTTATTCCTTGGAGAGGGACACTGTGCTAGGAAAAGTGGAGGGTCAGCAAAAGAGAGGAAGACCCTCAACCAGATGGACTGATTCTGCTGTGTTGGGCTTCAAAATGCCAGAAAGTATGAGGCTGGCACATGACAGGTTAGGGTTTGTTCAGAGCTTTGTTCCTAGGGTCGCTATGGTTTGTATACAACTTGACAGCACTTACTAACAAAAACAACAAGAATAGAAAAGCAGGAATACTATTACGGATCAAATGTGTAAAGGCCTTACTGCTTTCAATAGACTTCCTTGGTTACTGCCTTTGACTTTGGCACATGGCTTGGTGGGAACATGTTAACTAGGTAAATATATTACTCATGATAGGACTGGACAGTGTTAACAGCTCCACTATAATTAATCTGAGCAGATTTAGACAATCTTGCAACCAGCACATATCAAGAAGCAAAGAATGCAGCACACATCCATGGGCCCCAAGTTCCTATGCCAGTCAGAATGGGACTAAGACAATAGCATACATGGAAGACAGAGCTGACCACTGCCCCAAGGAGCCAGATTCAGAGACTTTTGCACAAGCTTACTGGAAGAATAGGGGTGATGCCATAACTGGCATGCATGACTAAGAGAGTTTTGTAACATGGATCCAAAGCGGTAAGGTTGAAATCTGAAGGGCCTGGAAGTATCCCTGAGTGGTTGACCTAACTGATAAGGTGTTTCCTATTTCCAACCTGAATTGCAACCTTTTAACTTCCCCAGTAAACCCCATAAGTGTGAGTATGGTTCTGTGGCTGCTGTAATGGATTGAAGGGTAGAGTTGTGAGAGCCCCAAGAGGGATAGTTTGTGTTAACATTGTAGAAAGAGATGCAGAGAACATAGAGGTCATATCTGGTCACAGAAGAGTTGGTTTTAAACAATGGACGTGGATGGGGACTCTTCCTCCTTGTGCAGGGGTGTCAGCAGAGGTCAGACTCGACAACCCCCATGCTGCCCACACTCATTTTACAATAACCACAAAATATGTGTTGTAAATGCTGGCGTCTGTCCCTATGGTTATAATCCCATTTGGGAATACGTTATCTTTGTTAGATTAATGAGGCACAGAGATCTCCAAGGAACCAAGAAGCAGAAGCTGAAGAGACAAAGATCCTCCTCCAGAGCCAACAGAAACAGAAAGACTGCTCTCCAGCAAGTGCTCTGAACTTGGCCTCTTAGCTTGCTACATTATGAAAAACTGTCTGTTTGTTCCAATATCCACTTTTGGTATTTCTGACACAGCAGCACTGGATAACGAAGATAGGGAAATAGATAGCAGAGTCACTTCGACTGGCTTTGGGAGGATCTAGAAGAAGAAAATGTAACTTTCTGAGTGTCTTCTATTGCTACTTTGTAAAATAACCCAGTTATTCCAGCTCTGTTTATATAATTATAAATTAAAATATTTGAAACAGAAAATAATAATCTTTTTGCTTAACATTTGAGTTGAATTGTGTACATATGTGTCTCTGGGTGTGTATATTTTATTTCTAAAGTCCTTTAAAATTATTGGTCATGGCAATGCAAATGGTTTCTGCATCCAGTTACTATTCAAAACGTTGGAGGCTTGAGTCTACCCAAAGGTCTGGTACTTTACTTTCAAAATCAGTCATTAAAAACACTAGGGAGCATTTCTTCATGTGTTTGTTCGCCACCTGAATGTATTCTTTGGTGAAGTGTCTGTTCATATCCTGTGTTCATTTTTCAATTGAGTTGTTTACCTTTATTGTGTTGTGGCGCTCGAGTATTTTATAAATTCTAGATCTAAGTCCCTTATCAGGCATGTCATTACTAAATATGTTTTTTTCAGTTTGTGGCTTCCATTTTCACCCTGTTGGAAAAGTTTTGGGATGTGCATAGGCTCTAAGAGAGATGTAAATCAAAACAACTATGAGATAACATCTCACTCCCCAGTAAGAATAGAAAAATTTAACAGAACAGCAAACAATAAATGCTGGAGAGGCTGCAAAGAATCTGAAGCCCTTATTCACTGTTGGTGGGAGTGTAAAATGGTGCAACCATTATGGAAGGCAGTATCACACTTTCTCAAAAAGTTGCAGATAGAAATACCATTTGATCCAGCAATTCCACTACTGGGAATATATCCTAAAGAAACCAGAACTGCATCCCAAGCAGAAATATGCTCACTTATGTTTATTGTGGCTTTGTTCACAATAGCAAAGAGTTGGAAACAACCCAAGTGCCTATCAACAAATGAATGGATAGAGAAGCCGTAGTATATTCACACAATGGAATACTATGCTTCATTAAAAAACAAGGAACTCATGAAATATTTTACAAAATGAATGATGCTGGAGTGAAAATTATGCTGAATGAAATATCTCAGTCATAAAAGGACAAATACTACATAG
>NW_006399852.1:10110506-10115691 GCF_000299155.1 Elephantulus edwardii
GGACAATGGATAGCGCCTCTAATAAAGCTCAAGATCTGACAAGAATTACAAAGTGATGGGTTAAGAACAATTATTACACATTCCTGGCCAGCTATGCCCCAGGTGATGTTTGCTGTGCCATCTGAATGTTAAGATCCTCTTGCTTATTTTTTTTAAAAGGTTAAATTTCATTTTACATGTTTCAGGAGGATCGACAGTGAATATTTTTCCACTCTTAGGTTTTGCAGTTTGCATGCTGATGATGTGTGAAAGGGTATCTCATTCTGAAAACCTTGAGCAGCTTTTGTTTTGAACAAAACTGCAAAAATTCAGAAAATTTAAAAGGCAGGAAGTTGCAATGGGAAAACAAATTTCACTTTCAACATACTGTCAAAAAATGAGTTGGCTACCATCTGGTTATGAAACCTTGGCCATAAAATGCTGACTTGCTCCCCATGATTTTGATCTGTCACCATGATGAGTTCAGACAGATTGGTTCTTTCCAAGGGTCCTGGAAGCCTCAAGAGCATGGTGGCTGCATAGAATGTGACCCAAGATTTCCCTTCTTCCCTTTCAGACGGCACCACTGAGAACACTGTATGCAACAGACACATAAAATTCACTGTGTTTTAACTTTGAACATCCTTCATGGCCGTACACAGGCTTAGGAAATGGAATACATGTAGGTGTTATGGAATGAATTGTGTATCCCAAGAAGTGAAACTGAAGTCCTGACTCTTGTACACATAAACATAAACATAAACATTGAATTAGAGATTTTTTTTATTTTAATGATATCAGATAAGACTCTGAATATTGCATTAGAGCGCTGAGAAACCAAAGCTAAAGGAAGAAATCAAGAAACTAAGGAGCTGAACAGAAGATTTCAAAGAGCAGCTCAGGAAGACAAGCAAAGTAGTATATAATGAAATGTGCATAAAGCTGGAGTCAGAAAATCAAAGGGGCCAGAATTTCTTAAGCTGAAGGAATTGAAAAACAAATTCAAGCCAGAAGTGGCAATACTTAAGGATGCTTGGGCAGAATATTAAATGATCCAGGAAGCATTAAAAGAAGATGGAAAGAGTAGACAGAGTAATTGGAATTGGTGGATACAGAAGAATTTAATGAAATAATGTATGAACAAGAACCTATAGTGATGAAGAAAGAAGTTCAAGCTGCTCTGAAGAATTGGCAAAAAACAAGGCCCCAAGAACTGATGGCACACCAACTGCTATATTTCAATAAACAGACACTGCTCTGGATGTGCTCACCAAGTTGTGTCAAGAAATCTGGAGGACAACCACCTGGCCAACTGACTGGAAGAGATCGTTATTTGTTCCCATTCCAAAGAAAGGTGACTCGACAGACTGCAGAAATTATCAATCACTAATATCACATGCAAGCAAGATTCTGTTGAAAATTATCCAAAAACTGGAGCAGCATGTCAGCAGAGAACTGCCAGATGTGCAGGCTGGGTTTAGAAGAGGCCGTGACACTGGGAATATTATAACTAATGTCAGATGGATCTTGGCTAAAAGTAGAAAGTACCAGAGGAATGTCTGTTTCATTGACTATGCAAAGGTATTTGACTGTGTGGGTCAAAACAAACTGTGGGTGACTCTGAGAAGAATGGGAATCCCAGAATATTTGATTGTGCTTATGTGAAACCTATACTTTAACCAGGAGACAGTCGTCAGTACAGAGCAAGGAGACACTGTGTGGTTCAAAATCAGGAAGAGTATAAGCTAGGGGTGTATTCTGTCTCCATACCTTTTTAATCTATATGCAGAACAGATCATCTAAGAAGCTCGGTTGTAAGAGGAGGAAATGGAGCATCAGAATTGGAGGAAGATTCATCAACAACCTGCATTATGCAGATGACACAATCCTGCATGCTGAAATGGAGGAGAACCTAAAGTACTTGCTGTAGAAGGTCAAGGACTGCAGCCTTCAATATAGATTGAAACTCATCATCAAAACAACAAAGATTCTCACCACTGGACCAACAGGCAGATTATGGATGTTGAAGAAATTGAGATTGTTAACAGATTTAGTTTGCTTAACTCCATAATCAACACTCTTGGTGCCCGCAGCCAGGAAATCAAGAGACAAACTGCATTGAGAAAGTTGGCTGTCAGAGACCTCTCCAGAGTCCTGAAGAGCAATGACATAAATCTGGAGACTAAGGTGCACGTGATCCGGGCCACAGACTTAGCAATTGCTTGCTATGTGTCAGAGAGCTGGACTATGACTAGGAATGATCGAAAGTGAATTGATGCTTTTGAGCTGTGGTGCTGGAGAAGAGTGTTGAATACACTATGGACTGCTAGGAGAACAAACAAGTTCACCCCGGAGAAGGTGAAACCATTAGAGGCAAGGATTCTGAAGCTTGTCTGACATACTTTGGACATGTTACAAGGATGGAACAGTCTTTGGAGAGGGACATCATGCTTGGAAGAGTAGAGGGAGTGCAGTGCAGGAGAGGAAGACCCGCGATGAGATGAACTGATTTAGTAACTGGGACAATGGGGCTAGGTGTGTGAGAGACAATACGGTTGTCACAGGATAGCAAAATTCAAAGTGTTGTGCATATGGTCATTATGAGTCACAACAAGTCGACAGCACATATCAACAACAAGAGTCATTCTAGAGTAAGATTGTTGTTGTGTACCACAGAGTTGGAACCATCCCAAACCCAACCGTCCAGTGGCTTTTTAGAGGCTGTTAACTGCACAGGAAAAGACTGTCCATCCTTCTCCTCAGGAGCAGCTGGTGGTCTTGAACCATGTGCCTTCAGGATTGCAGTGTCGCTTCTTTCCATTAGGCCACCAGAGCACAGAAAATGATAGGTTCTAAATATAATCCCCCCATAGCAATGTCTCATGAAAAGAAGGCGAATAAACACAGCAACATGAACAGGGAAACAACATGTTAATATGGAAGAAGACACGTCTGTAAGCAGTAAAGTAACAACATGGCTGTTACTTTCAGCTGCTGCTGTTAGGTGCTATGGAGCCTAGTAAGTAAGACTCATAATGACCCTATGAACAACTGATCTGAACTATGTCTTATATGCACTAACCTCATAATTTCTTACACATTGTAGCCCACTGTGTCAGTAACTGTGTCAATCTATCTCATTGGGGGGGGGTCTTCCTAACTTCTGCTGACCCTCCATCTTTCCAAGTGTGATCTTCCTTTGCAGTCACCAGAAAATATGAGGGAGGCCCATAACACAGAACATAGCAACATGCTTCATATTCTTCTGTGGACTTTCAACGTCCAGAAAAGTTGAAATTTCTGTTCCTTAAATACACCCACTTTGTAGTATTTTTTGTTGTGGTTGTTAGATTTGCCCTAGATAACTAAGATAATATCTTACTTGATTATTCATAACACAGATGCATAACTGTGAAAACACACTGATGAAATGTGTTAAGAGTCTGTTATAAGGTCTGAAACTTCTGTGTGAATCAGTCCACTGTCTAGATCCCTGGTACTATTTGATCAACGGTCACACTCCATTCACTAAGGAGTGCTGAGAATGATGAGACCAAATGCCAGGATCTAGTTCAAACACTGTGTTTCCACGCTGAGTTAAGCATTGGCTCTAGCTAACCTCCCTTGTTTTTATACCATGTTGTTCTAGTTATTAGGTGCCATCGAGTTGAGTAACTCTATCAACAATAGAGTTCAAGTTTGCTCTATCCTGTGCAATCTTCATCATCTCTGACACACCAGAGCCCATTGCTGAGTTCATCATGTCAATCCATTTTATTGGGGGGGGGTCTTCATCTCCTTTATTGACTCTCAATATTTCCAAGCATGATGTCCCTTTCCAAGGAACAGCTTCACCTAGCTATGTGTCAAAGTATGAAAGACAAAGCTTTGCCATCTTTGCCTATCAGGAGCATTCTGGCTGCACTTTCCCCAAGCCATATCTATAAGTTCTTTTGGCAAACTATGGAATATCCAGTACTCTTCTTCTGCACCACACTAAAAAATATTAATTCTTCCTCAGTCATTCTTATTTATTGTCCTGATCTCTGATGCTTACAAGGTGTTTGAGAAGACTATTACCTGAACCAGGCACAATTTGCTCTTCAAAATAACATCATTGCTCTTCCACATTTTGGAGAGGTCCCCGACAGCCAACTTGCCCAAAATGTCTCCTGATTTCCTGACAGCTGGTAGCAAGGGTGTTGAGTGGTGATCCAAGCAAGATGAAACAATTGTCAACTTCAATCCTTTCTCCAACTCCCACAATGCTGACTTCTGGCCCATTACTGAGGACCTTTATTTTTTTATATTTAGATATAAACCATTCCTAAAGTGGCAGTCCTTGATCTTCTACAGCAAGTGTTTCATCTCCTCTTCACTTGCAGCAAGCAAAGTTGTGTCATCTGCATAATACAGGTTGCTGATGTGTCTTTCTCCAACCCAGATGTCACATTTTTCTTCATAGAGTATGGCTTTGTGAATAATTTGCTCAGCTGGTGGCCTAGTGACAAGATGCCACACTGCAATCCCAAAGAAACAGGGTTCAAGGCCACCAACTGCTCTGTGGGAGAAGGATGGAAAATATCCTCCCACAGAGAGTGATGCACAGAAAGAGACACAGAGAGAATGAGAATTATTCTTAAAACAATTAGTTTGGAAACTGCAGGAGCAGCAAGCGGAGGAGGGAGTTACCAGCCGAGTCACCACGGGAACCACTAAGTGAGCCCAAGCACTAGCGGGGGCCACCAGCTGATCCCCTGCAGGAGCCTCCAGCTGAGCAGCTGTGGGACCCACCTGCCAGGAGCAAACAGGACAGAGGGAATGTGACCAATTTTTTTAAGTCCCACTATATCCAGAGCCGCACTGAACCTTGAGCCTCACCAGACCCAGGGCACCACCAGACCCAGAGTCCCACTAGGTGAGAGAGCCAGACAGCTGGAATTTGAGTGAGGTCCCCAGGTGCACTCAAGCCCACCTGGACAAACTAGAATCTGAGTGAAATGTCCGAACATGCCCACTCTGCACCTGTGCCCGTATTGTGTCCTTACCCTGCCCTGTGTTCCCATTCCACCATACACCCATGCCTCCACATCCAGTAAACTAACCTGCCTTTAATCCAGAGCACCTTGGTCTGACTTAACTGCAACAAGAGACTGCTCTCACAGGCCCTGAACTGAAGTTCAGAAAGAAACATAGACAGGGTAGC
>NW_006399852.1:10117451-10142594 GCF_000299155.1 Elephantulus edwardii
CCCCATACATTTGGAAGCTGAAAACACCTTGCTTGATCATGAGTTGATAAGAGAAGAAATAAAAGATGAGATTAAAAAGTTTCTTGAAACAAATGACAATGAAAACACCACTTACCAAAACCTCTGGGAAACAGCCAAAGCAGTAATCAGAGGCCAATTTCTATCAATAAGCAAACACATGAAAGGGCAGGAAAAAAATGACTATTGACTCTCTAACCCAGTATCTCAACAAATTGAAAAAGAAAAGCAAGAAAACTTGACACCCTCTAAAACCACTGAAATTATAAAAATTAGGGCAGAAATAAAAGAAATAGAAAACAGAAAAATAATTGAAACCATCAACAAAACTAAGAGTTGGTTCTTTGAAAAGGTCAATAAAATTGACAAACCATTAGCAAAACTACAAAGGAAAAGACACAAATAATCCAAATAAGAGATGAAACGGCACAACAGAACCAAATAAAATAAAAAGGCTAACAGTGGAATATTAGGAAAAACTATACTCAAACAAATATGAACAACTAGAGGAAATGGACAAATACCTAGAAATTCACAAGATACCTAAGCTGACACAAACTGAAATTGAATACCTGAACAGACCCATTACAAAAGAAGAAATTGAATAGGTAATAAAACAGCTTCCAGCCAAAAAAATGCCCTGGACCAGAGGGTTTTACAAGAGAATTTTATCAAACATTCAGAGAAGAACTGTCACCAATTCTACATAAACTATTTTAGAAAATAGATAGAGATGGAATTCTCCCAGACTCATTCTATGAAACAAACATATCCTTGATAACAAAGCCATGTAAAGACACCACCAAAATAAAAAAACTATAGACCAATATCTCTCATGAACCTAGATGCAAAAATCCTGAATAAAATACTGGTCAATAGAATCCAATGACACATCAAAAAAATAATTCACCATGACCAAGTGGGATTCATAACAGGTATGCAAGGATGGTTCAACATAAGAAAACAATGAATATAATTCATCACATTAATAAAGCAAAGAACAAAAACAACATGGAACTATCAACTGATGCAGGAAAGGCCTTTGACAAAATCCAACATACTTTCCTGATTAAAACACTAAACAAAATAGGATGAGGGGAAGTCCCTCAACAGAGTAAACAGTATATATGCAAACCCGAAAGCCAACATTGTTCTCAATAGAGAGGGATTAAAGGCATTCCCTTTGGGAACAGAAAATAGGCAAGGATGCCAACTATCACCTCTCCTATTCAATATTGTATTGGAAGTCTTAGTGATAGCAATAAGACAAGAGAAGGAAATAAGGTATCCAAATTGGCAAAGAGGAGGTAAAATTATCTTTCTATGCAGAAGATATGATAGCATACTTTGAAAGATAGTATACTTTGAAAACTCTCAAGACTAACTACTGGACATAGTTGACCAATTCAGCAAAGTGGCAGGATACAAGATCAACCTACAAAACTCAGTTGGATTTCTCTACAGTGACAAAGAGAATAAAGAACCGGAACTAAGAAAAACAATACCATTCACAATAGCTAATCACAAGATTAAACATTTGGGAGTAAACCTAAACAGACGCACGAAGGATCTATTCAAAGAAAATTACAAAACATTAGTACAAGAAACAAAAAGAGACCTGGAGAAATGGAAGAATATCCCTTGCTCATGGATAGGAAGATTCAATATTGTGAAAACGACAATACTACCAAAGGTAATTTATACATTTAATGCAATCCCAATTCAAATACCAATTCCAATCTTCAACGAGATGGCAAAGGCAATCCCCAATTTCATTTGGAATGGAAAGAGGCCCTGAATAAGCAAAACACTACTTGAAAAGAGAATCAAGGTAGGAGGCATCTCACTTTCTGATTTTAAGTCCTACTACACTGCCGTGGTGGTCAAGACAGTGTGGTAATGGTACAATGACAGACATATAGATCAACAGAATTGAATGGAGAACCCAGAAATCAGCCCATCTACCTATGGTCAACTGAGTTTTGACAAGGAGATGAAATCAGTTAAGTGAGGAAAGAACAGCCTTTTAAACAAACGGTGTTGGCAAAATTGGAAAGATATCTGTAGAAAACTCAAGCAAGATCTAAACCTCATTCTATACACAAAAAACAACTCTAGGTGGATCAAGGACCTAGGACTAAAACCAAAGACTATAAACTTCATTAGAGAAAAGCTTAGAAGAACTCTAGAAGCCCTAATCCACAACATAAACAGTCTTCCAAGCATCCTAAAAAACTTTCAACCAGGAGAAGATAAAATAGATGAATGGGATCTTGAAGAATAAAATCCCTATGCTCCTCCAAAAACTCCTCCAACAGGGTAAAAAGGGAATCCAGAGACTGGGAAAAAATATATTTCGTAATGACATGTCTGATAAGATATATATATATATATATATATATATATATATAATGTATAAACTATTCGAGAACCACAACAAGATAAAAGTAAACAACCCACTTGAAAAATGGGCACAGGATATGAACAGACACTTCACCGAAGAAGACATTCAGATGGAGAACAAACAGATGAAGAAATGTTCAAAATCCCTAGCTCTAAGAGAGACGCAAATCAAAACAACTATGAGATACCATCACATCCCAGTAAGAATAGCAAAGTATAATGGAACAGCAAACCACAAATGCTGGCAAGGTTGCGGAGAAACTAGAACCTTTATTCACAGTTGGTAGGAGTGTAAAATGGTACAACTACTATGGGAGGTAGTATGGCACTTTCTCAAAAAGTTGCAAATACCATTTGATCCAGCAATTCCACTACCCTAAAGAAACTGGAACTGTCACCCAAGCAGATATATGCATACCTATGTTTATTGTGGTTTTATTCACGATAGTAAAGAGTTGGAAACAACCCATATGCCCATCAACAAACGAATGGCTAGAGAAGCTATGGTATATTGAAAAACAAGGAACTCATGAAATATCATGCAATTTGGGAGACTCTGGAGGACATTATGCTGAGTGAAATATCTGTCACAAAAGAACAAATACCACATAGTGCCACTGTTGTAAAACAGGACTGAAATTGGGGCTGGGGGGAAAACTAAGAGGGAATAAATAATGTGTGATGCATTGAAACAGATGAGGGAGAGAATTGTTTAGGAGGAATATATGATTAGGTATTACTGCCATGACAAGAATCCACAATGAAAGCTGCATAGTGGAGTGGAAGGGGGGAGGTGTATAGAACAATGAAATAAATTTTTTTACTTTTGAAAAAGAAAAGCGAACTGGGGGAAAGGGTGGACAGGGAAGAAATTGTACAACAATGAATGAATGGAAATCCAAAGTCTCTGTAAAGTTTCATTAAGCTAAAGAAAAGGAAAAAAAAATAAAATTTCCTTCTAGGATATTAATTTCTTCTGAAAGCCTGCCAGAGGGTCAGCTATGGTCAGTTCTTACTGTATGGAACACAACAACTATGGGTTGAATATGTGTGGAGAAAGGAATACTATCTTGATGCACATCTTTCCTGAGTTTAAACCATGAAGTGTTCACTTGTTCTGTTCTGACAACAGCTTCTTGGTCTAGGTATAGGTTTCATATATAATTGTATTTGTACAATTACATCTTCTAGAATTCCTCTTCTTCCTTGTGTGTGTATGGCTCATATCCGATCACTCTCAACACTGTACTTGACAGTGTATTGGAATTTAGGTTGCAGAGATATACAGGATTTCGTTGCTATTCTCATGCAACAAGTTAACTTTTTGAACAGGTCAGCAAATTTATTTAAAAGAAGACTTGGTTTCTGGACCAACCAGTCTGGAAAACAGGGAGAAACTCCAGAGTTTGAGGCTGATGCCCATTTAGACCTAGCTAACAGAGGGTTTGGGATGAGTTGACCAGAAACTAGGCAGATGAAGAGAAGAAAATCCATGCTGTGAGCTGGTGTTGATTGCATCAACCTGACAGCATGCTCTGGACTCGACTTGGCTTGTGGATGCAGATGCTCAAAGTTTCCAAACTTTGCAGAAGATTCTTCAGCAAAAGGGAATGCTTGTTCCCTTTCCCTCAAGAGTATTGTTTTGATATATGATGTGCAAATCAGAAAACTGGCTAACTAAATTGGAGATACTGAGGCATTACGTCTCTGGCTTACATGTTAGCTATAATTTGTTATGATCCACACAGTCAAATCCCTTTATATAGTCAATGAAGTACAAACAGGCATTCTTCTGGTATTATTCTCTGCTTTCAGCCAGGATACATCTGACATTGGCAATAATATTCCTTGTGCCACAATCTCTTCTAAAACCAGCTTGAAATCCTGCTAGTTCCCTGCTAATGTACTGTTTTAGCCATTTTTTAATGATATTCAACAATAATTTGCTTGTTTTTGTTGTTGTTATGTGCCATCGAGTCATTTGCGACTCATAGCAATACTATGTACAAAAGCCTTAAACCCTGCTTTATCCTGTGCCAACTTCATTGTCTCGAACACACCTCCTCCCACTATCCCAATCACTGAATTGATCTTCTCATCGAGGGTCTTCCTCTCCTGCACCGTCCCTCCCTCTACTCCCCCAAACACCAGTCTCTGGCAGGAAATTTGGAGGACAGCTGCTGGAAGAGATGCATGTTTGTTCCCATTCCCAAAAAAGGTGATCAAATAGAAGGTGGAAATTATTGAACAATATCAATATCACACACAAGCAAAATACTGCTGAAGATCATTAGAAAATGGCTAAAACAGTATATAGACAGGGGACTGTCAAATGTTCAAGCTGGATTTAGAAGAGGTCATGGCACCAGGGATATGACTGCTGATGTCACATGGATTCTGGCTGGAAGCAAAGAATACCAGAGGAATGTTTATTTGTGCTTTATTGACTATGCAAAGTCCTTTGACTGTGTGGATCATAAATTATGGCTAACATTGAGAAGAATGGGAATTCTAGAACACTTAATTGTGCTTGTGTGAAACCTATACCTAGACCAAGAGGCTGTTTAGCAAACAGAGCAAGGGAACATTGTATTGGTTTTTTGTTGTTGTTGTTGTTTAATTTTTTACAATCAATGATTTTTTCATTGAAAATATTTTTTAAATTTTTTTCATTGTATTGTTTTAAATTAGGAAAAATGTGACTCATCCTTTCTCTGTATCTATTTAATCTATATGCTGATCAAATTATTTGAGAAGATGGACTTTATGAAGAAGAATGTGACATCAGGATTGGAGGAAGACTCATAATAATTTTCATGATGCAGATGATACAACCTTGTTTCCTGACTGAGGAGGACTGGAAGCACTTGCTGCAGAGGGTTAAGGATCCAAGAGGGGTGGGAGAGGGTGGAAGCAGAGGGATGAAGATGTGCAGGGGGAGGGAGGATCAATCATGGGGTGGTACAATTTGATGGGGGGTAAGGGAAATTGAAAGAATTTGTTCTTGAAAACAATGTATTCAAATTTTGTAAATAAATTAGTAGAAAATTTAAAAAAATAAATGAAAAAAAGAACATACACACCAGACACTAAGATATTGTATTATCCTATTTATGTGCCATACCTAGAATAGGCAAAGTAGACTAAAGTTGATTGATGGTTGCTAAGAGTGGGTGGAAGGGAGGGGAAAGGAGAACTCAGTGCTTAGGGGACCCTGAGCTTCGGTGATGGCAAAATTTGGAATGTAGAGGAGTGATGATTGAACAATATGGTGAGCATAATTAAGGTCAGTACTGTAATGTGAAGATTTTTTTAAATACTATTTTTATTTAAATAAAATTTTCATTATTAAAAACAAACAGAAACTCAGTCTTCAATAAGGACTGTATTTTTTAATGTCAAGAATTGCCATTGGACCAACAGCCAACATCTTTCTAGAGAAAAGATTTGATTCTTTCCATGACTTCATCTTACTTGGATCCACATTCAATATACTTGGTACCATCATCAAGGAATCAGGAAGGAGATATACAGCACTTGGAAATCTGTAGTCAGTTCCTGCCTCCTATTGAGAAGCAATGAAGTCCATTTGAGGATTAAGGCCATGGTCTTTTTAGTCACTTGTTATGCATCTGGTAGCTGGACAATGAATAAGGATGACAGAATAATTATTGATACCTTTGAACTGTGATTTTAGAGAAGAGAATTCCATGGAGTATCAAAGAATAAATAGATATGTCTTGGAGAAGGTACAGCCAGAGTGTTCCTTGGTGGCAAAAATGATGGCACAGGAGTGGCATCCATTTCCTAAATAACATGCCTCTGGAAACCCTATGAACTTTAATAAATGTTAATAGTTGTAGAGGGGCTTTAAGCCTTTTGTTATGATAGAGTTGCTATGAGTCGTACTTGACTTGAAGGCAATCAACAACAACATGTCTCAAATACACTGGGCATGTTTCTAGGACAGAAATATCTCATCCTTTATACAACAGACAACTCACTGGTACTTGACAAATGACCATCATGAAGTACACTAACTGCAGAGCTGGAAGGACCTCAGTGGCTATCCCAGCGTGCCTCCCACCCCAGAAAAGACCCCGTGAAGTGATTCAGCACAGTAGCAACCCCACAGAATAATAGGCTTAGTCATCTGGCCCTGGAGGCAGGAACAAAGCTAAACCACCCTAGACAAACAGAACTTTTACAAGATCCCCCTGGATGCTCTCCTTGGCATTTCCACAGGCAAAGCCATGGCGCTGAGGTGTAAAATGACAACACAGGAAGTCTGCCCCTGGCCAAGCCAACTGGGATGTCCAACTCCGTCTCCCAGACCAGACCACATTCCTGTTGTTACCATGGCATCCAAATGTTTGTGTGGGCTTAGTCATCTTTGCTAAAGCTGATCATGAGATGAAATGCCGCCCTTGCTGGTGCCAGTGGGGTGAACCTGATGAGTTAATGCAGGCAGCATCTCCCCATATCCTCTGAGTGATTCTTCTGAACCGTAAGATTTCATAAGTCAGCCTGACTCATGGTGAGGTGTTATTTAAATGCATAAGAAAAATGGGAACCCATATTTTGCCATGTCCACACATGTGGAATTAGAAGCTATAAAAAGTTAAAAAACAAAAAAAAGTAAAGAGCAAAGACCAGTGATGAAACCAACTCAACTCATCACCTGGCCTTGGAAGGGTCGATTCTAACTAACAGTGTCATCTTAACAGGATAGAACTGGCCCGTGGGGTTTCCAAGGCTGCCAATCTTTAAAAGGTGCAGACTGCTGCCACTTTTCTCTTCCAGAGTGACTAGTGGAGTAGAATAGAACTATCGATCTAACAGCTGAGTGTTTTAACCACTGTGCTACCAGGATTCCAGTTAACAGCTGAAGTGCTTTAACCACTGTGTTACCAGGATGCCCGAAAGCACACATAACCGATAGTGGTCATTTTCATTCCCTACCTTTTCTGTTTTCACTGTCCAGGTCACTCTTTCCTCTGCCATTTTCTCCTCATCAAGTCTCCACAGCTCAGTTAGCAAATATGCAAGGGAAGAAACCGAGGAAAAGCACTTATTGGCTCAGACGTCACGTGCTTGTCCCACTGGGAACACGCTGCACAGATAAGCGCCTCCATCCAGAGGAGCTAGAGTCTCAGCAGAGCTGCAGGTCATGTGCCCGAGTGCGTGCTGTGCGCATGCGTGCTGTGCCTGCGCGTGCAGACCTACATGCGTGTGCGCATGTGTGGGAGAGCGAGCTCGCCTGGCTCAGTGTGCATGAAGTCAAGAAGTCGGTGGAGGCTGTGAGAAAAGGCTCAGAATTAACCTCCAAAGAAGACATTTTACTTTAAACGAGTCCCCACCAAAGAATTCTAGGGCAAACTCAAGAAACGACATCCTTTTGTCACAAGATGTTGCCAAGAAACATGTCTAATACTTGTTTTTCATTCAAACTTAGAGTTAAGTCACAGTTAATGCACTCATCAGGATGGTTAAAAAAAGACTCCAGTCGGAACAGAATTATCCAGAGCTCCGTGAGAATCTGCCATTTGCAGTCTGTCACCGATTTGAGATGCGTGGATCCGCTGATGTCACTGTGTCCCGTGTCTCTTCACTTGATGTAGCCCAACTTTACGCCGTCTGTCCAACCTTCCACCCCATTTTATTTGCACATCTCATATGTCTTTTTCTTCTAAACAAAACAAGGCAGAGAGATGTGACCAGTGACCTTTGATGGGTGTTAGAATTGTGGACCTGACATCTAAATAGCAACCACTGGGCCAGTTTTGCTAAATGACAGGTCAGGAGGGCCACACAAATAACTTTCTCTCAACTTCCAGCCATTCTGCACTTTAATGACTTTTCAGCCAGAAAACTCAGAATTATTAATGTTTTATGGCACTGTGGAATTGTGATTGCCAGGTCATATCCCAAAGCCTAAGCTATCTGCATTTTATCCCCAGCTCAGTAGTTGAGCTGGTAGCAAAGAATCTGCTTATTACTTTTTTCTTCGTTTAAGAAGAGAAATAAATGTAAGGAACCTTTCATGTAGTTAAGACGTGAACTTTAGGGTGACCTTGAAAAATTTAGCAATGAGCACAATAGCTATTAAAGAAGAGAATTTCCCTAACCAAGATAGATAGTTACTTCAAGAAGCTCCATGATCGCAATAGCTCCAGGTGTCACCCAGCGTGTAGCAGGCAACTCAAATCTGAATTGGAGTAGATGGCTAAGCCCTAACTGGAATTGAGTGTTGGGTAGCAGGGTGGGAACTTCACACATGGTTAAGATACAGGCAATACCTCAAAAATGCTGTGAGTTTGCTTCCACACCGCCACAATAAAGCAAGTATGAGAATGAAGCTAGTCACACAAAGGTCTGGGTCTCTCAATGCATGTAAAAATTATGTTTATACTGTTCTGTAAACTCTCAACTCTGACAATGAGTTCAAACATAACAAAGATTGTGAGGCTGGGGCAGGACCAGGCGGTCCTGGGTTCTGTTGCACACAGAGTGACTGTGAGTTGGAATCAACTAAATGACCCCTAATAACAACAGCATTTTCAAACACTTGGCAAAGTTCTTACTTAAAAATGCCCTGGTGAATTCTGGAATTACAGACATCCCCAAACACATCCAAACAGCCCATTATTGATTTTACTACAATAATCACAACAAATTTGTTCCACTTTATCTCAAATGCATAAAGGTTTTTGTGGCCAGCATGAGGAAAATTTTCCCCCTAAATGTTCAATAAAAGTGTAAATAAAAATGATTTAAATTCCCAGATTTTCTTTTCTTTTCTTTCCAGTTATGATTTGGGTAAAAGTTTCCAGGGCAAATGAGCTCTGCCCTCAACAACCCATTCACATTATGTCTTGTGACACTGATTGCAGTACCCACAATGTAACAGCATTCTTCCCTTTTCCTCCTTGTGTTTACCATGTCACTCTGTCCTCTTTCCTATTCCTTCTTGTACTCTGAGCTTTATCCTGAGGCAAATGTTGTCCCTTTTGTCTCAAATAATTGACTGCTTTAAGAAATGCCTATCTCTCCTGAGAAAAATTGGATAAATTGTGTATATTGCATTGAAACAGATGAGGGAGAGAACAGATTAAAAGCTATATATGATTGGGTATTATGTTTATGACAAGAGTCCAGAATGAAGGTTGCATAGGGGAGTGTACTTGGGGGCCAGGGGTTTGTATACCAGTGAAGGAATTTTTCTCTTACTTTTCAAAGAGAAAAGCAAACTGGGGGGGAGGGGTGGGCAGGGAGAAAAATGCAACAACGGATGAATGGAAATTCAATATCTCTGTAAATGTTCATTAAAATTAAAAAAGATTTTTTTTTAAAAAAAGGAAATACCTCTCTCTCAAGAGTTATCGTTCGCTTTAGAGTCCTGTCTATCATTTGGCTGAAAACGGAACCACGGCTTATGTTCCATTCCAGGCTTGAACGTATCTAAGGGCTGTAGTCTTGGAAGTTCCCCAGTGTTTATTAGACCAAAATAACCACAAGTTGTAGTCAAAGCTGATTCTGACTCATAGAGACCTTCCATTTGGTTCCCAAGGCTATAAATCTTAATCAGAGGAGATATTTTTTTTTTTCTCCCACTGAACTTCTGTTAAATCCAAGCCAGCAGAGAAGTGTAGTCTTTTTTATTATTATTTTTATTTTATATTGGTTTGATTACAAAGTGTGTGTACATTGTGTTTCACACTATTCTTCACTCATATTGTGTTTCATACAATCATGCCTTCTGTTTAATCATTCTCCTGAATTATGTTTTATAAAATGAATCACCATTGGACCTTGCCCATCTTACCCTGTCTTTTCAGGACCCTGCCATACAGACGAGTCCAGCAGAGCTCCTTCTATCAGACCAGTAAACTAAATGCCAAGATTTTCTTCACAAAACAATCCTCCTTGACTCTTATGGTTAGCCATTTTTAAACAATGTTGAAAACTTTTGTTTAGCTATAAGAGTTATTTTCTTCTCTCTTCCTTTTTAAAAACACTGGGAATTTAAAAAGGAACAAAGCAATAGTGGGGTTGATGAGGTATATTGATTAGACAATGGGCTTGCAGAAGAGTAAACAAATTAATTTTATAAAAAGTGCATCTAGAACGTTCCTTAGAGGGAAGGATAATGATATCTCAACTCAATCTAAACATGTCACCAAGAAAGGCCAGTCACTGGGCATAAAGTAGCTGTTAAGTACTGTTGAGTCAGAACCAATCCTTTAACTTGCCTTCCAGCAGGTTGTCAGAGGTAGTAAATTGCAGAGAAGGAAACTGCCCATCTTTCTCCTGTGGAGCAGCTGGTAGATTCAAACCATGTGCTTTCAGGAGAGCAGTGTAGCTCCTGGCCACCAGGCCACCAGAAAAAGTAGAAGACCAAGAAAAATGAGGAAATTTCTCAAGGGGACAGATTGACACAATAACCACAACAACGGGCTCAAACATAGCAACGGCCATGACAATGGCACAGAACTGGAAACATCTGGTTCTGTTGTACAGAAGGTTGCCATCCTTTGGAGCCAACTGGGCACCAAGTAGCAAAAATAGAAAATCTACCAGGTAGATGTCCTATAGCTGAGGTCTCTAGAGGGATGGAAATTCTTATGAGACTTCTGTGTTGTAGGGCAATCTCTTTGTCAGCTTCATCAGCTTTAGAAAAGGGTGATCTTCAGCCCAGAAAAGCTGGAGTTGGTACTGGCACGTTTGCCTGGCCCGGGAGACAGAGAAGTGGCTTTTTGGGCCAGTTGGTGTTTACATCACCACATAGGCTTCTGCCTTAGCTTCCTGGCCATGCTTTGCAGCAGGCTTGGACTCAGGTTCTGTAGCGCTGTCATCATAGCCCTTCTTCCAGTTGTTCCATCTCCCCCTTTTCTCAGTCACCTTGCCTGCCTTCCATCTATTGCCTCATAGTTACCTGGCCTGGCTACTTCTGCCCACTGGGGACCCTTAATGTCTCTGCAGGAGAAGAGCACCAGGCACAACGGTGGGGGTGAACTCAGGACAGATTTTTCACCATAATTCTGCATTTCCTAGGTTTTGTCAGTGTAAGCCAGACTCTTAATGCTATTTTAATGCAGTTGTTTTGTGTGTGAATAATACGCTCTTTTTGCCAAACCACAAGCCCTGGAACTAAGATCTCATAAAAATGCCTAGAGTCCAAAGCTAATAGCTGTTATTCAGCTGTTACGGGGTAAGGCCTAAAACGTTGCAGATTGGTGTTATTCTCACCAGGGCCTCGGTGACATGAAACTGTTGAGGGGTGGCTGATGCTCAGATCCCTGAGGCGTAGGAAGAGCCGTGCCGTCAGGAGCTTCCAGTTGGCCCTGCTGTTCGGAGTTCTCCAGTGGAGATTTTTAAAATTCATTCCCACTTTAGCCCCTTGTAAAGACTTTCCCGTTTGTGAATGGCTCCGCCTCCTGCCTCGGCTGAAGGTCTGGAAGCTATCTTTGACACTTGCCCTTTCCAGACTTTTTTTTCACCACATGTACAGTGTGTGTTCTTGGAGGACCTACTAAGTGTCGGGTACTTGGCTGGAAGTGATGGCAAACTGACAGCTTGCTCCTAAAGCAGTGGACTGTGCTGGTTATAAGATTGTGAAGGCTGAAGCCAAGTTGCCGGGGTTCACCTCCTGACTGCCACTTACTAGTGCTGTGATACTGGCCTAGGCTTTTTACTTTCTCCTTCTGTAGAATGGGGATAATGACAAGAATGTCTGCTTCTTGGATATTTTGTTGTGACTTCTTAAATAATTGTGGTTAAAAAGAAATATACGTCAGATAAAATCTTCGCCAATTCAGTAATTCTTACATGTTCAATTGTGTGACACTGATTATATTCATCATATTGGGCAATAGACATCACTGCTCTTTTCAAAATTGTTCTGCCACTATTAATAGACACTCAGCAATAAACCCCCCTCTTCTCTCCCCTCCATTCCTTCCTGTTAACCACTGATAAATGTTGGTGTCTCTGCCTTTGTCTATTTCATTTAAGTGCACTCATTCAATGTTGTCCTTTTGGGACAAGACTTCTTGGATGCAGAATAAGGGTTTTGAGTTCATCTGCATCACGCATCAGGATGTCCTTTCTCCTTGTGGATCAGGAGCATTTTGTTACGTGTATGCATCATGTTGTGTTTATCCATTCATCAATTGAAAGAGCTCTAGTGGCCTAGTGGTAAGGAGATGTACTGCCAAACCAAAGGCCAGTGGTTTGAACCCATCAGCAGGAGAAAGATGGGCAGTCTCTTCTTGCATGTTTTTCAGCTTCGAAAAACTCGCAGTAGGGTCAGCTATGAGTCAGTTCTGACTCCATAGCATACAACCCCACCACTCACTAGTCTGTTGCTGGGCATTAGGTGTTTCCACCTTTTGGCTGTTGTGCAGAGTGCTGCAGTGAACACTGGTGTACAGGCTACCACGGCTCTTTGTTGATAAAGAAATCAACATTTCTCCGACTCTCCGTGTTTGCCACATGGTAAAGGCCTCTTAAGTGCTGACAAAGAAATGGCGATGATGAAGGGAGAGGTGTGGAGAGAGAAACCAAACACATGCACAGGCAAATCGCCATTAGGAGAGGGCTGAGGTCTGGTGAGACTGGGGAGCCTGGGTTAGGATGCAAAGCACTGATGGGTGCTAGAGTCTGTTGTTGTTATGTGCTAGTAAGTCACCTGTGACTCATAGTAACCCTACGTACAGCAGCTCTGAAGCCTGCCCTGTCCTGAGCCAGTCCCACTAACTCTACCACACCAACCCCCATCACCCCGCTTACTGTATCAATCCATCTCATCCAGGGTCTACCTCTTCTGTGCTGTCCTTTCACCCTTCCAAGCATAATGTCTTTCTCCAAGGACTGATCTCTCCTGGCCAAGTGCCCAAAGTATGTGAAGATGGAGCTTCAAAATTCTAACCTCCAAGGAGAAACTTGGTTTCACCCTCTCCAAGACAGACGTATTTGTTTCCTTCACGGTCCATGTATGTTCAAGACTCTTCTCCAGCACCACAACTAGAAGGCATCGATTCTTCTTCTGTCCTCCTTAGACACTGTCCAGCTCTCTGATGCACAGCAAGTAATTACGAAGACCATGGCCTGGATCAGGCTCACCTTAGTGTCTAGACTGACATTGTTACTCTTCAGTACCCTGGAGAGATACCTGAGAGCAGATTTTCTCAGTGCAATTCACCTTTTGATTTCCTGGATGCTGGTGCCAAGAGTGTAGATTGTGGAGCCAAGCAAGTCTGTCTGCCCACTTTTCTAAGTTAGAGACCAATGAAACATTCTTCTTAGTAGTCTTCCTTCCTTGTTCTTCAGTGACCCCTTTCAGGCTGCAGTTAGACGGATTTTTCTCCAATGTCAATCTGATTTCCTGACTGACATTCTTCAGTGTTCACTATATACTCACAGGTTCATGTCCAGCCACCTCAGCTGGCTCCCAAGGCCATGCATCATTTCCCCATCCGCCCTGTCTCTATCCCCCTTCTCTGCTCTCCTGGATGTTCAGGATACACTCTCATATGTTAACTCCAGTCCCCTGGGATTTCTTTTCATTCTCTCCCCAGGCTGTTGTGTCTGTAATCTCTCAGTCTTCGAACTTTTTCTTAATTCTGTCTGGAATATCTGCTCCACCTCAGCCATTCCTAGCAAACTGCTCCTCAGATTTCCGCCCTAACCTCTTCTCCCCGGAGTGCAAGCCCTGGGCGCCCACCGGCAGGCAGGCTGCTTGTGTTTTCAGAGGTTCTGTTGTACAGATCACGCCATCACCAGCACTCTTTGCTCTCCATGACCCTAGTAAGCACTGGTAGGGTAGAGGTCAAGCACAGATCCCTGGAATTGAGCACAGTGCCTGGCTCATGCTTGGCTTGAATTGTGGGTTGATTTGTGACCCCTCAAAAAGGTTTACTGAAGTCCTGACTGCTGGAATCTGTGAACATGGCATTGCTTAGAAAGAGGGGATATTATCAGGTAGATGAGAATGAAGTCAGGTTAGGATTCGCCCTCCTCCATTCTGAGTGGTGTCCTGTAAAAGGGAAGAATAAGTACATAGAGGGATCACAGCTACGTGAGGACAGAGCTGAGATTCGAAGTGATAAATCTACATGTTGAATAATGCCAAAGATTGCAAAGAACCAACGGAAGTCGGAAGAGGCAAAAAAAGGCTCTTCCTTTAGACTCATCAAAGATGATGTGATCCTGCTGATTTTGGAATTCATGATTTTGGAACCTTTATTTTTGAATTCTAGCCTCCAGAGTTCTGAGACAATGCATTTCTGTTGTTAAAATAGCAACCCTGTTTGTATAACTGTGTCTTGGCAGTCCCAGAAAGCGAATACAACATGTGGTACAGGTTTGTTCAAAGATTGAACTTCCAACTTGTTTTTCAACGTGTTACTTTAGACAAAGAATCGTCCCTGAGAGGTTTCACTCACGGGAAGGCTTGCACATTGAACCCACTCAGTAGCTCCGTGGAAGAGGGCCCTGGTGGTCCCTTCTACTTGAAGCCATTTAAAACCCTACTTCGTTTGGTTCTACTCTGAAGCACATGGGGTCACCCAGCATCAGAACTGACTAGAAGGTAATAGGGTTTTTGTTTTCTTCCTAAGACTTAGCATGTACATAGCGATACCCCAAACAGCCCAGTATTCCGCAAATAGACGGAGTCGCATGAATGCAGTCCCAGGTGGCTGTTAGTCATCACGGCAAGCAGCCAATTTTAGCTCCCACCGACCCGCTCTCCCTGGATATTCCAAGAACCTCACCCAAGTGGGCAGGGGAGGCACCCCTCTCAGTGAGCCACCACAGCAGGGGAAATGGGAGCGGGTGGGCAGCAGGTGCTTGTTTTCATCTCCCAGCCGGGAGCAGCAGCTGAGAAAGAGCCAGAGGAGGAGGGGATGGGGCAGAGCAAAGAGCAGCAAAGGAGACAGCGACAGCAGGAAGGTGGCCCCCCAGTCAGGTTCAGTGCGGGCTCCAGCACCACACCGCAGGATGTCAGCACTGGCTGCGCCCAAGCCAAGATGTCAAGCAGGAATGCCACCCCCACCCCCACCCCCCGCTTCTTAAAAAGAAATGAAAAGTCTCCTTCTCCACTTGATTGCAGCCTCTAATAAGCAATTCTTATAAATTTCTTCTGACTTAAAAAGTTCAGAGTGTGGGGTGCTAAAGAAACACCAGGATCATAATTATGGTTATTATAGGGAGCTGTGTATGCCCATCACCACTGCATCTGGCTGTAATCACATACTTAATGGAATGCAAGATGATCCACTGCTCATAATGGGCAGTTTCTGAGCCAAGCAGTCACCAAGTGCCCACCCTCCCCCTTGGAGGCCCAAGCGAACAGATGTTTGTGGAAAAAGAAGATGCTCATAGCAGTCTAGAGGGACAGTGACCTCGAGGAAGAGACTCAGAGAGTGACCTGTAGCCAAGCCTTGGCATTCATGTGGCTCCAATCAGCCTACAAGGTCAGGGAACTTTCCACCCAGGCCTGATGACAGAGAGGAAATTAGAAGGCGACATCCTATCACTCACCTCTGATGTCCCATTTGGCTTCAGAGATGGAGGTGGTGTTAAGTAGAGAAGTCTGATTGGGATACATGGACTGGTACCCACTCCTGGTAACCCAAGCTCCTGGCTGTGTTTCATGGCAACTGAAGTAGCTCAACACACAGACAGCTCTATCCTACTGTCGTGAAGTAGCTCCCAACTCATAGCAAATGTAGAATCCCTGTCTCTTAGATTAGCTTCCTCTTTCCTTCATGATTTATTACAGTTCCTACCCTCAGAAACAAACATCTATTCTCTTAATTTGCTATACATGGTTTAAAATTAAGAAAGATGAGTGTTATGCTGAACAGATAACTTGAGAAGTTGGACTTCACGAAGAATGTAGCATCAAGATTGGAGGAAGACTCATCAACAACTTGTGTTGTACAGATGATATAGCCTTGATTGCTCAAAGTCAAGAGGATTTGAAGCATTTGCTTCAGAAGATCAAAGACTACTCCCTTCACTATTGATTACCTCTTGACATCAAGAAAACGAAAGTAATACAATGAGAGATAGAGAAAAGACTGAGGTTATCAATGACTTCCTCTTACACGGATCCGCAATCATTACCTTTGGCATCAGGAGTTAAGAGATCAAGTGATGTGTTTTATCTTTTGATGAAACTTTTTTTTCCCTTAAAAAAAAGCCTTTGAGGGGAGCTCTGGTGGCCTGGTCACAAGAAGCTGCACTGCAATCCCAGACGTGTATGGTTCGAATCCACCAGATCCTCTGCTGGAGAAGGAGGGACAATCTCCTCCTGTACTCGTCAGATCTGATTTGACGGTACATGCACAAAAAATAATGAAATTTAAAAAAACTCTTTGATGAGGCATTTTCTTGGAAAGTCTCTAAGGGGTCTCTCCAAAGTGATAAGGAGCAATAACATCAGTTTCAAGACTGAGGTACAAGTAATCCAGGCCACAGCCTTTATAAATTACGTGTTATGCTTCAGGAAGTTGGACAATAAGTAAGGATGACAGAAGAAAAATCAATGCCTTTGATTCTTTGAGTTGTAGAATTGGAGAAGAGTACTGAATAATCCACAGACATCGAAAGAACAACTAAATAGATCTTTGGAAAAGTACAATCGAGTTGCTCCTTTGAGGTAAGGATGGTGAAACTGCCTCACATCTTTTGGCTATGTTGTAAGGAAAGGCCACTCTTTGGGAAAATACATGAAGCTTGGAAAGGTGCAGGTTCAGCCAAAGAGAGGAAGAGTCTCAACAAGGAGGATTGACACAGTGACAGTAATAGTGGGCTCACAGATGTCAAAGATGATGAAGATGGCATGGGGGAGAGGGCAATGTCAAGCTCTATAATTCACGGGGTCATGATTAGTCATAGCTGACTTGACGGGGCCAGCAACAACAACAACACTACATACAAAAATGTTCAGTTTCACGTTGGTGTTGGTTGAGTAGGGTACCACTCATAGCGACCCTGTGGACAACAGATCTGAAACCAGCCCTAACCTATGCTGTCTTCACAATCTCTGACACACTCAAGCCAATTGCTGCAGTCACTGTGTCAATCCGCCCAGCTGCGGGTCTTCCTCCCCTTCACCATCCCGCCACCCTTCCAAGCATGATGTGTCTCTCTAAAGAATAACCTTTTCTACTAACATGCCCAAAGTATGTGAGATGAAGCTTCATCATCCTTCTCTCCAATGAGCAGCCTGTCTTCTCCAAAACATATACGTTTGTTCTTTTGGCAGTGCATTGGATATTTAGTACTCTTCTTCAACACCAGAGTTCAAAGGCCTCAGTTTTTCTTCTCTCATCCTTATTCATTGTCCAGCTCTCAGCAACATAGTAAGTGATTGAGAAGACTATCACCTGAATCAATCATGCCTTAGTCCTCAAATTAATATCATTGATCCTCAAAAATTTGGAGAGATTCCTGACTGCAAGCTTCCCCAGTGCAATACATCTCCTGATCTCCTGACTGCTGGTACCAAGTGCAGTACTGATTGTGAAATCAATTAAGACGAAATTGCTGACAACTTCAATCTTTTCTCCATCTATTTTACCCATTGGTACAGTGGCAAGATTTTTCTTTTCTTGATATTGAATGAAATACAATCCATATTGAAGGCTGCATTGTATGTTTCACTGCAGCAAGTACTCAAGCCCTACTCACTTTTAGCAAACTTTTATCATCTATATGCCAAAGATTATGGATGAGTCTTCCTCCAATCTTGACGCCAAATTCTTCTTAATAGAGTCCAGCTTCTTGAATAATTCCCAGAACACTTAATTGTGCTAATGATAAACCTATACCTAGACCAAGAAGCTATTGTGTAAACAGGGCAAGGGAACAGAACAAGATTTAAAATTAAAAAACGTGTGTGTCAGAGTTGTATTATTTCTCCTTTTTTTTCTGTTCCATAGACATCTTGAACTCAACATGATCAACAAGAAATTTTGAATATTCCTTTCCCAACCCTGTTGTTGTTTACATTGTTAAGTGCCATCAAAGTCACACAAAACTCATAGCAACCGTATGAACAAAAAAACCGGAAACCTTTCTGTATCATCATTTCTCCAAGTTCATAGAGTTTCCAGAGGCATATGGTTTAGGAAGTGGATGACACTCCTGCTTCCCAATCTGTCTTAAAACTGGGAGCTCCACCACTATCCACCATGGGGAATCATTACAGGATATGATACCCCTATGGCACAAGGTTCAGCATCACAGCAAACCCGGGTTACCTCAGTACAGCAAATTCAGAGAAGAGTGCTGTACAACTTAGAAGAATGTTCCTCCAAAATATAATCATTCCCAACCCAACCCAAGTCCAAATTCTGTTTTCTCTTCCATTGAATGATTTGACTGAATACTACCACCCAATCACTTGACTTAAATTCCATTTGCTATGTCTGACCTAGCAAGTTCTGCAGGATTTAATCCTAATACACTATTGTTTAACAGTGGTAGGTGCCATTGAGTTGACTACAGCTCATAATGATCCTATGAACAGCAGATAAAACCTCATCTGAGCATGCATCATCTTCATATATTGGGCTATAAAGGGATCCAATACTAATGTAGAACATTCTATCCCTTCCCCAGGTGAGTTTCCCTCTAAATATAACCCAGTCTTTTCCTTGGATGTTTTTGTGTGGTTTTATTTATTTATTTAGAATGAATTAAATTCATTAGTGGAAATGAATAAGACTTTGAGCATGTTGCTATGGAAGTTTATTCTATCAATTGGGACATCATGCTTAGAAGGGTAGAGGGATGGCAAAGGAGAGGAAAGACCCTCAACTAGGTGGATTGACACAGATTGACATTACAGCACTGGGCTTGAGTGTGTGTCAGAGATTGTGAGGATGGCCTGGGATAGGACAGATTTCAGATCTGTTGTTCATAGGATTATTATGAGTGCTACTTGACAACACCTCACAATAATAACAACAATTAAATTCATACTGCAATGCTTATCATATTTATATCATTAATGTGGCTCTACATGTATTTTTTTAAACCAGAGGTACAATGTGAGCAATTAACTTAGAAATGAATATTCTCACTCGCATTTCATGAAACCATTTTATTCAAATTCTTCACATGCAATTTAGACATCAGGATTTTGTTATTATTGGAACCATCTATAGAAGTAATGTAGTTTTCTAGAACAAATAGTGGTTGATTTTGTGGTGTTTTAGAAACAGTATTTTTAGAATCCAGATGTGGGTCTGTCTCTGGAAGTGTTTCTCAGAGCCAAAACCCCTGGAACAACTGTTTTGTCTTTTTGTTGCCTTTTAATTGAAATCCTCACTATGTAATTATTTAATATATACATTTTAATGTCATCTTTCCAATTTCATTTGCAAGACCACAGACCCTAGTCATCATGAAATAGTAATCCCAGAAATAATCATTGCAACTCTTCTGTTGTTGCTTGGCACCATGGAGTTGGTTACAACTCAAAGTCGTCCTACACACAATAGAGGGAAACATGAGTTGGCCTTGCGCCCTCCTCACAGTTGTTGCTGTGTTTGGGCCCATCATTGCAGCCACCATGCCAATCCACTTTGCTGGAGGGTCTTCCTCATTTTCACTGCCCTTCTACTTCTCCAAGCATGATATCATTCTCTAGAGATTGGTTACTCTTGATAGCATGACCAAAGAATTTGAGTGAAAGTTTGTCACCTTTGTTTTAGGGACACTTATTTCAAGACAAGTTTGTTCTTCAGGTAGTCCTCACTATAGTCCATATTCATCACCATCGTCACTTAAAAGCATAGTTTTCTTTTTTGGTCTTCCTTATTCATTCATTATTCAGATTTTTCCTCTCAAAATTTTTTGTTGGTTTGCTTACAGATTTCATATCCATCACATTTCACACTACTCTTCATTCACATTTTGTTTCATAGAATCATTCTCATGCATTATGTTTCATAAAATTAATCACCATTGGACCTTGCTCATTATTACCCTGTCTTGTTTGTTTGTTTTGTTTTGTTTTTAATTGGGAAAACATATTGGGGGATACCCTGTCTTTTTAAGTCCCCACCACAGCCTTCATATTTCCTTCACCTCTCCCTTCACCAACTAAATTGGTTGAATAATGAAACCTTGTGGTTTTCCCCCCTCATCCCTTACTCCCGTGGGTCCCCATACATGTCTTATTAGTTATCCTTCTCTTTTTTGCAATTATGGTCTTAGGCAGTATTTGTCCTTATTGGAATGCATATGTGATGTTTGGAAATGCCATGGCTTGGGTCAGGTGTACCTTTAGATCTCAAAGTGGCATCTTTACAATACTTTAAAGAGATGTGTCACAGTAGGTTTGTCAGATTTAGTACATAATTTGATTTTTTAACTGCTGCTTCCATGGATCCAAAGAAAATGAAATCATGCTGCTTATTGGCTGCATCTCTAGTAATTGTATTTGCCTCATTTTTTTACGGAATTTTTCAGGAGTCCTCTCTATAAACAGCCCAGACTAGCATTAATTCAAGTTGATTTAGGTGCATGTACCTCACCCAATGATGTCACTCTGGACACTAAGGTGTGGACCATGGTCTTCGCAATTGTTTGGTATGTGTCAGAGAGCTGGACAATGACTAGGGATGATAGAAGGAGAATTGAAGCCTTTGAGCTGTGGGGTTGGAGAAGAGTATTGAATATACCATGGACTGCTAAGAAAACAAACAGGTTCATCCTAGAGAGGGTTAAACCAGGGTGATCCTTGGAGCCGAGGATTCTGAAGCTTCATCTGACATGCTTAGGACATGTTGCAAGGAGGGGTCCATTGTTGGAGAGGGACGTCATGCTTGGGAGGGTGGAAGGACAGCACAGGAGAGGAAGATCCTCTATGAGGTGGATTGATTCAGTGACTGGAGTAGTTAGGGTAGGTGTGTCTGAGACAGTGAGATTGGCACAGGATAGAGCAGAGTTTAAGGGCTGTTGTATATAGGGTTACTATGAGTCACAGGTGACTTGATGGCATATAACAACAACAATAACCTTACCCAAACATGGAGTGATCATAGAGCCTAGATCGTTGAGGATATTCTTAGTTTGTTTTTGTTGTTATGTGCTGTCATGTTGCTGTCTGTTTGCCAGCAATGAACAGTGACACCCTGATGGGGGTAAGCACAATGGAGATACACCACTCCTGGAGCCATTCAGAGAGTCAATCCAGCTCAACTTTATTTGGGGCTGCAGCACACTTATATGTGAGCAAACAATTAGGAGACAGGATAGGGTGGGCTTGCAGACGTGGGACATGTGAATTGGATAGGAGAAACTCAGCCTCGTGCAGACCACTCCCAGCTCAACAGATATAGCAGCCATCTTCCCAGGTGACAAGCTTTCTTAAGCCGGTATGGCCAAACACAGGAGAGCTTTCTCTACCCTGTATTAAAGGCCTTTGGGAGGCTTGCACCTATTTGGAGCTAGGCGATCTGTCCTGGCCAGAGGCCCTCCTTTCCTCCCCAACATTCCTCAACACTGTCGAATTGACTATGACCCATAGAGCACTCAGATTATGGACAGGAGTGACTGGAACTTTAGCAATTATATTAGGGATTATTTAGAGGCCTCAAGGGGGATAGGGGTGGGTAGAGGGCAAGGAGGAGGTGTGGAAGAGCTATGCCCAATTTATCTCTAAGTTTTTGTATTAGGGAAGTGTCTTTGCATGTTTCTGTTCTAAATACGTATATGTTTGCTTGCTTATCGTCTGCTCCTTTGGACACTTGTCTGTCAGATGCTGTACTGGAACAGAGATCCCAGGTTAAGACCAACTAGAAAGAATGATTGGCCATCCACTTCTGAAATAACAGGCCTTCGAAAATCCTATCAATAATATGGCACACTTAAACTATTAGATATAACATTCCTCCCTTACCCTTGTTGTCTCCATATAATTATAAAGAGGAGTCCTTCAAATGTGTCCTAGTTGGTTGGTTAATCACACTATCAAAGGAATCACGGCCACTCTTGAAATAAGGATTTGGAATTGTTATTATCCGTTGCCATCTAGTTGATTTTAGTTCAATCAAGATCCCATGTGTGCAGAGTAGAGGCTGCTCCATAGGATTTTCAATTCTGTGACAACTGGAAGCAAATTGTCAGGCTTATCTTTTGAACCTTTCTGTTATTAGTGAAGTACTCAACAATTTATGTCATCCAGAACTTCTAACACAACATATATGGATTCAACTATTGTTTTATCTTTTCTGAGGAATTATATGGGATTGGAGAAGTGCTTCATTTTATTGTTCATCAAAACCCAGTGTTTATCACTAAATCTCTCAGTAATCTTTTGAAGGATTTCTCTGCTTTTAAAGAGTAGAAATCTAGTCCCACTCTCTATTCTTCCCTTGTTTAGGATCCTTCACTAATTCTTTACAAACTATTGAATTTAAACAAGCTCCTTACTATACTTTAAATACCATCTGGTTTTGGGTCCCTTCTTGTTTCAAAGATGTTCTTCCTATTCCTGACTATGGCAGGCTGCATAACAACTGCCCTGTTGTTCTCATCCTAGTCCCTACAATCTGTGTAGATTACCAGGAGTCAGAGTTGACTCAGTGGCATCTAAATAACGGGCTGTAGCCCATCTGTACTGTCCTTCTCTTCAAACAGTCCTTATTGTCTCTGTTTTTCTCCCTCCTTTTTCCTTCTCCTAGAATCCTGTTTTCTCTCACACTTCATGCTTTCATATTTCACTTTACCCATTCATTGGATTTCAATTTCTAGACCAAAAAAGTATGCTAGATCCTAATTACATATATCTCATTCGGGATAACAGAAGCAGCTGAAGATTAAGTTCCTCCAAGATTGAGGCAGCAGTGTGTCTATCCACAAAGGAGAAGTCCTTTTCAGATTAAATCAAATCTATCTTGAGATTGGTGGTAAAATCTATCATCTAATCCTCTGTGCATTCTCTTGTGCATATCCTGTGGCCTTTTATGGTAATTTCAACTCCTCTCTACCTCCTCTGTAACTGGGTGGTTATACTGCTGCTCCCTGGGTACTGTAATTTGCATTGCAATATGAGGCTCCATTTGAAGCTTGCAAATTATGGGCCCAGGGCAGGAGATCTGATGTGGGAGTTGCTTCCATGTAAGTCAGACAAAGTTGCATATACATGAGTGTAGCTTTGGGAATAAAGAACCTCTTTTCATAATCACAATTTAATATTTAAAAAGAAAATCTCAGTTACAGGCAAATAATAGGGGCAGACTCCCCATAAAAAGCAGAAGAGAACGGAAAGGAAGTACTCTCATAAAAGCTGCATAAAATACAACCACACACAAGCTATACACTTGAGAGAAATGCCATAAAAGTTATACACAGGGACAAGCAATGTTCCCTCCACCTCCTTCCTGGTGAGCATGGATTTGTTCTGATTTCTGAAGTCCCTACAGGAAAGATCACACAAGGCAGCATGCTGCTTAAGAGGGAAGAAGTTACAAATCATTGAGCTGGGAAGATGGAAAAAGGAAAGAGTTCCATCCTGGGAAATTACAGGTTATTGGCATCAGAGGACAATGATTTTCATATATATGCACTCCCCCTAATTCAGATTTTGCCAGAAGATAAACTTTTATAGATTTTCTTAGATTCAGAGGAGGAAAGAAGACAGAAGTTCTAGTGTCATCTCATCTTCTATTCACTTGTTTTGATTGCTCGGTGCCTTTGCGTCTACTAAGAGCCACAGTGATCCTATGTACAGTGAAACAAAGCACTTTCTAGACTCAGTCATTCTCTCAGTCTCTTCAATGTTACAACCTTTATAAATCTATCTCTTTTTGAGGATCTTCCTCTTTTTCACTGACCCTCTAGCCTCTAGCAAGCGTGATGCCTTTCTCCAGAGATTACCTCCTCCTTCATATCATACTCAAAGTACCTCCTTGATATCATACTCAAAGTACGTGAGACATTTTCTCACCATCTTTTCTTCAAAAGCATACTATTGTCCCACTCCTTCCAAGACAGAGTTATTTGTTCTTTTGGAAAAGAACAATGTTGTCAATTATTTCCACCAACATCTCAATTTAGAAGAATCAGTTCTGCTTCAGTCTTCCTTATTCACTGTCCAAATCTCACAAACTCAGAGAGTTATCGTGGCTTAGTGGGTGGAGTTGTGCTGTCAACCCAAAAGCACATGGTTCAAATCCACCATTCTTCCCTCGGAAAAAAGATGGGCAATCTCTTCCATACGGTTTACAGCCTCTGAAAACACATTGCAAGGTCAGTTCTAATTTGACAGCAGTTATTTTTTTATTGATAAAGCAATTGAAAATGTCATGTCTTAGATCAGGTACTCCTTAGTCTTTAAACTGATATCTTTGCTCTACAGCACTTTAAAGAGACCCTTGGCAAGGTATTTGCTCAATGCACCGTATCTTCTGATTTCTTGAATACTGCTTACGTGGATATTGATGCGGATCCAAGTAAACGAAATCCTTGACACTAAATAACTTCAGTCTTTTCTACATATGTCATGATTTTGTTTATTGGTCCATTTGTGAGAATTTTATTTTTTTAACTGAAGGAAGAAACTAAGAAATTGAGGAGCTGAACAGAAGATTTCCAAGGACAGCGTGGGAGGACAAAACAAAGTATTATAATGCAATGTACAAAGAGTAGGTGTCAGAAAATCAAAAGGGCCAATCTTGCTTAGTATTTTTTTCTTTT
>NW_006399852.1:10142854-10167463 GCF_000299155.1 Elephantulus edwardii
TTTGTCCTTATGGAACTGAGTTCACTTAGCATAATGCTTTCCAGTCCTTCCCAAATTAGGTAGTGAGTTACAAAATTATTGGTCCAGTGTGTTGCATGGTATTCATTCCATCATGTGAATGTACCATAATTTCTCAATCCATTCAATTGTGGTTGGACATTTGGGTTATTTCCATGTTCTTGTGATGGTGAATAACATTGCTATAAACACTGGTATACAGTCTCCGTTTGTGTCTCAGTTTTTATTTTCTCAAAGTATATTCCAAGCAGTGGAATAGCTGGGTCATAAGAAAGTTCTATGTTTACCTTTCTGAGGAAACAACAAACTGCCTTCTAGAGTGGTTGCACCATTTTACAATCCCACAACAGTGTATGAGGATCTGGTGTGAAAAACAATGTATTTGAATTTTGTAAATAGACTAGTAAAATAATTAAAGATGAAAAGAAAAATAAAGAAGAGTTCTTATCTCTTCACATCGTCTCCAACATTTATTGCTTGTTGTCCTGTCAAACTTTGCCACTGCTACTGGAATGAAATGATATCTCATTGTGGTTTTGAGCTGCATCTCTCTTATTGCCAGTGATTTTGAACATTTCTTCATGTGTCTGTTGGACATCTGAATATTTTCCTCTGTGAAAAGTCTTTCCATGTCTTCTGCCCATTTTGTAATTGTATTATCAGTCTTTTTCTTGTGGAGGCCCTATAGGATTCTGTAAACTTTTGCTATAAGACGCTTGTCTGAAATGGTATTGCCACATTTTTTTTCCCAGTTAGTAGGTTTTCTTTTCACTCTGTTAGGAAAAGCTTTTGATGAGCACAGGCACTTAATCTTTATAAGGTACCATTCATCAATTTTATCCTCTCCAGATTGTGCATTTCTGGCTCTATTTGGAAGTCTCTTTGTACTATAAGCTAATGCTTCCAAGCTTGGTTCCAGTTTGTCTCTTATGAACATTATGGTTTGGGGCTTTAGTCTCAGTCAGGTCTCTGAACCCCTTGAGTTGATTTTTGTGTATGGTGTGAGATGTAGATCTTGTTTCAGCTTTCTACAAATCACAGTCCAGTTTTGATAGCATCATTTGTTGAAGAGGTTGTCATTTCTCCATTTGATAGGTTTTATTTTCTTTTCAAATAACATTTGACCATGAATTGACCATTAGTTGATCAGACTGCTGTTGTTGATTGTCGTCAAGTCGAACACGACTCATAGAGACCCTATGAACAAAGGCCTGAAGCCTTTCTATAACTATTGTAATTTATCAAAGTGTATAGAGTTTCCAGAGGTGTTTTGTTTATGAAGTGGATGCCACTCCTGCTCCCGACCAGATATATGGGTCCATTTCTGGGTGTTCCATTGATCTATTTGCCTGTCATTGTATCACTACCATGCTATTTTGGTTACTACCATTGTGTAATAGGTTTTGAGGTCAGGGAGTGCTATGGCTCCCACTTAATTTTTGTTTTTCAGCAGTGCTTTGCTTATTCGGGGTCTTTTTCCTCTCCAAATAAACTTGACAAGTTCCCTTTAAATCTCCTGGAAAAATGAATTTGGTATCTGAATTAAGATTGCATTGAACATGTAGAATGCTTTTGGTAGGCTTGTCATTTTCACAATATCAAGTCTTCCTACCCATGAACAGGGTACATTTTTCCATTTATTTAGGTCTTTTATTGTGTCTTGAAGACATGTTTCATAGTTTTCTTTATACAGGTCTTTTGTGTCCCTATTTAGGTTCACTCCTAAGTATCTCAATTTGTGGTTGGCTACTGTAAATAGCATTGCTTTTTTTGTTTCCTTCTCTATGTTAATGATAATGTTTGATAATTTTAGCATTATGTTATATCATCTTTATTTAATGGGCACAAATAGGGATTTCTTCCAGTGAGTTCCCTAGATAATTGTCTTCCAAATATCTCAAGATGGGTAAGTGATTAAAAGGTCATTCAATACCAGGAAAAATGTGCAAACAGAAAGGGCAAAATAAATGAATGGGACCTTTTAAAAATTAAGTCCTTGTGTGCATCAAAAGCTTTTCCCAACAGTGTGTGTTTGTGTATGTGGGGGAAAACCAAACCAACCAAAAAACAATAACTCTACTTATTGGGGGGAGAAAACAACCATTTGGCAATGGCATTTCAGATAAGGGTCTCATAATGAAAGTTTATAGATACTATAGAGCCTCCACAATAAAAGGACTGATAATCTAATAACAAAATGGGCATAATACATGAAAAGACTCTTGTAAAAGAGGACATTCAGATGCTCAATAGAAGCATAAAGAAATGTTCAAAATCACTGACAACCAGAGAAATGCAAATCAAAACCACAACAAGATACCAACAACTGACTCCAGTTCCAAAGTTTAACAGAACAGAGGCAATAAATATGGGAGAAGATGTGGGGAGATTGGAACCTTCATGTGCTGCTGGTGGGATTGTAAAATGGTATAGCCACTTTGTAAGGCAGTTTGATGTTTTTACAAGAAGCTGAAAATAGAAATCTCATATGACTCAGCTATTGACTATGCAAAGACTATGTGGCTGACCTGGAGAAGAATGTGAATCTCAGAACACTTGATTGTGCTCATGTAAAACCTATACTTGGACCAAGAAGTAGTCATCAGACTAGAGCAAGAAAACATTGCTTGGTGCTTCAATAATGGGTCCTGTATCAATACCTTTCAATCTACATTCATAACATAGAATTTGGGATGCTGTGCGCTATGAGGAGGAATGTGGCATCAGTGTTGGAGGAAGACTCATTAACAACCTGCCCTATGCAGATGACACAACCTTATTTGCTGAACCTGAGGAGGATATGAGGTGTATGCTGCAGAAGGTCAAGGACTATATTCTACATATCAATTGAAGCTTAACATCAAGAAAACCAAGATTCTCACTACTGGGTCAACTGGAAATTAAGTTTGTTAACAATTACAGCTTGCCTGATTCCACAATCTACACTCTTGACACCAACAGTCAGGAAATCGAAAGAGAAAAGTGTCTCAGGATAGAGCAAATTCAATGTTTGTCCTTATGCGACTGAGTTAGGTCACATATATGAGTTGTAGGTGACTCATAGTGACCCTGTGAATGAAAGTTTTCAACACTTGTGTAACTTTCATCCTTTCTCCAGGTTCGTAGGGTTTTTTGGAGGCAAGGTGTTATGGAAGTGGACAATGGGCTTACCATGGTGAAAATCAGGAGGATGGTGCAGGTCAAGGTTTTGATCTTTTCATATGTTCTCTATACATTGTAGTCAACATGACAGTACCTAAAAGCAACAACAACAACAACAATCATTTTTCGTTTCTGACTTTTACATTCCAATCACCAGTTATTATTAATACATCATGACTACTTAGTTGATCAATTTAAGACTTCAGAAGTTGTGGAAATAATATCTTCCTCCTTGCCTTTAATGGCTGGTGTGTAAAGTTGAATAATAATTGTTGTATCACCAGATTTTGCCTGTATTTGTATGGCTGAATATCCTATCTCAGGCAGCATTGCAGTTTTTTTAAAAAACTAGTTTATTTTCAAAATTTTAATATACTGATATCAAGAACAGATTTTTCCAATTTCCCCTCACTCTTCCCTCCATCAAATTGTACAACTCCATGGCTAATCTGTCTTTCCCCTGCACATTCTCATCCCTCTGCTTCCACTTTGCCCCCACCTTTGGATCCTTATACTCATTCTACAACAACAGTTTTATACAATATTTGTCCTTGTGGGACTGAGGTAGTTCACAGCATTACACTTTAAGATAGATCTTAAAATGTTCTTTTTTGAAAATAATACCATGATTTGTCAATTTGTCATTATTGGCACAGTAGACCAAATGATTGCTCAGATCAAAATGGGCAACACAAGTCCTTTCAGCTCACTAACTAATGCCTAGGATATTGACAGTTATGTATTCTATTTCACTCTTGATAATTTTCAAGAAATTTTCAATTTTCTTCGATTCATACTTTACACATTCTACTTGCCTATTGTTAATCAGCGTTTGAAGCTGTTCTTCCTTCTTCATTTTCTCCTACTGACAAATGAAGTTCCTGTACTTGTGTAAACGTTAGTCCATGCATATCATTCATGTAGTCTATACATTGAGATGACAGATCTTTCCCAGATGTGTTTTGAATGACTTCCAGCTTGATAGCCTAATTATTTCAGAAAATATTTTACTGCTTTTCATAGGTGTTTCAATGGTCCATTATATCAGGATTTAATTTCCAGATCTACTTCCTATTTTGTGTTAGTCTTTAAGCTCCACAGAAACTGGTTTACCATGGGCTACACTGCAGGCCTTCGGAAGGCTGATGACATAGCTTCCAGTGACAAGAAAGTTGCTATAATATGCCAAACTGACAGATGAGTGGTAGGAACCAAGGTTAGAGATATTAATACGAAGTACTCAAACAAAAATCTCTTAGCAGAAACAAAGCCACAGATATTTTGCTCTGACATGTTATAACCAATTATAAATAAAGGGAGCTGTGATAGATGCCATTCCAAAGACATAGGGTTCAAACCCACCGGCTGTTCTGTGGGAGAAAAATGGCTAATCTCTGACCATGTGATTTTACTGCCTTTGAAAACCTGTTGGAGCTATGAGTCGGTTCTGGTTTGATAGTACACAGCAATAGCATTATAACTAACACTCTATTCTTCACATTGTTGCTAAACATTGGCCTTTAAATAAGATATAGGTGAAATGAAGCAATTTCAGGGATTCCTAGGGAGTTAATGAAATGAAAGAATGTTTCAATAATAATAATATTTGATGAAATTCTTCCACTTTTCAGTTACTTCCATCGAGTTGACTCTGACTCTAGCAACATTGTAGGACAGACGAGAAAGGCCCTGTAAGGATCTCCAAGAGTATAAATGTTATGGCAGTGAATGACATCATCTTTCTCCCACTGAGTGACTTAGAAGTTTGAACTGTTGACTTTGGTTTTGCAGACAGATGTGTTAACCACAGTGCCACAAAGCACCTAACCTTCCAGTAAAGTCTCAATGTCCCCCAAGAACTTTAGATTGTGTGGTAATTGATGAAGCATACGTCAAAGCTGCTGTCCCGAGTAGATGGCACAGGGGTTGTCCTCAGCTTTCTTATCCCTCAACTGGACTCATAGGAAACTGGAAAATAACCAGGTAGAAGCCACTACAATCATGATTTTTTAATTCATTTTTTAGTGATTTGGCTCTGTGGTACATTGAATTAAGTAATATACCCTTTCAATTCTTAACCCTTTATTTTGTGGCCCTAGCCTCATTATCTATACTTAGGATCTTATTCAAGGATGATTAGGATCACTGGAAGGTCGCTACTCTTTTAATTCCAAGTCTCCAGTCTCAGTTCTTACAGCCCTGAGATCCTTTGTAAAAGAATGTTCCTGGGGAAACTCAATTCTCGTTTTCCAGGGACACTGTTTCTACCTGATGCAACTGCTTTGACAGTCAACAATCAACACACTCACCTGCAAGCTCCCGGCCAGTCACCAGTCTCTGGGACCACATGCACAGATCAACATCATTCATAATCATGTGAGACATTCCCTTGGTGTGTGTGTGTGTGTGTGTGTGTGTGTGTGTGTGTGTGTATGTTTTTGTTTGTCTGTTTGTTTGTGAGACCTTCCAGACAATTACAGAATCCAAAGACATAGATAGATAGGACGAGGAATAGCTAATGCCAGACAAAAAGGAATGATATTACAGTTTCTTTCAATATTGTGATTCTTGGTTTAAGTTCATTTTCCAAGTTCTCTCAGCTTGAGAAATGCAGAGCGAGTTCTTTCCTTTTTATTCTCCAATTTCAGCTCTCTGCACATTCCATTGTAATACTTGGCTTTGTTTTCTCCAGTTGTCCTTTGAAATCTTTTGTTCAGCTCTTTTACTTTAGTGTGTTTCCCCTTTGTTTTGGCATTGATGCTCTACTGCAGTTTTCAGAGTCTCTTCTGATAATTCACTTCTGTTTTTTCCTTCTCTGTCTTTGTAGTGATGTTTTTCTCTCTTTATGGACGATTTACTTGATATCATCCTATGGCTCTTCTAGTATTCAATCACTGGTGTTTAATGCTTCAAATCTATTCTTCAGATGATTTTAAAATTCAGATGGACTAGATTCAAGATCATATTTTGGTTCTTGTGGACTTGTTTTAATTTTCTTCAGCCTCAGTTTAACTTGAACCTGAGTGATTGATAGTCTGGCCTACAGTCTGCTCCTGGCCCAGTTATGACTGCCGGTATTGAGCTTCTACAATGGTTCCTTCCACAGATGTAGTCAATCTGATTCCAGTGCAGGCCATCAGGTGAAAACTACCATTTGTGTTTTTTTTTAAGTTATTTGCAATGAATAAAAAATTGAAAATATAAAATTCAATTATTCCCTTCCCATCCTCATTTCTATCTCCAAGCCCATATTCTCTATTATTTCTTCTTCATTTGTTTCCAACTCTAGCGTTCTAGTCACCAATTATCATTAATACAAACGTAAGCCTTGTGTCACAATATTTAAAGATGCAGTAAGGAGTATATTGAATGACCTAAGAAGCATCAAAAAAAGATGAAGGGAATATACAGAATCACTACACCATAAAAGAACTGACTGACACTGAAAAATTTCAGGAAGTAACATATGAACAGGAGCCAATGGTTATGAAGGAAGAAGTGGAGGCTACATTGAAGGCATTGGCAAAAAATAAGGCCCCAGGAATTGGTGGGATACCAATTGATTTGTTTTAATTAACATATGAAGCCCTAGATATGCTCACCAATCTATGCCAAAAATTTGGAGGACAGCTATCTATCTGGACAAGGGCTTGGGAGAAGTCCATACTTGTTCTCATTCCAAAGACAAGTGGAAACTATTGAACAATAGCGTTAAGGTCACATGCAAGCAAAATACTGCTGAATATTATTAAAAACCACTAGAAAAGTACATAGAAAAGGAATTGCCAGAAGTTCAAGCAGGATTTAGAAGAGACCATGACAACATGGATATCATTGCTGATGATGGATGCATTCTGGCTACCAGAAGAATGTCTATTTATGCTTGACTATGCAGAGGCATTGGACTGTGTGGATCATAACAAGTTATAGCTAACATTGAGAAGAATGGGAATCCCAGAACACTTAATTGTGCTCATGCAAAACCTGTATCTCAACCAAGAGGCTGCAGTACAAACAGAACAAGTGAACATTACAAAGTTTAAAATTGAGAACGGAGTGTGTCAGGGTTGTATTCTCCCTCCATTACCTATTCAATCTGTATGTTGAGCAAATTATTCAAGAAGCTGGACTCTATGAAGAAGAATGTGGCATCAAGTTCAGAGGAAGTCTCATCAATTATCTGCATTAGGCAGATGACAAACTTTGCTGGTTCAAAGTGAGGAGGACTCGAAGCAATTGTTGCAGAAGATCAAAGAATACAGCCTTCAATATTGATTGCATCTCACTGTTAAGAAAACAAAAATTCTTACCATTAGACCAATGGACAACATCATAGTAACTGGAGTAAAGATTGAAGTTGTCAACAACTTCATCTTAGTTGGATCTGCAATCAACACCTGTTTCATCTTCAAAGGCCCATTTGTTGGTTAGAGTCAAACTGGATTTTGAGGTCAGCTTGTCAGCCATGCTGATTCTTTCTGAGACTTGGAGGGACTTAACTGTTCCAGGCTCTCTCTTCAGTAGCTTTAAACCTTCCTACATCTACAATGCCACCTAACATCCTGTCTTGGGCTCTTATTGTAAGGAGTCAATTGATTTGGGGTAGGGACTCAGCCTACTCTTGTTAACTAACTACATTTTTAAATCCTTTATTTCCAAACAAAGGACCACTCACAGCTGCTAAGGTTAGGGCTTCCACATATATTTTGGAAATTGGGATACGTATGTATTGCACTGGTAAAGTCTACAGTTAGGGACCTCATCAAATCTTGAGGAGAAATGTTATCAGTTTGAGGATAAGGTGCGTATGACTCAGGCCATGATGGTTTTGATCGCTTGCTATGCATCTGAGAGCTGGACAATGAATAAGGATAACCGAAGAAGAATTGATACCTTTAAGCTGTGGTGCTGAAAAAGAGTACTGCTCAGCCCATGGACTACCAAAAGAACAAACAAATATTTTTTCAGTAAAGCCCAGCCAGAGTGCTCTTTGGAGGCAAAGATGATAAAGCTTCACCTCACATACTTTAGGAATGTTGTTAGGAGAGGCCACTCCTTGGAGAGGGACATGATGCTCAGAAAAGCTCAGAAAGGTCAGGAAAGGTGACAAAACCTTTCAGCCAGGTAGATTGACACAGTCACTGCCACCATGACTGTAGTGTTAGGAAGCGTGAGGATGACACAGGGTAGGACCAGGTTCAGATCTGTTGTTCATAGGGCCACTATGGGTCATACTGGACTTGGCAGCAGCACCTAACAACACAGCAGTTTGGGCATTTGGAACATTTTTAACCTCTGCCTTATAGGAACAAGTCTTGAACTAATCATGGTAAAAAAAATTATTTATGCAGACCTACTTGGAGGCCACACTGTGGCAGGCAAATTATTCAAGCTTGGAGTCAGGCCAGCCTGGTCCTGGCACTGTCACTTCTTGTTATGTGATCTCCAGCGATTTCTGTACCCTGTCCAAACTCCATATTCCTTAAACATTGTCAAATGGGGACAGTATTTTATGAGTATGTGAAAATGAGAAACAATGTCTATTAGGTGCACAGTGATGGGAACACAAGAATAGTAACTAAGATGCATCATGTATAAAAGCATTAGCAATCTACTTTTAAAAATCTGTCATTACAAACCCCACAATTCTACTATAACATACATGGGGTTGTCATGGCTTGCAGTCAACTCCATTTATGTATTTTTCATTTGTTGTCATTCTCTTCAGTTGATTTTACCTGTTGCGATGTTCCCAACCATATATCGACATATAGTATAAGCAAACACCTATATATCTTCCACATAGATATGAGAGCAGGCTCTGTCTTCACCGAAATAGAGGTTCATAGGAGAAGCTTGGTAAGGTGAACACACCGAAGGATGATTCTCCTGTGGGCCCACTTTGCTCGTCCATGGTCATGGGCACCAGAGACAGTGATTCCCTCACTTCCATTCTAGTCACACCCTAGCATTGTAAATGTCCCTTCCTCAACACAATATTTGTTTTTCTGGAAAGTCTAATGACCACTTTTTCAAGGAAAATCTCACCATAGAAGGAGGTGAGCCAGGCCACAAGTGTTTTAAACCACTAAGGGTGACATGTAGAATAATAGAGAACAGGAGAAGCGCTCCAGAAATGTTAAAATGCAAATGCCCTGGCAGCAGGAAGGAGGAGCTATCATTCTGTGCTAAGGACACCACAACAGCTTCTCTTCAATAACAAAGGGGGGAAAAACCAACCCAAACCGACAGAAAGCAGAGGAAAAATGAAAAATACCTTTATATAATCAGCATAGTAGAACATAATACCTGCCCCACCATATTTTGCACAATTCTTATCCATTGTAAGAATTAATTTATCCATTGGTTATGGATTGAATGATGTCCCTCAAAATATACGTGGAAGCCTTAACCTTAGCACCTGTGAGTAGTCCCTTGTTTGGAAACAAGATCTTTAAAAATGTATTTAGTTAACAAAAGTAGGCTGAGTCCCTACCCAAAATCAATTGACTCATTACAATAAGAGCCAGAGACAGGATGTTAGGCGGCATTGCAGACATAAACTGAGGAAGGTTTAGAGCTACTGAAGGGAGAGGTTGGAACAGTTAAGTCTCTCTAAGTCTCAGGAAGAATCAGCATGGCTGACATGCTGACCTCAAAATCCAGTTTGACTCTAATCAACAAATGGGCCTTTGAAGATGAAACAGGTATTTTGTCTCAATTAATGAGCTTTCCCATTCTGACTCTAAACAATGGTGAGTAGAGATCTTCGCTAAGCATCAGGTATGTAGTCTGACCCTTTAGTGCCTGATAATAGTACCTCCTTAAGACCTCAAGAGTTACTGACCCTATGTTGTAGCAGAGTGTGACCATGAACAGTACCATGTGGATCATTGGCACTTCCCTAATGTATCTGTCTCAAAAAGATGTTGTTGTTGTTAAGTTCCTACTACTACTTCAGGATGATTTTTAATATTTTTCCTAACATGGAATATCCTTGTTGTATTCACAAATCCTGGACAGTTGTTGCCTCCCCTCTTGGCCCGAGAAGCCCTCCTTTGATCTATCATCAACGTCTTTGAGGTACTCCTGCAAATAAAAGCAGCAGAGAGCTAGAGTTACAATGAGGGGGTACATATTACACCTCTATCTGGGTTTTTGGTTTACACTCCAAATTTGTCAACCAATATCCAAATAAGATTTAAAATGGAAAGATCTAGGCCTCTTTCTATCACAGTTCAAGCAAATTGTTTTCTAAACTTTCTAACTTAAAATTGGAAGCTCCTGTCATCTGTAACCTGCTACCCCAAGGTTTGGACCACCAGTGGCTTCCAGAGAGAAAGATAGGCAATCTCCTTCAATGAGATTTATAGTTTCAGTAAACTCGCCTGAGCATCAGAGATGGATTGTTGATGGCTTGACCACAACGAGACTGCATACTCGTGGGTAGGGTAGGATTTGCACTGCTAATCTAAAGACAGTCTCTCTGGGGGTTCAAATCCAGTTGAGTCTCTATGAAAGCGGCGTTAGTAATCATCTTTTGAGCCATGTACAGCCTCTGTTACATTCCTGAGGGTCAGTTCCAAGTATATGTCTGTTCCAACGATACGGAAATGATTAATGAAGGTTTTTTTTGAAGGAGCTCTGGTGACGTGTTAGTCTGACAAAGTAAAATCAAAAGATCAGAACTGCTTAAAAAGAATGTATGATTAGGTATTATTTGCATTACAACAGTCCAGAATAAGAGCTGCCTAGTAAAGTGGACTGGTTGTTGTTGTTGATTGCCATCGAGTGGAGCATGACTCGTAGTGACCCTTCATGAGCAAAAGGCCTGAAGCCTTTCTATAACTATAGTCATTTATCAAAGTTCATAGAATATCTCAAGGTATGTTGTTTAGAAGTGGGCTGGATGGAGGGGGAATTGTACAACAATGAAGTGGTTTGTTTTTTTTTTTTCAAAGATAAAATTGAACTGGGGGTTGGGCTTGGAGGAAAATGTGCAACGATGAATGAATGGAAATCCAAGTTCTTGATTTCTTTCATTAAAATATCAATTAAAAAATAAATAAAAAGTAAAAAAAAATATTGTTCTCGGGTCAGAACTGACTCATAGCTGACAATTCCTTTGAGTTGTTGGAAACTGTAAATAGCACAGGAAGACTTTCCTCATCTTTCCCCTGCAGAGCGGCTGGTGGATTCGAACCCCCAGAGAGGTGTGGCGTTTTGACTAGCAGTGTAGCTCTCTGCTGAGAAGTAGTACGTGGGGACTCAGAAACCCAGTGGAGAGTCAGTTATGGGTTGGTTCTGACTTGACAGCAAAGTATAAGCATTTCTTAAAGGAGGAACAAACTCAAAGTAGTTATGTCTTATTGCTATTTATCTAATATAAAACTTGGACATTCAATGACATCCTTGATTTTTATTTTATTTCATGTCTACATTATATATATATATTAAAAGGAGTCCTGGTGGCCTAGTGGCAGGAAGCTGTTCTGCAGTCTCGAATGCAATATGCAATTTGAGGCCACCAGCTGCTCTGTGGGAAAAGGATGGACAATCTCCTCTCATGCAGTTAACTGTCTATGAAAACCAGCTGGAAGGTCAGCTATGGGTCAGTTAAACAACAACAAGATAATTATAAATTATAATTAATATAATGTAGAATATAATTAATTTTGTTATTATCATGTAAACTAACTGTTGGGTTTTTTTTTTTTTCAGTTTAGCATCAACAATGGCCCTTAACTGAGGGTGTGTGGAAGAGCATATGAGCTCTGCATGAAAGAACAATAATCTGGTTTTTTTCATTACCTGTCTCCTATGCACTGGAAAATATAAGTATGTTTGAGGTCAAGAAGAACTAGGAGTTTCTGTGCCCTCAGGGACACAGTTGTTGTTGTTGTGGGCCACTGAGTTGGAATCAACCCATAGCTTCCCCTCCAGCTGGATTTCAGAAGCAGTTAATCACATAGGAGATTTCCCTTCTCCCATAGAGCAGCTGGTGGATTAGAACACCATGTCTTTGGGATTGCAGCAATACCACTAGGCCACCAGAGGTCCCTCAAGGACTCAGAGTTTAGTAGAATAGACAGACTTTGTTATGTTAGCTTGAAGGGAATAACCACCCTGATGATCATTTGATACATTTCAGCTCTCTAAGACCTCCCCAAAGCACTGAAGAGAAATGATGTCAGTATGGAGACTAAGGTGCACTTGATCTAGGCCATAGTCTCCACAATTACTTGTTATGCATCAGAAGGCTGGACAATGACTAGAGATGATAGAAGGAGAATTGATACTTTTGAGTTATGGTGCTGGAGAAGAGTATTAAATATACCATGGACTGCTAGGAGAACAAACAGGTTCATCTGAGAGACCAGGCTGCTCCTTGGAGGCTAGGATTCTGAAGCTTAATCTGACATTCTTTGGACATGTTGCAAGGTAGGATCAGTCCTTGGAGAGGGATGTCATGCTTGGGAAGGTAGAGGAATAGCACAAGAGAGTAAGACCCTCAATGAGATGGATTGACTCAGTGACTGGGCCAATGGGAGTAGGTGTGTCAGAGACAATAAGATTGACACAGGATAGAGCAGGGTTTAGCATTGTTGTACATAGGGTTGCTATAAGTCGCAGGTGACTTTAAGTAACAACAACATAACAACAACAATGATGGAACAGAGAGTAGAACCTCTCCTCTTACCTGCTCTAGCTCATGGTCTGTTTGAGAGAGATGAATCAGACATTGAAAGCAATTTTCTCATTCTTTCTTGTTTTTCACCCTCTTTTTCTCTTCCTAGGCCTCCTCTTTCTTCTCCTCACCCTCCTTGTTCTCTCTCCCTCTAGCTCATTGCCACTGAGTTGGAAGTCACTCATATCGATCCTCCAGCAAGTTTTGGGTGGCTATAAATCACACAGGAGAAAATTGTCCATCTCTCTCCTTTGGAACTGTTGGTAGATTCCAGCTGTCAGAAAGGTTACTTTTGCTTTGGCAAAGGCTGGTCTGTGCCACCAGAGCTCTCTAATGTATACTGCTGTTGTTGATTGCCTTTGAGTTGAGCACAACTCACAGCGACCCTATGAACAAAAGGTGTGAAGACTTTCTATAACTATCAACATTTCTTAAAGTTCATAGAGTTTCCAGAGTCATGTTATTTAGGAAGTGGATGCCACTCCTGCATATATGTTATATACTTGTTTGTTATGTGTCAAGTTGGGACCAACTCATTGCTGACCCTTCAGCAGGCAATTTCTGAAAGAACAAACAAATCGGTCTTGGAAGAAGTGCAGCCAGAATCGTCCTTGGAAATTAGGATAATGAAATTTATCTCACATAGTTTGAGCAAGTTATTAGAAGAAGCTACTCTCTAGTTGTTGTTGTTGTTGTTATGTGCCGTCGAATCACTTGTGACTCTTAGTGACCCTATGTACAACAGCCCTAAACCCTGCTCTGTCCTGTGCCAATCGCACTGTCTCTGACACTCCCATCCCGATTATCCCAGTCACTGAATCAATCCACCTCATAGATGAAACCACTCTCTAGAGAAGGGCATAATGCTTGGTAAAATTGAGGGTTATTAACAATGAGAAGAACTCTCAATGAGATGTATTGACACAGTGCCTATCACAATGGACTCAAGTATAGCAAGGATTCTGAGGATAGCACAAGAGAAGAGGATGGGTCATTTTGTTGTACATAGATATGCTGTGAGTTGGAATTGACGTATGGCCACTAATAACCTGTGTTTCTGGCTTGGGTTGAGACTAGGGTGTGGCTGTTGTTCATAATAGGGTGTGAGCTGATTGGATATGGCCTCATATTTTAAAAGGCTTTTGGCTGCCAGGCTAGGGATATTTCCAGGCTGGGAAGATGAGTGGAATGGCTGAATTCTGCAAAGGTGTGTTTTCTGGTTTGGGGTTGAGGCTAGGGTGTAGTTGTTGTTCACAAAAGGGTGTGAACTGATTGGATTTGACCTGCATTTAAAAAAGGGTTTTGGTCCCCCAGGCCTGTGGCCCTCAGGCCTGCCTCTTCTGGATTTTCAGAATAAAACTGGCTTGGAAGTAGGGGTGGCATCCACTTCCAACAAAAAGCTTGTCTCCAGAAACTTTATGATCTTGGAGAAGAGATGAAAGTTTTGTGTTCAAAACTTTCATTCATAGGGTCACTATGGGCTATCTATGACTCTATGGCACTTAACAATAACAATAACAATAACAATAACCTAACAACCACCAAAAACATTATCCTCCCTTTTTTTCCATTACTATCCATTCCCATTCATGCTAACTAGTGATGAATCTTGGTTTCTGTGCACATACCTATTCACGACTTTTTATAAAAGTAAGATCATATGATATTTGGTAGACTTATTGCACTCAGCATAGTTTCTCCAGATTTATCAATGTTGGAAGCAGTTTTATGAACTCATCAGTATTCCTCAGCACATGTATTATTCCATTGTGCTTTATGCTGCATTTCGTTTCTCCCTTCACCTGTTAATGGGCACTTTGGTTGTTTCTAACTCGTTGCTATTGCGAAGAATGTGACAATGAGTAGGAGCGTGCATGTGTCTATTCACATCGCTGCTTATTTCTCTAGGATGCATAGGCGTGAGATTGCTGTATTACAGGTGTTTCAAATGCCAGCTCTTTTTAAGAAGCATTATATCACCATTTTCTATAGTGGCTTTGTCATTTTATAGTCCCACAGCAGGCAGTAAGTAGATCTGCCCACATTCTCATGCACATTTGTTGTTGTATGGTTTCCTCCTCCCTTTCTTGCTGTATTTGCATAGATGAGATGATTTATCCTTTATTTTATTTTTCTCTACAATGACTGAAGAAGCTTTGGTTGACTATAGGAGAGAAAGATGATCAGCCTTTCTTCCTGTAGGGAACTCTGGTGGCCTAGTGGTAAGAAGCTGTGTTATACTCCCAAAGGCGTGTGGTTCAAAGCCACTAGCTTCTCTGTGGGAGGATGGACAACCTCCTCCTGTGTGGTTAACTGTCTCAAGAACCCAATGGAGGGTCAGCTACCGGTCAGTTCTGAGTTGACTGTACACAACAAGGGAAGAAAGCTAGGCAGTTTCCTTCCTCTTAAGATTTACAACCTTGGAAATTCAATGGATGGTTATGATGAGAGAGAATCAACTTATCACCTTGGCAGTAGTGAGTTTGGAGGGGTTTTGGTTTCTAATAGGGAACTCTGGTAGCCTAGTGGAAAAGAAGTTGCACTGCCAACCCAAAGAAAGGTGAGTCACATCAATTAACTACACCTTGGGAGAAACATGGACCATCTCCTCCCATGTGGTTTACAGTCTAAGACAATCCACTGAAGGGTCAATTTTGAGTCAGTTATGACTCAATGGCTAATAAGAATGGTCCTGACTTCACAGCATGTAACAACAACAACAACAACAACACTATCTTAACAATGACTATTGAGAGCATTAGAAGCTTAATAGGTGGAAGTTGCACTGTTCATCCAAAGGCAGGAAGGTTTGACTCCACCAGCCAATCTGATGAAGAAAGCTGGGCAATCTTCTCCCATGCTTGTTTACAACTTCTGAAAGCCTGCCGGAGGGTCAACTCTGAGGTGATTTGACTCAATGAGCATGAATAATAATGAGTAGTAATGGTTACAGATCGCATTTATGTAAGGACTTTATTAAAACACACCCCAAGAGAAATGTGTAGTTTTGAGTCAGTTCTGACTCATCAACATCCTACAGGACAGAATGGAATTGCTCGCAGGGTTTCCAAGGCTGTAAATCTTTGCAGAAGTATACTACTTCACCTTTCTCCTACAGAGCAGCAGATGAGTTTAAACTACAGATCTTCGAGTTTACACCTGAGTCCTTTTACCTCCAAGCCACCATGTCTTCTTCTTTGCTCAAAGTAATGAAAATGCATTTAAAATCATAACTGACAACTTTACTAATGATATCCATTATGATACATAAATATATATCCATAATGATAACTCATTACTTGGGATGAGTTGTTAGTGTACTTTACACAGCAAAGTTTTAGACACGATTTCCATTAGCACTGCAGTTGAGCAAGCCAGGAAATACTATTACTAGTTACTAAATGAATAGCAACTAAACAAACAGTACATACCGAGTATCACAAAACTCAAGTTATCTTAAAAAAAAAAAATCCACGCAACTAGTGAAATCCCAAAGCCAAGATTTCAGCTTTGCTGTGTGTATTATATATTGTATGCCATGTAAAAAAGTATATATTGTTGTATGACATGTAAATTGCATGGTAAATAACCAAGAATCATTGTCATTAAGATAGAAAGGGGTTTTATTTATTAAGTAATAGAGGCTGCATTTTTGAAGTTGTTGTTACATACGGAACTGACTCATTGCTGATCATACAGTGGTCTTTCAGAGGCAGTAAAAAACATGACTGAGTGGAAGAGATCCATATTTATTCCAGTTGCAAAAAAAGGACAGAGTGTGGAAGTTATCAAGCAATGTCACTAATATCATACGCTAGCAAAATCCTGCTGAAGATTATCCAAAAATGACTGGAATAGGATGTTGACAGAGAACCATCAGAAATCAAGCTGGATTTAGAAGAGGCTGGGACACTAGAGACATTATCACTGATGTCTGATGGATCTTGGCAGAAAGCATGGAGTACCAGAGGGATATCTATCTATGTTTCATTGACTATGCAAAGGCATTTGACTGTGTGGTTCACAACAAATTGTAACTAACCTTGAGGAAAATAGGAATCTCAGAACACCTGATTGTGTGTATGTGAAACCTTATCTTGGACCAGGAAGCAGACCTCAGAACAGAGTAGGAAAATACTGCATGGTTCAAAATCAGGTAGGGATGCATCCTGTCTCCATATCTTTTCAATATCTATATATTGTTGTTGCTATGTGCCGTCGAGTTGATTGTGACTCATAGCGACACTATGTACAACAGCCCTAAACTCTGCTCTGTCCTGTGCCAATCGCACTGTCTCTGACACTCCCATCCTGATTACCCCAGTCACTGAATCAATCCACCTCACAGAGGGCCTTCCCCTCCTGCGCTGTAGAACAGATAATTTGGAAAGCAGGGCTTTCTGAAAAGCAATGCGGCATCAGGACTGGAGGAAGACTCATCAACAATCTATGTTATGTTGATGATACAACTTTGCTTACTGAAACTGGAGAAGACCTGAAGCGCTTGCTGTAGAAGGTCAAGAACTGTAGTCGATAATATGGAATGAAGTTTAACATCAAGAATACAAAGATTCTCACCTCTAGGCCAATTGTCAGCACCATGATATATAGGGAAGAAATTGAGGCTATTAACAATTACAGCTTGCTGGGCTCCACAATCAACACTCTTAACACCAACATTCAGGAAATCAAAAGACGAGTTACACTGAGAAAATCTTCTGTTAGGGACCTCTCAGAGTACTGAGAAGCAACAATTTCAGTCTAGACACTAAGATGCTCCTAATTCAGGCTACAGTCTTTGCTATTCATTGCTATGGATCAGAGAGAACTGGTCAATGACTAAGGATGAGAGAAGATTCAATGCCTTTGAATTGTGGTCCTGGAGAAGAGTCTTGACCATACCATGGACCACCAAGAAAACAAATAGATCTGTTTTGGAGAGCATGAAACCAAGTTTCTCCTAGGAGGCTAGGATTTTGAAGCTCTGTTTCACGTGCTTTGGGCACGTGGCCAGGAGAGACTGGTCCTCGGAGAAGGACATCCTGCTTATAAGGGTGAAGAGACAGCACAGGAGAGGAAGACCTTGGAGGAGACGGATTGATACAGTAACTGGGGAAAGGGAGGTTGACGTGTGGAAATTAGTGAGACTAGTTCAGGATAGGGCAAGGTTCAGAGCTGCTGTACATAGGGTTGTAATATGTTGCAGGTAACTTAACGGCATGTAACATAAAAAAAAAAAAAAAAACCCAACCAAAAAGCGTGAGAGGAGGTTGACCCTTTTTCTCCTGTGGAGCACTTGGTGGATTTGAATTTCATGCTCGTGTTGGCAACACCACTTCTTACCACTAACGCACTAGAGATTTTGGGAGAAATGATGGCAATTGCTGATGTTGTTGTTACGTGCCCTTGAGTCTAGTATGACTTATAGTGACGGTATGAACAACAGATCTGAACCCTATTCTCTCCTATGCCGTCTTCATCGTCTCTGACACATTTGAGCCCCTTGCTGCTGACACTATGTCAGTCTACCTTGTTGCAGGTCTTCCTCATCTCCCCCTACCCTCCAGCTTTCCAAGCACAGTCCCAATTCCAAGGAAGAGCCTCTTCTAAATAACACGCCCAAGTATATGAGATGAAGCCTCCGCATCTTTGCTTCCAAGGAGCACCCTTTCTGCACTTTTCTCAAGACATATCTATTTGTTCTCTTTGCCATCTATGGGATAGCCAGTACTCTTCTCCAACACTACAACTCAAAGGCATCAAGTCTTCTCCTGTCATCCTTATCCATGTCCAGCTCTCAGCACCATAGCAGGAGATTGAAGAGTTTGTGACCAAACTGTTGATAGATGTCAACACATTTTTGAGACTGAGAAAGCAGATTCATTAAAAGGCAACTGTTTTAGCTGAGTACAGAGAATGGAAACTTTAAAAGCAGGAAAGGAAGAATGTGAAGAAGAAATGGTTGATTTATGCTACAGAGTAATGGAAAGACTTAGAGTAAGAGGTACCGGGAGTGGTAAAAAAATCCAATAAAACTCAAGGGGGGGGAACGGGGGGGCAGGAGTTGGGGTGGCCCTTGATTTGTGCAATTTGCTGCTTTTCAGGCTCTTACTATGGCTAATGTCAAGCTACAGACTGCTTCAGTACACCCCAAAGTCAAATGTTTCAGAAAGCAGACGTGAAAAGGCCTACTGAAAATGCAGACCCGATTCAAAGCCTTAAAACCAAACCCAAACCCACAGATGCAGAGTTGCCAAACCCAAACCCACAGAGGCAGAGTTGCTAGCAGGTTGTTTCTGAGTGATGGTGGCTCTGTATGTAGAATGTGGCATAGGACGAGCTCCACAGCCTTTCAGGCACTGATGTTAGGAAGCAGATGGCCCTGCCTATCTTCTGAGCTTCCTCTGGATGAACTCAAACTCCCAACCTTTCAGTTGGCAGCCAACTTCTTTAACTCTTTGTATCTGCATCTATAAACATCTTTTAAGGAGTAGTTAAACCTCTCTTACTTAAATAAGAGATAGATAAAATGAACCATAATGGGCACAATGGGAACCATATAAGGCACAGGAGAAAAAGATTTAAAAACAGAATAAGCAAACTTCTGCACACTAAACAGGAAAGCCCTCAGCTTCCCTCCAGCACTCAGTGTGTAGTGCCAGGCTTCTATTCCCTGGGCAGGACTCAGGAAATCACAGCTCCAGAAAACTAGAGCAGAACTGGAGCAAGGATTGCAGAGAAAGGACACATGAAAAAAAAAAAAATCAAAGTTTCCTCTGTGAAGCCCACTGTTAATAAGCCACTTGTCAGTGTTTTAATATCTGGCCCTTAATTATGTGTTGACCACCAAAACCCTTTAGCTGCTTGAAGAAAGCCTTTTACTTGTAATACTGCAATTAAAATAAATCTATGGAAAAAGAGAAAAACTTATGGAAACACAGTGCAAAGGGTGGAAGGAAAGCTCAAAGATTCTGTAATTAACATCCTCAGAGAGATAAGCAAAGGTATTGTCTCTTTGAAGAAAAAAACAGTTGGCTATGGGAAAAGGTCTGTAAAGGGATTTTTAAAATGCCCTTGGAAAAGACATGACAGACAGCAGAAAGGAGAAAACATCTATAGGGTGGAAATAAGGCTGAAGACATTTTTGATACTTAGGTTGAGGAGGACCTGAAGCGCTTGCTGCAGAGGGTCAAGGACTGAAGCCTTCAGTATGAATTGAGGTTCAATGTCAAGAAGACAAAGATTCTCACCATTGGACCCACTGGCAGCATCAGGATGGATGGTGAAGAGATTGAGATTGTTAACAACTTTAGTGTGCTTGGCTCCACAGTCAACACTCTTGGCTCCAGTAGCCAGGAAATAAAAACCAAAAAAACACAAAAACAAAAACAAAAGAACATATTGCGATGGGAAAGTCTGTTGTTAGGGACCTCTTCAGGGTACTGAAGAGCAATGGTGTTACTCTGGAGACTAAGGTGCATCTGATACAGACTATGGTCTTTGCAATCCCTTATTATGCATCTGAGAGTTGGACAATTACTAGGGAGGATAGAAGAAGAATTGATGCCTTTGAGCTGTAATGTTGGAGAACAGTATTGAATGTACCCTGGACTGCCAAGAAAACAAACAAATTCATCCTGGAGAGGGTTAAACCAAGCTGCTCCTTGGAAGCAAGGATTCTGGGGCTTCGTCTGACATACTTTGGACATGTTGTAAGGCGGGACAAGTCCTTGGAGAGGGACACCATGCATGGGAGGGTGGAAGGACAGTGCAAGAAGGGAAGCCCCTCTTTGAGGTGGGTTGATTCAGGAACTGGGATAATCAGGATAGGTGTGTCAGAGGCAGTGCAATTGGCACAGGATAGAGCAGGGTTTAGGGCTGTTGTACATAGGGTCGCTATGAGTTGCAAGTCACTCTACAGCACATAACAACAACAAAGACAGGTTGTCTCATGCTGCTATGACAGGAATACTACAATATGTTGACTTTAACAAGGCTAGATTTCTTTTTTCACTGTTAAGAGGTTGGTAGTCCAGCTGAGGGAGGGTATCGGCTCTCGAAGGAGGCTTTCTATCTATGTGGGTTGCGGAGGAAGGTCCTTGGCTGATTCTTAAGTTTCTGCTTCCCAATTCCTTAGAGATTTCCATGTGTCTTGGCATCTGTCTAAGCCAGGCTTTCTCTCTGCTGGTTTACTTAATCTCTTTTTATATCTCAGAAGAGATTAGCTCAAGATCCAGCCTGCACAAATCTTGCCTCATTAACATAACAGACAACTCATTCCCCAGTGTCATAACCACTTGCATATGGAGATTAGGATTTACCACATCCATTTGGGGGGAAGCATAATTTAATCCACCATATTTAGGGAGTGTAAGAAAAAGGGTATAATAGTGTAAATTAGTAAAGACAGGTTAAGAAAATGAAGGGTTAGAACAGCAATTTTAATATCCAAGAAACTTTCCAAAGTTAAGAAGAGTTGTGAAATGAAAGTGCTTTTACAGATTCAAAGACTTGCAAATTGTGAAGTACCAAAATTGCAGTTCAACTTAAAATGCTGTGAATAAGCCTTTTAGGTCTAGTGTGAGTCAAAGGTCGCGTACTCTAAAAGGCAGACGCAGTGGCCTAAGACAAAATAGAATCCAATTCAGGATAGAATAAAGAAAAATTCAGACACACAAGCGAGAAATCCATTTTACTTCCCATGCACCCTTTTGTAGGAATACCGTAGAGACTTTTCCTATAAAACTGAAGAGATAGTCAAGAAATGAAGACTTGAGGACTCCCAATCAGGGCTTTATCCTGGAAGAGTGGAAGAGAAGAGAATGGGATTCCCATGCTGAGCGAGACATCCCATCTTGGTATCTTGGTGTACAGGTGACACCTGTGTAGTTGGCCAAGCAGGGAGAAAGGGTTCTCCCAGAGAGAATGTTCTCAGTGAAGTAACGGAACTGACCATCTTGTGGGAGGTGTATGCTTCTGATGAAAAACTTGAGGAAGACTTTATAATAGCTACATAAAAAAGTAGCAAGCATATAAACAAATGAAGTCATTATTAATTCCTGAAAAAAGCTATAAAAGAAACATATGTAATTATAGGTGCCAACTGGCTCATCAATGAAAAAATATGCGTGTTGTCATAATAATGTAAACACTTCCTATTTGTTTAACCAATATTTAATAAAATTAAGGAAGATAATGAAGTGAAAATGTCTAGTAGGTGAATGATTGGGAGAGAAAAGGATCTAATTCTTCATTGCCCATAGTGTAAAGTCAATACAAAAACCTGGAATATAAAGAAAAGGGTATAGATGTTTCTAGAAACATCAACATAAATATCAGGAGATACAGTGAAAACACTTAAAAATAATTACTCTTATAGCTGAACTTGAGAATAGAGGAGGATTCTTATACAATAATTTCAAGATTAAATTTGTATATTATACTGATGTGGAATAGATGCATGGACTGTGTAGAAAACATAGATCCATAGAAAGAAGATCATCTCATAATAATTTTACTTGATGGAAGTCAACAACTGGGAGGGAGAGTTTATCTAACATATAGGGAGCTACGGTGCTATAATGTGTCACATGTTGAGCTGCTAACTCAAAAGTGGATGGTTCGAATCTCCAAGCTGCTTTATGACAGAATGAGGCAGGCTGCTCCTGTTAACATTTATAACCTTAATGTGTGTTAGGCCTGCTCTCCCTTCCTTTCCCAAAGCAGCCACTGAAATGATCCAATCACAAGAAACAGCAGCCATGACTTGTTTCTCTCTGTTAAGGAGGCGAAACTGCTCTACCTCACTTTCCCAGGAGTAGTTATCTGAGACCTTAGCCCACTTCCCTATCTTGTAAAAAACAACGGTGAACATCCCCTTCCCCAATTTCCTTGCAAGACACTACAACGTCCCTTTCTAACTTTAAGTGGGGGCTGATCTGTTTTAGAGCCAGCCTGGCAGTTTCTCCTCAATAAACAGTCTTTCTTGGCCTGAATTGGGTTCTGTCTGTCTTTACTCGGTGTCCTGACACTTAGAAACTCAATGGAACGTCACTGGGTGTCATCAGCTTGATGGCCATGAGTTTGGGGCTTTTGTTCATTGGCACAAGTATAAAGGCTCTTAGTTGTTGTTTTTAGGTAACTTCGAATTGAGTATGACTTATAGCTGACAAACAACAGATCTGAACACTGTCCTGTCCAACATCGTACTCACAATCTCTGACACCCTCAAGCCCACATATTGCAGCACTCCCTGTGTCAGCCCACCTGGTCAAGGATCTTCCTCACTTTTGTTGCCTTTTCATCTTCCCAAATATGATGTCTCTTTCCAAGGAATAGCCTCTCCTACAACACCTCCAAAGTATGTGAGACAAAGCATAATTTTTGCCTCCAAGAAGCATTCTGACTGGCTTCATGCTAATAAGTAAGTACTGGCAACTAATGGTGAGATTGTGATTGGAACTCACCTTGAGGTACCTCAGAATAAAGACAGAACTGGAAATCTATTTCCAAAGTAACAGCCACAGAAAACTTTCTAGAGATCAGTTCTACTCTCTCACACATGAGGTTGCCATAATTTGGAAATGACTCTGTGTGTGTGTGTGTGTGAGAGAGAGAGAGACAGAGACAGAGAGACAGAGAGAAAGAGAGAGAATGTGAGTGCGTGGTGGTATGATATGTATTTTCTTATGAGATTAAAGTTCTTTTCTAACTTTTTCTGTAATATTTAATTGTATATTGTTATGTGCCATCAAATTGCCTAAGACTCATAGTGACCCTATGTACAACAGCTCTAAACCCTACCCTATCCTGAGCCAGTCCCACTGATTCGAACACACCAACCTCCATGACCTCAGTCCATCTCATCTGGGGTCTTCCTCTCCTGCGCTGTCACTCTACCCTTCCAAGCATGACGTCCTTCTCCAAGAACTGGTCCCTTCTGGCCCCATGCCCAAAGTGCATTTGATGGAGCTTCAAAATCTCAGACTCCAAGGAGAAACTTGGTTTCACCCTCTCCAAGACAGACCTCTTCGTTCTTTTGGTGGTCCATGGTACGGTCACTACTCTTCTCTAGCACTGCAACTCAAAGGTATCAATTCTTCTATCATCCTTAGTCATTGCCCAGCTTTCTGATGCATAGCAAGTAATAGTAAAGGCCATGGCCTAGAACACGTGCAGCTTAGTCTCCAGACTGACATCATTGCTCTTTAGTACTTTGGATAGGTCTCTGATAGCATACTTCCCCAGTGCAATTCATTTTTTTATTTCCTGACTTGATGTCAAGAGTGTTGATTGTGGAGCTGAGCAAGCTGAAACTATCAACAACTTTGATCTCTTCTCCATCTATCACGGTGATGCCAATTGGCCCAGTAGTGAGAACTTCTGTTTTCTGTTTGTTGAATCTCAATCCACATCGAAGACTACAGTCCTTGACCTTTCACAGCAGTCATTTCAGGTTTCCCTCACGTTCAGCCAGCAAGGTTGTGACATCTGCATAATGCAGGTTGTTGATGAGTCATCCTCCAATCCTGGTCCCACATTCTTCCTCATAAAGTCCAGCATCCAGAATTATCCATTCTGTATGCATATTATATCATTTAATAACTTCTCCATTGTTGAATATTTAGAGTTTTAAAATCATTAGCTGATCTAAAATGGGGGGATTAAATAAGGAGTGAAGCAGCTGGCTTACATATTTCCCTAAATATAGATGATGGTGAGGGGAAGTCTGATCCTTCAGA
>NW_006399852.1:10189523-10195388 GCF_000299155.1 Elephantulus edwardii
ACACACACACACACACACACTAACACACTGCTTGTCAAGTACATTTCAACTCCTTCGGGTTTATGAGACTGTACATCTTTACTAGAGGACAGAGCTCATCTTGCTCCTGCGAAGTGACTGGTGGATTCAAACCGAGGGCTTTTTGGTTAGCCGTCCAACATAGAACATACCCGGCACTAGGACTCACTTGGTTTTGTGTTGTTAGTTTTTGTTCTTTTCATGTACATACAAATATATATATGTATATATAATGCCATATCAACCTAAAAAGATATTTTATAAGTCAACATGACTAATGTTTGGGAGAGTTATGTGAATTGGCTTTTACATTCTTCCAAGCAGGAGAGCTGGCCCAGAGCATAGCTTCCCAGCCAGTCCTGGGTGAGCAAGTTGTACTGCAGAGCTGGTCCATGGAAACACTTTCCTCAGCGCTCAGTAAAGGAAGAACTTAAAGTTAATGGGCCTTTAAAGGTTTTTTAGGCCTCATTTAAAATTAGGAAAATTCTTACTCACTAAATTTTCCTCAAATTAGTTTCTTTCTGCTCTAAAGAAATGTTGAAAACAGCTGATAACCTCTTTATATAACAGATATAGATTTCTCACAGAACACTTGTGCAACGTAAATATTTAAAGGATAAAATCTAAGCAATGAAAACAAAAACCAACCCGAGACAAGGAGATTCAGAAACCCCTAGTGTTTTCAAGGACACTAGAGTTTTCCAAGAGTAGGCTGAATGGTAGTATATTGAAAGTTACCCAAACTTCAAGTAGAAAATATTTCAGCAAGGCTTGACAGCTCCTCCCTGGAGGCACAGGAAGAAACTTGGGGCAGAAACCACCTCACGCTTTCCTGTGCCCTACATCTATTTCTGTGCCGAAATACATTTCTCACTTCCACCCCATGCTACAACTTTTACTTTAGCAGTAAGATTCTTTACGTAATGTTGAAATAACAAAGCACATAAAATAACTAAAATTTTTACTGCATTTTTATTCTTCCAGGAGAAAAGGAAGCAGTTGATGAAATATAGAATCTTTAAATGCTTTGCTAGCATTATTTTTTAAATGCATTTAATTAGGATATATAAAAAATGTATTGAAATTTTAATATGTATGTTATATATTGAGATATACATTGAAAATATTTATCTATATCGATATAAAAGGTTTGTTGACCTAGTCTACATAGTTGTTCTTGTGTAGTGACCCATAGCTCACCCTATGATGGATTTTCAGAGGCAGGTACTCATAGGGGAGTATGAGAAGCAACTGGTGGACTTGAACTTCATGCCTTTGGGATTACAGTGCAGATTATTAACACTAAGTTGTGTGTATGTGTGTGTGTGTGTGTGTGGGTATAGATGGATAGATAGATAGATAGTCAGCCAGTTCTGACTCATAATGACCCCAAATACAAAAGAATGAAGGAGTCCTCGATCTCGTATCATCTCCATGAGCATGGCTTTGTTTCAGCATGCATGACAAGCAGCTCTTCTAAGAAGCTGTACTATACGAGGGAGAACGCTCCTCGGAATTGGAGGAAGTTTTTCAAACAATCTGTTATATGCAGATGATACAACCTTGCTGGCGATGAGCAAAGAGGACCCAAAGATCAATGACTGCAGCCTGCTGTATGGATTTCATCTCAACAAAAAGAAAACAGAAATCCTCACAACTGGATCAAAGTGCAGCATCAGGATATATGGAGGGAAAAAAAATTGATATCACCAAGGACTTTATTTTCTTTGGATCCACAATCAATACCAGAGAGGCAGCAGTCAAGAAATCAACTAACATATTGCACCTAGTAAACAGGCTGCAAGGGATCTCTTTGAAGTTGAAAATGGAAGGAGACCAGGCTGAAGGAGAACTGAAATGCACCTCATCCAAACCTAGGTATGTTCTTTTGCCTGGAACCCAGATTTGAGGTCCATGGACTTGGGATCATCCGTTTAAGGTATTAATCCTTAGATGCGTCTTGAATATTGAACCTTTGAAGCTTCAAGTAACAGAAACAACACTGAGGAGCTCCACTTTCCAAATAGGAAAACTACTCCTAAGAGGGGCTAATAACAAAACACTTGCCTGTCACTGTCCCAGCTGGGACGCAAAGCTGTGCCTCACTGTGTCCACAGCTTCAGCTGCTCTTGGAACTCATTAGTCTTTTTCTTTTCAATTCGGGCCGAGTCATTTTGTTTCCACTTTATGAAGCTACACTGGAAAATTTGTGAAAGAGAGGCAGTGAGTATTTTTCTTCTCTTTCTCATCTCTCTATCACTTTTGTGCTGCCCCCTCTGGCCCGTCTGAAGGGGTGGTTGCTGGCATGGCCAGGCAACTGAGGGGAGGTGGGGAATCTGAAGGAGAATCTCTAACAATTAATACACAAATTGCTCAACCGTTGTTGAAGAGTTGACCATTAATGGGCATATTGCTACGAGGTGCTATTCCTTGGAGAGGGACATCATAGTTGGAAAGGTAGTTGGGGGTGGCAACGGAGAAGACACTTAACCAGAAGGAATGACCAGTAAATGCAGCAATGTGCTCAAGTATGTCAGAAATGTTCAAGGATGGAAAAGGATAGGACAGAGTTCAGGTTTCTCATTCATTGGTCCTCTATAATTTGTACTTGACACCATGGCACCTCACAACTACAACAATAGCAAGCTTCAAATTGCTAATATTTTTGTTAAGAATTTTTATGTTCTATCTTCTTGATAAATATTGGTTTGTGGGTTTCCCTCTTGAGATATGTTTGGTTTGAGTATTTATTTTCAGGAGTGCTGTTAGGATGTGTAAGGTTTGTGGAAAAACGTGCTTGCCCATGCTTTGTCTACGTAAGTTATTACAAATGCATGAGCTTGCGTGCTTGGGTCTGGAGTGATCCTGTGCTTTCCTACAGTGCTTGCAAGAACAAGCGGTTTGCAACGGTTTGAAGCCTTGCTTTACACCACCCATGCAGCAAAGTTTTAGAAATTTCAGACAATTGAGGGAAGGCAAAAAAAAAAAGCATGAATCCTTGAGAGATATAGTGAAGATTTGGAATAGTAGGTGGAGAAATTGATGTATTTATTTACTATCTAATCCGTGCACATCCTTTATAGTGTCTATCTCTCCTATTTACATCCAGGAGCCATTCCACCCTCCCCAAAGTCATTACCATCAAATGAATTATTCCTGGTTTTTTTCCGATCATAAGAAAGTGTCGCAATGTTGTTATTACAATGCCAGAACCTATTTGCACTGAAACAACACAGATCTCCTTGCTATCGTACCTCTCTAATGCCATTTGTCTAATGCCATTAATGGCTGTGCCATTACTCATGATGCTACACTGTCCAGCTGCCACCCATGAATTCTGGCTTCTGATAAGACATAGTCATAATCCTGTTCTTTGTGGTTGATGACCACAGCGACAGGTGCAGAACATTGTGATTCATATCTTGTTTTCTGGTCGTGTTAAATGTAGTGTTCTGAATTTTTGAGGATGAAGATAGAGTTCTCTAGACCACAATTACTGCATTCCAACAATGAGACCTCCTTCACTGATGACCATTCTCCTGACTTACATGTTCTGCTCTGAGCAGGGAAAATGGGTGCAAGGTCCATTCTTTACCTGACATGACTTAAGGCTGTCCCAGGAGGGTGCAATGGCACTAATCAGAGAGGACATTGATCAGAAGGGCACATGTTCTTGCAAAGCAATGGTCTCAGAAGTCCCCAGAGGAGACAGATACAACCACTTGCCTGACTCATCCCATGGAGCCTGTTGAATGGATGGGGTGAATGATGTGGGAGCTAGAGGTAGACAGTACACTGGGAAAAGGACATTTGCCTTCAGGGTCTATAGCCTTTAGGTGCTGAGATCATAGACAACACTGTATGTAGTTCAGTATAAGTGGAGGACAGTCAGGGCATGGGTTCCAATATGAGGTTTCAATAGAAAAGTTGGTAATAAACTTTTGGTAGTCCAGAAACACTGGGCCTGCACAGTGTTTGATGAAATGAGAGACTCTTAAAATCAGCATGTTAGCATCATTATGTAGCCCAGTCTTGCATGATCTCATGAAAGAAATATTGAACCAATCAGAGGGAACAATCTGCTTACTGGTTTCCCTCTTCGACTGGGGACCTGGTCATGGAGTCCTGAGATGATCAGGAGACATTTGTTTCTAAATTATACAGGGGAGCTGGTTGATTCCCCAAAGGAGTCAAAGAATGGAGAATCAGGGCCCATGAGGGTCATAGTCCAGGTGTAGGAAATTCTACTCTGATGGCATTGCCAACCTCAACTGATCTGACAGTAGATTGAAGCACAGAACATTTTAAATGAAAAGACAGCATTTTCAGATTTTAAAAACGTATACGAGGTGGAATTATCAGAACGTAAGAAAGGTTGACAGTTTGAATACACCAAGTATTCTGAGAGAGAAAGATGGACGGACTCCACCCATCAAAATTTACCAGCCTCAGAAACCTAATAGAGAGTCTCCATGAGTCTGAAGCAATTCCAAAGCAGTGGGATTATGGTGGTTTTCTTCTTGCTATTTTTTCAAAGTTGAGGGGGGAAAGACTAGTGAATGTGAAGACACTAAAAGAAGCTATTCAACCTGAAGCAGAGAATGTGAAAAGACAGAGGGGAAAAAACTCAGAACACATTAGCAACCTGTTTAATAAACAGTTGTTTATTGTTGTTTTGTGCCATCAAGGGGACTCTGACTCCGAGTGACCCTATGTACAACAGATCTAAAACCTTGGCCCTCTTCAAACTCTGCTGTGCTAAAGCCCACTGTTGAGTAACTGTAGAAATCCATTTTGCTGAGTGTTCTCATTCCCCGACCTTCCACCTTCTATGCAAGGACTGACCCCTTCTGACAACATGCCTGCAGTATGTAAAAAGAAGTCTCACAATTTTTGCTTCTAAGGAGTCTTCAGATTATTCTTTTAAGACAGATATACTTGTTCTTTAAACAGTTAATAGTGTATTAAATACTCTCTTTGCTAATACCACAATTTAAAGACATCAACTCTTACAATCTTCCGTATTTGTTACTCAACGTTCATGGCTTGAGTCAGGCACACCTTAGTCTTTGAACTGACATCCTTGTTCTTTAACATTAAAGAAGTCCTTGATGGCAGACTTTCCCATTGTAGTATGTCTTTTGATTTCTTGACTGATGCTTTCATTTGATTGTAGAGCCATGTAAAATGAAATCCTTGACAATTACAATCTTTTCTCTATTTGTTGCCTTTCTGTTCAGTTGTGAGGAATTTGGTTGTCTTGGAATTGAAATATATTCCTTTTTAAAGACTGCAATTTTATTTCTTCAATAAGTGCTTCAAGTCTTCTACACTTTCGGGAAGCATGGGCTTACTACAAATTGTTGAACCATTTCTCAGATTATTTGTTCAGCATACAAATGAAATATCTATGATGAAAAGATACAGTGCTGATACACACCTTTTCTGATTCTGGAATAATATCAAACATATATTCTTTTCACTTGCCTCCAATTAATACTTTTTTTTTTGCCTTTCTGACTGTATGTAATATATTGCCCATGTTTTAATGTCCTTCATAACTCCAATCTCTTGGTCAACCTTGGGGCTACTTCTCTTGGCTGCTTTTTTTGTCAAGTTTTCTTACTTCTTGGCATGTGTAAACATTTGCTAAATTTTGTTTATTGAGTGCTGGGTTTCTTTCTTTTTGTCTTGAAAAGCTTTATGGTTTATTCTAACAGGTAGTTAAGTTACTGGGGATCAGTTTAATAATTTTGAGTCTTGTTTGAAAGTTTGGGGTTTTTTAAAGAGAGAGTCTAGAGTAACCTTTGTTGTTGTTGTTGTTGTTATGTGCCGTCGAGTCGTTTC
>NW_006399852.1:10197463-10218651 GCF_000299155.1 Elephantulus edwardii
GAGTAATTGGTGGTCTGTTCCACAATCAGCCCCCGGCCTAGTTTTCACAGCTGATATTGAGCTTCTTTCTCCAGCGGTTCCTTCCACAGATGTAATCGATCTGATTCCTATGCATACCATCAGGTGAAGTCCATGTGTATAACCTGCGTTTGTGTCTTTAGGTAAGAAATTAAAGAGTGGCTACTAAGGCAAGCCTTTCTGGCATTTCCAGTAAACATTCAACAAGACTTCATTCAGGCTTGTGGGGACTTGTATGATTTCCTGCTTTATGGGAGCCGTGGGAATTGTTCCCTTTACAGCTCCTCAATAGTGGCCCTTTCCACAAGCTTGTATATCCCCGCCCCCCCCCTCCCATTTGTATACAGATTGATACTCAACCAGAGGCTTTAGAAGGCCCCAGGAAGATTCAGTAACTCTTTTCATACCTCCCTCTTGTGCAGTATTCCGTTCTACAAATTCTAGTCACCTTGGCCTTCCTCAATGCTGTTGTCTGTCTCCTTACAAAGATCACAGAACTGTGGAGTTCCCTCCCACTGGTGGTGGTTGTTTTGCACAGTCAAGTCTGAACTAATTCATAACGGACCCTCTGGCAGGTTTTAGAGGCTGGAAGCAAGAGCGGCATCCACTTCCTAAACAGCATACCTCTGGAAACTCTGTGAACTTTGATAAATGTCAATAGTTGTAGAGGGGCTTCAGGCCTTTTGTTCACAGGGTGGGCATGAGTTGTGCTCAACTTGAAGGTAATCAACAACAACAACAAAGGCATGGGAGGATGTAGTCCATCTTTCTCCCATGGTCTCCTATTACTAGGGTCCAAAAATTATGTCTCAGCAGACCGAAAAAAACGCACAAAGTTTATATCCATTTTCTCAAGGATCACAATCATAAGCAGCTCTGTTGACCAACATCTGAAATGGATTCTTTTTCCTTAGGTCTTACTGATTTTCTTTTTCTAGTTTATAAGGGAGTTTGATGCCAGATTCCATTACTTCTTCATGGCAGGAAGCAGAAATTCCCTTTGCTTCAATATTCTGTGTGGAATGCAGAACAAACATTGCAGGTTCCTAGCCTCACTCAAATGGCAAACTCTATTCTTAGACTTCTTCCCCTCATCCCCTCTCCCTCTAGTTCTCAGAAATCTTTCATTCCAGATTTTGGAATCTGAGATCATTATAGTGACTTCTCAACTTAAGACTTAATTAGTGCCAAGATTATGGCTTCAAATTTAGCTAGTTAAAATGGAAAACCTACTTTTTAAAGGCACACTGCCACAAATTGAGGATATGTCCTTGGAAAACTCCTTATAATATAAATTTCCAACACTGGTGATTAAAATAATATAAAATTAATGTATTACAAAAACTGTGGTGAAGTGGTGATGAGGGGCATTTTTCCTTCCCTGGAACTGACAACCAGAGCCCACAGTTGAGAAGAAAACTTGCTGAGTTCAGAGAAGTGTCTTTTTAACTCAGCCCCACATCATGGATTTGCTAATAGGTGATATCCTGCAGAACCAGTTTCTTACCCCTTACTCTTTTGCTTTTATAGCATAAAGGAAGACACAATATCAAACTTAAAGAAAGTGGAATCCACAAAGTCTTAGCAGTGCCTTTTTTCCTCCTTAAGGAGTCCTGAGCTCACAGGGGAGCTTTGGTGGCCTAGAGGTAAAATGCTGCACTGCAATCCAAAACCACGGGGTTCAAATCAACCAACTGCTTGGAGGGAGACAGATGGGTGATCTCCTATGTGATTAGCTATCTCTGAAAACCTGCTAGAGGGTCAGCTATGGGTTGGTTTTGACTCAACGGTGTACAATAACAGCATTCATACACTAGAGAAAAAGATGCCTTAAATATGAGCCAAACTCAACCCATTGCTGTTGAGTCTGTGTCTCATAGCAACCATGCCTCTGACCTCTTTTCTTTTCTCTGTTTTTTAATTAATTTTAATGAACATTTACAAAACTTTTGGATTTCATTCATTCTTCCATTTTTCTCCCTGTCTACCCAGTTTGCGCTTCTCTTTGAAAAGTAAAGAAAAATTTCTTTATTGGTATACAGTTCCCCCGCCCCCCACCCCCGCCCCCTTGGTACACTCCACTATGCAACCTTCATTCTGGACTCTTGTAATAACCATAATACCCAATCTTATATCACTTTTAAACTGTTCTCTCCCTCATCTATTTCAATGCAGTATACATAATTTATCCAATTTTTCTCAGTCTCATTCCAACCCTGATGTCAGTCCCGTTCTACAACAGAGGCACTATGCAGTATTTGTCGTTTTGTGACTGAGATATTTCACTCAGCATAATGTCCTCCAGGGTCACCCATTTTGAATAATATTAACATGAGTTCCTTTTTTTAAATGCAGTGTAGTATTCCATTGTGTGAATATACCAGAGCTTCTCTATCCATTCGTTTGTTGATGGGCACTTCAGCTTTTTCCAGCTCTTTGCTATTGTGAACAAAGCTGCAATAAACATGGTAGTGCATATATCTGCCTGTGTGGCAGTTATGCTTTCTTTAGGGTATATTCCAAGTAGAGGAACTGTTGGGTCAAATGGTATTTCTATTTGCAATTTTTTGAGAAAGCACCATACAGCCTTCCATAATGGTTGCACCATTTTACACTCCCACCAACAGTGAATAAGGGTTCCAGTTTCTCTGCAACCTCGCCAGCAATCCTTACTGGCGTGAGATGGTATCTCATAGTTGTTTTGATTTGCATCTCTCTAAAAACTAGGTATTTTGAGCATTTCTTCATGTATTTGTTGGCCATCTGAATGTCTTCTTTGGTGAAGTGACCTCTGTTCATATCCTGTGCCTATTTTCAATTGGGTTATTTACCTTTATTTGTTGTGGTGCTCGAGTATTTTATAAATTCTAGAATAAGTCCCTTATCTGACATGTCATTACCAAATATTTTTTCCCAGTCTGTGGCTTTCCTTTTTACTCTATTGGAGGAGTTTTTAGATGTGTATAGGGATTTGATTCTTAGAAGGTGCCATTCATTTATTATCCTCTCATGGTTGTAGATTTTTCAGGATGTTTGGAAGACTGTTTATGTTGTGGATTAGGACTTCTAGAGTTCTTCCAAGCTTTTCTTTAAAGAAATATATAGTCCTCGGTTTTAGTCCTGGGTCCATGATCCATTTTGAGTTGTTTTTTGTGTATGGAGTGAGGTGGGATCTTGCTTGAGTTTTCTACAGGTAGTTTTCCCATTTCACCAGCACCATTTGTTGAAAAGGTTGTTGTTTCCACACTTAATTGATTTCCTCTCTTTGTCAAAAATCAATTGACCATAGGTAGATGGGCTGATTTCTGGACTTTATATTCTATTCTATTGATCTGTGTGTCTGTCTTTATACCAGTACCACGCTGTCTTGACCACCACGACAGTGTAGTAGGATTTGAAATCCGGGAGCCTATGCCTTCTAAAGCTGTAAATTTTTATGAGAGTGTCTAGAAAATTTGAACTGCTAACCTTTTGATTAATAGCAATATGTGTTACTCACTAGACTCAATGACAACAAAACCAGAGCACCAGAGCTTCTTCCTTAAAGATTATTGTCTCAGAAAACTACTTGGTCCTACTGACTTGACAACAATCAGTTTTCCCTTCCTCTTCCCTTGGTGCTGGTCCTATTGTGGTACTGTTTGCACTTAGCTATTAAACGTAAATGTTTGCACTAAAGTATGAGAGCTCCCCAAAACTCTGCATGTGTTTTTTCCCCTCCCCCCTTATTTTCACCCTGGTATTTGTAACAATATCTATCCCTGAGGCTTAGGAGTGAGGAAGAGGGCTTGTGAATTACCGTTTCTAGGGCAGTTTATTTGGGCCAGTGCCTGGCATGGGTGGGGCAGGACTGAATTTGACACAATCGTAGGCTGCATGTGTTTTAATGTGATCTCTAGAGACATTCCGGATATAGTCTTTCTGATTTCTAGCTATACATCCAAAATCTGGACAATGAATAAGGATGACAGAAAAAGAATTGACGCTGTGGTATTGGAAAAGAACACTGAACATCCCATGGACAGCCAAGAGAAGGAACAGATATGTCTTGGAGAGGGTAAAGCCAGAGTGCTCTTTGAAATGAAAATGATGAGGCTTCACCTCACATACTTTGGGCATATTGCTAGGAGGTGCTACTCCTTGGAGAGAGACAAGATGTTGGCAAGGGTGGAGGGTCAGCGAAGGAGAAGAGGACCTTCAACTAGGTGGATTGACAGGGTGACTCTGAAATGGGCTATTGTGTGTCTGGAAGTGTGAGGATGGCTCAGGAGAGGACTGTGTTCAGATATTTTATTCATCCGGTTGCTATGAGTTGTACTCAATTCGATGGCACCTAACAACAACAGTAGAGACATTAACATGACCTTCAGAAGACTACCTAGGAGATCCAGATACTTTACATTAAGAACTGATCACCTTTGAGCATTTCTTCATGTGTCTGTTCTTTCCATGTCTTTCTCCCATTTTGTAATTGGTTATCAGTCTTTTTATTTTAGATGCCCTGTAGTGTCCTATAAACTGTCATTATGAGACCTTTGAGATTTCATTGCCAAATGTCTTTTCCAAGTCTGCTGGTTTTCTTTTCACTCTATTGGAAAAATTTTGGAAACAAACAGTGACTTAATTTTTAGAAGGTCCCATTCATCAATTTTATTCTCTCCTGGTTGTGCATTTCTGGCTATATTTGCAAGCTATTTATACCATAGGCTAGGTCTTCTAAGTTTGATCCTATCTTGACTTTTATAATCTTTGATGTTTGGAGCTTTGCCTCTAGATGTCTGATCCACCTTGAGTTAATTTTTTTTATATGGTGTGAGATGTGGATACTACTTCAGCTTTCTGCAGGTAACGTCCAATTTTGCCATCACTATTTGTTGAAGAGGTTATCATTTCCCCATTTGACAGGCTTATTTTGTTGTAGAATATCGGTTGACTGCAGGTTGTTGTTGTTGTTGTTATGTGCCGTTGAGTTGCTTGCAACTCATAGCGACCCTATGGACAACAGCCCTAAACTCTGCTCTATCCTGTGCCAATCTCACTGTCTCTGACACACCCATCCCAATTACCCCAGTCACTGAATCAATCCACCTCATAGAGGGCCTTCCTCTCCTGCGCTGTCCCTCCACCCTACCAAGCATGATGTCCCTCTCCAAGGACCGGTTCCTCCTTACAACATGTACAAAGTATGTTAGATGGAGCATCAGAATCCTTGCCTGCAAGGAACTGCCTGTTTTAACCCTTTCCAGGATGAAACTGTTTGTTTTCCTAGCAGTCCATGGTATCCTCAATATTTTTCTCCAGCACCACAGCTCAAAGGCATCAATTCTCCTTCTATCCTCCTTAGTCATTGTCCAACTCTCTGATGCATAATAAGTGACAGCAAAGACCATGGCATGTATCAGAAGCACCTTAGTCTCCAGAGAGACACCATTGCTCTTCAATACCCTGGAGAGGTCCCTAACAGCAGATTTTCCCATGGCAGTACGTCTTTTAATTTCCTGGCTACTGGTGCCAAGAGTGTTGACTGTGGAGCAAAGTAAACTAAAGCTGTGAACAATCTCAATCTCTTTACCATCCATCCTGATGCTGCCAATTGGTCCAGTGGTAAGAATCTTTGTCTTCTTGGCATTGAGCCTCAATCCATATTGGAGGCTGCAGTCCTTAAACCTCTGCAGCAAGTGCTTCGGGTCCTCCTCAGTTTTGGCAAACAGGATGTAGGTAGATAAGTGAATTTTGGGATTTTCTATTCTGTTCCATTGGTCTATGTTTCTCTTACTGCACTACTACCATGTTGTTTTGGTTATTACATCTCTGTAGTGAGTTTTGAGATCAGGGAGTGTTATGTCTCCCACTTCACTTTTGTTCTTCAAAAGTGCTTTACTTAAAAGAGATGGAAGCAACCCAAGGGGCCATCAACAAATGAATAGATAGAAAAGCTGTGGTATATTCATACAATGGCATACTAGTCAGCACTGAAAAACAAGGGACTCATAAAATATTCTACAAAATGGGTGACCCTGGAGGACATTATACTGAGTGAACTATCTCAGTCACAAAAGAACAAATACTGCAAAATGCCACTATTATAAAACCGGACTAACATGGGGATTGGGGAGAAACTAAGAAAAGTGGGGATAAATAATCAACATTGAAGCAGATGAGGAAAAGAATTCTCAATAAGAAATAGATGTTTAGGCACTATTTTCATGACGATAGTTCAGAATAAGAGGTGCATAGCAAAGTGGACTTGAGGGTGCAGAAAGGAGAAAATTGTACAACAATGAAAGAATTATTATTATTATTATTATTAATTTTAATGAAAATTCACAGAGACTTTGGATTTCTATTCATTCATTGTTGCACTTTTCTCCCTGCCCACCCCTCTCCTTCAGTTTGTTCTTCTCTTTGAAAAGTAAAAGAAAAATTCTTTCATGTTTTATGAAGGCTGCATAGTGGAGTGGACTTGGGGGGAGGGATTGTATAACAATGAAAGAAAGAATCTTTTTAAAGAGAAAAGCAAACTAGCATGGGTGTGGGGAGGAAAATGTGCAACAATGAATAAATGGAAATCCAAATTTTCTTTAAAATTTCATTAAAATACAAATTTCACTTTCCTTTTCCCAGTAAACTTGCCAATTACCTTCTCTATCTGTTAGAAAAATGAATTGGTGCCTTTACTGGAATTGTGCTAAACGTATAGATTTCATGATCTTGACCAATAGATATTGTAAGGCTCTGCCAAGACTTAGAAATGACCCATATAAACCATTTTCATTGTCCCTTCTATAGAGCACCTTCTGGAGGCTCTCAGATTACTCTACCCAATTCGAAATGCATCTACACAAGGAATAGGCCCTACTGCCCTAATTTCTCATGCTTCTCTGTGCGTTTGGATTTTTAATGTTTGGAAACATACCAAAAAATGTGTTGTTTTAAGCCACTAGATTTGTGGTCACTTTTTAAAAGCAGAAATTTATGCTAATACATATGCTATCATTAAGCATTTTTCACATATTGATGTGGCCTACTGCTGTATTACAGTCATAAAAGAAAAGGGAAAAAACCCATATAGTAAAAAACCTCATGACAATATCTAAGGCCCATATTTATGACTTTCTAACAATTGAGTGGCCAACACTAAGCCAAATGAATTATTTAACGTTGACAACCCAATCAACATCATTGCAAACTCATCTGATTTATTGAAATAGACGCACAAAGGATCCCTGAAGGAGTCCCCATGGAAACTGCATTTGCCATTCAAAGATATTTGGACACTTACATGCCCACTCATCAACTAAGCAATGAAAATTTTTAAGACAGATGACTGTAATTTTGAGCACAATTCAAAGATTTTTGGAGCGATGATAAATGCCTATGCTTGTGATAGAAAGGTGTGCCAAGAAGACAGGGAGACAGCTTTTGCCCAAACTTTATTGAAGATATATAGTTTAAAGCCTCAGTCAAAACAGTCCACGCTATAAAACTCCCTCAAGTGATTTTTACAAGCATGTAAAACCAAATGCAATAGAAAAGGTTTTTTTCTTTAAATGTTATGCTTGGATTTACATGCTTACACAAGTATATGTATAGTATGATTAAAAAGATACATGCAAGCATTAAATGTATTTGTTTTGAAACAGTACAAAGTGTCCTGTCCACAACCCACCCAGTCCAGACATCTTGTTTTTTTACTACATTGAGATTTAACATTTATTTCAATCCTGTTCATTTTGAAATGGAAACTAGATATTGACCTTTTAGTCTAATATCCAAGTCAAAACTCCCTCCCTCTTCTTTCTCTCTTGTGTCTGTGAGCATGACCTTAGTTTACACAGCAAGGTAACTCCACAGGTAGCCCATCCTGTTTCCACTCAGCAGTCCCAGTCAAGTGCTGGCTTTACCTTCTGAGTGGAGATGCAGTTATTAGCATCTTGTTAATGTTTAAGGACCCAGACATTCACAGTTACACTGTCTTCACCTTCCTATTACTATGGCAACAAGCAATCCACCCAAAGGCTCATAACTCTGGCAAGCTTCAGCTGCCTTCCATGGCATGCCAAACCAAGGGTAGGAACACAGGCTGCCCTGGGGTGCTGTCTCTCCCAGCTCCATCAAGAGTTACACCAAATTCTCTGTCAGCTTAGTGGCACACCACCCCAATTACATCCCCACACTTACTGCTGGGAATGAGAGGAGCTCCCGAAACAGATTTCAATAGACCTACATGGAACAAAATGAAAATGCCACTACCTACCCTCCAGTCTCTACCAAGGGAGGCCCCAAAAAATCAAAGTAGTTACCATTGGATGAACTCTTTCAATTCATAGTGACTTTGTGTTTTACAGAGCAGGACTGTTTTCCAGAGTTTCTTTGCCAAACCGTTATGGAAGCATATCACCAGAACTTTCTCAGTGCTATTGGAGTTCAAACCATCAACCTTTACATTCATAGTTAAACACAAACTTTACCAACATGTGCCAAGGGACTCCCTTACTCACTGCTGTTGAGTTGATTACATCTCAGAGCAGCCCTTCATCGGGGTTTCCAAGACTGTACATCACAACAGGAGGAAATTGTTCATCTTTCCTCCCATGATCCCACTGGTGAATTTAAAGCCCTGGAGATGCATGGCCTTTGAGTTAGCAGTGCAAATCCCTATAGATTGCACCAAGCAGAGCAAAAAACCTTTGGCATCAAGTCAATTCGAACTCATAGAGAATGTGTAGAATGACCTTATAGGTCAGAGCGATACTGTCTCATAGTTTCCAAAGAGAGCAGATGGTCAAATCTCTCTCCTAACCCTTCAGTTGTTGTTGTGTGTGTTAGGTGCCATTGAATTGAGTGTGATTCATAGCAACTCTATGAACAACAGATCTGAACCCTGTCCTACCTGGTGTCATCCTCACACTTTCTGCCACACTAAGGCCCATTGCTGCAGTCACCGTGTCAATCTATCAGGTTGAGGGTCTTCTTCTTTGCCATACCTGTCTAAGGAATAGCCACTCCTAGCAATATGCCCAAAGTTTGTGGAACAAAGTTGTGTGGGGTTCTTTTTCTTTAAGGAGCAATCGGGCTGCACCTTCTCCAAGACATATCTATTTGTTCTTTTAGCAGTCCACAGGTTTTCAGCACTCTTCTCTGATACCACATTTAAATGTATCCATTCTCATCCTAATTAATTTTGCAGCTCTCAGATGCATAGCAAGTGACTGAAAAGGCCACGAGAGAATCTGGCATACTTTAATCATCAAACTGATATCATTGCTCCTCAGTAATTTGGAGAGGTCCTTGACTGCAGACTTTCTCCATGGAGTATGCCACCTGATCTGTCTGTTGGTACCAAGTGGGTCCAAATATGATGGAGTCATTAAGAATATAAATATTTTCTCCTTTACCATGATGTTGACTATAGGTCCAGCGGTGGGAATTTTTGTTTTCTTGATGTTGAGACATAATCCATATTGAAAGCTGTAGTCTTTGATCTTTTGTAGCAAGTGCTGCAAGTCCTCATCACTTTTAACAAGCAAGGTTGTGTCATCAGAAGGTAATTAATGAGTCTTCCTCCAATCCCGATGTCACTTTCTTCTTCATAGAGTCCAGCTTCTTAAATAATTTGCTCAGTATGCAGATTGAGTAGGTGTGGAGAAAAAAAAACTCTGATGCGCATCTTTCCTAATTTGAAACCATCTAGTGTTCCCTCTTGGTCTAGGTATAGGTTTCACACAAGCACAAGTAAGTGTTCTGGGATTCCCTTTCTTCTCAATATTAGCTGTAATTTTGTTATGATCCACACCGTTAAATGCTTTTGCATAGTCAATAAAGCACAGATAAAAGCTAAGAACTTCACCACTGTACCACCCAGGCTCCTTGAGGAGATAAAAAAGAGCATTGTTAATACTACATGGATTATATTACTTCACAAATTGGCATGAATATTATTTGGAGTCTTTTTGAACAAAGTACATCTGGACATTTAATCACCAAGACTTGTGAGAGGGTTTCTGTCCTTTTCTGGAGTTCACCTCTTTTGGTTTAGCCTGGCAAAATTTGTTTCAGGATTTTGAGATGTCATCATTCATGCCATGAGAAAGGGCTAGGCCCTGGAGAATGACATCATGATCAGAAAAGTAGAGGATTAGCTAAGGAAAGGAAGACTAGAATAAGGTGAATGGTACCATTTCTGCAACAATGGGCTTGAACATAGTGTAGATTGTGAAGATGGTGTAGGACTGAGCAAGAGTTTGAACTGTTGTACATAATTTCATTATAAGTGAAAATTTTCTTAATGGGACCTACCAGCAAAAACAACACGTAGGTACACGTAGGTGAGAAGTCTAGAAAGCAGGTGTTGGAAGGTCTGTGTTCCCTCTGGAAGACCTATAGAAAATCTAGTTTTTAGAAGATTCTGAGGCTCTATCTAATATACTTTGGACATGTTGTAAGGAGGGACCAGTCCTTGGAGAGGGCCATCGTGCTTGGGATAGTGGAGGGACAGACAGCCCAGAAGGAGAAGGCCCTCTATGAGGTGGATTGATTCAGTACTGGGGTAATCGGGATGGGTGTATCGGAGTTGGTGTGATTGGCACAGGATAGGGCAGAGTTTAGGGCTGTTGTACATAGGGTCGCTATGAGTTGCAAGCGACTCGACAACACATAACAACAACTTGCATTCAATCTCTTCCTTCTATGGTTACAACTCTTTCTCTCATTCTGACACCCCTCTTTCTTACCTTTAGTTTACCTTGTTATTTTTATAGAATTATTTTTATTGTTAATAGGATTTTATAAATAAATGGTTTTTCATTCACTCATTCACACACATTTTGGGTTTTTTCCCTTTCATCCTTCCTATGCCTTCATTCAATGAGTAATGCATGTCCTGTTTCAAATTGTGTCAATTGCAATACACGTAATTATGATCGCCCATTCACTTCATATTAATCTTTATCTCATCTCTTGCAATATGGTGTTCATTATCTATCTATTCTTTTCCTGCTCTCCATGACATTCCCCGACCCAAATCTTATAACCCTCCTGTTTTTGTAACAGTGGTCTTATACAATGCTTGTCCATTTTAAGTGCGTGTCCTTTTGTGACTGATCGATTTCACTCAGCATACTGTCCTCTAAACATATGCATGTTGTGTAGGATTTCACTGTTTCTTCATTGTTTTTAAATGCTTCATAATACTCCATTTGTGAATGTATCATAATTTCTCTATTCATTCATTTGTTGAGCATTGGGGCTTCTACCATTTCTTTTCTATTGTGAATAATTCTGCAGTAAACATGGCTATGTATATATCTGCTCAAATTGCAGGTTTTACTTATTTAGGGTATAATCAGAGAGTGGGATAGCTGGATTAAGTGGTAGTTATACTTTCAACTTTTTGAGGAAACACTAGACTGCCTTACATAGTGACTGTACTGTTTAAATTCCTACCAACTGTGCATGCGAGTACCAATCTCTGCATCTTGCCAACATTGATTGTTTGCTGCCCTGTTGAACTTTGCTGTTGTTGCTGGGATACTATCTCGCTGTTGTTTTGATTTTCATTTCTCTAAAGCTAATGATCTTGAGCATTTATTTTATTTTTTTTTGTTTGTTTAATATAACTTTTATACTGGTTTACTTAAAAGTTTGTATACATTGTTTTTTAGACTGGATTTTCTCATTTCTTTTACCCATCCCCCTCCCCTCTCAGATTGTGTGACACTATGATTACACACACACACATCCCCCACCCCAGCCACCCGTTTCATCCTCACCCTGCTGCTCACCCCTATTCCCATCTTAGATCCTCATACACATTCTACAATATTGGTCTTAAATAGTATTTGTCCTTATGAGACTGAGTTAGTTCACTCACCATAATGCTCTCCAGTCCCTCCCAAGTTAGGTAGTGATTTACAAAATCTTTGCTTCTGCATGCTGTCTATTATGTGAATGTATCTGTATTTTCTTCATGTGTCTGTTGGTCATCCAAATATCTTCCTCTGAAAATTCTTTCCATGTCTTTTGCCCATTTTGTAATTGTGTTATCATTCCTACATGAAGCCCTGTATGATTCTGTAAACATTTTTTGCCTTTTTAAAAATTAATTTTAATGAAAGTTTATAGTGACTTAGAGTTTCCAGTCATTCATTGTTGCACTTTTCTCCCTGCCCATCCCCTCACAAATGTGATTCTGTAAACTTTAGATATGAGACCCTTATCTGAAATAGTATTGCCAAATGTTTATTTCTCCCAGTCAGTAGGATTTTTTTTCACTCTATTGGAAACTGTTATGATGCACACAGGGATTTAATCATTAGAAGTTCCCATTCATCAATTTATTCTCTCCAGCTTGTGCATTTCTGGCTGTATTTGAAAGTCTCTTTATACCACTCTTTATACTAGGCCGTCTAAGCTTGATTCCGGTTTGCCTCTGATGAACTTCATTGTTTTGGGTTTTATTGCCATGTCTTTGATCCATCTTGAGTTGATTTGTGTGTATGGTGTGAGATACGGATCCTCTTTCAGCTTTCTTCAGGTAGCAGTCCAGTTTTGCAAGCACCATTTATTGAAGAGATTATTTCCCCATTTGATGGGTTTTATTTCCTTGTCGAATATTTGATATTTTGGGGTTCTCAATTCTGTTCCATTGGTCTATGTGCCTGTCATTGTACCAGTCCCATGCTGTTTTGGTTACTACTGCTTTGTAGTAGGTTTTGAGGTCAGAGAGTGCTATGCGTCTCACTTCATTTTTGTTTTTCAGAAGTACTTTGCTTATTCAGGGTCTCTTTCCTTTCCAAATAAATTTGACAATTTCCTTTTCAAACTCTTTGAAAACTGAATTTAGTAACTGTATTGTGATTGTTTTGAACGTATAGATTGCTTTTGGTAGGCTTGTCATTTTCAGAATATAGAGTGTTCCTATCCATGAACAGGCAACATTTTTCCATTTCTTTAGGTCTTTTATTTTTTTCTGTAGTTTTTTTTTATAGGTCTTTTGTGTCTCTAGTTAGGTTCATTTCCAAGTATTTCTATTGTAAATCGTATTATTTTCTTGGTTTCCTTCTCTGAGTTGCCTTTGTACTGTAGAATCCAACTGATTTTTTGGCTATTAATCTTATATCCTACCACTCTATTAAATTATTCCACTAGCTCTAACAATTGGGTGGGGGTTTTTTTGTTTTTTTTGAGGGGGGGGCTTTGTTTTGTTTTTAGTCCTCGGGGTTTTCTGTATATACTATCTTATCATCTGCATATAGCGATAGTTTGACCATCTCTTTGCCAATCTGGATGCCTTTTACTTCCTTCTCTTGTTGTATTGCCCTAGCAAGCACTTCCAATACAATATTAAAAAGAAGTGGTGACAGCGGGCATCCTTGTCTGGTCCCTTTTCACAAGGCAAATGCTTTTAGTCTTTCTCCATAGAGAATGATGTTGGCTCTTGGTTTTGCATAGGAAATTTCTTTCTATTACAATCTTGCTGAGTGTCTTTATCAGGAAGTGTTGTTGGATTTTGTCAAATGCCTTCCTTTTCTGCATCAATTGCTAAGATCATATGGTTCTTATTATTTGCTTTGTTAATATGGTGAATTACATTGTTTGTTTTTCTTATGTTGAACCATTCTTGCAAAACTTTTATGAATCTCTCTTGGTCATGATCAATTATTTTTTTGGTGTGATTTTTATTCTGTTGGCTAAGATATTATAAGGGATTTTTGCATCTATATTCATGAGAGATATTGGTCTGTAGTTTTCTTTTTTGGTAATATCTTTGTCTGGTTTTGGTGTTCAGGTTATGCTTGCTTCATAGAACGACTCTGAGAGTGTTCCTTCTTTTTAAATTTTTAAAAATACTTTAAGTCGAATTGGTGAGACATCTTCTCTGACTGGTAGAATTCAGCTGTGAAGCCGTCTGGGGAAGTCTTTTAACAACCTCTTCAATTTTTTTCTTTTGTGATGAGTCTGTTCAAATGTTTGTTCTACATCTGTCCTTGTCAATCTTGGTAGGGCATGAGTTTCAAGGAATTTATGTCCTCTAGATTTTTTATCAGTGGATAGCTTTTCATAGTATTCTGATATTATTGATTTAATTTCCTATGATTCTGCTGTGATGTTACCTTTGTCATTCCTTAATTGAGTTATCTGTGTGTGTTTTTTTTCCCTTTTGTCAAGTTTTCTAGTGATTTGTCAATTTTATCGACCCTTTTGAATAACCAGCTCCTGGTCTTATTGATCATTTCAGTTGTTTTCTGTTCTCTATCGCATTGATTTTAGCTCTTTATAATTACCTTTCTTGTAGAGGCTATAGGATAAGATTGTTATTTTTCTATTTGATGAAGGTGTTGAGTTAGATCATTGATTTTTCTTCTTTCTTCTTTTTTTTATGTGTGTGCCTATTGCTATGAACTGCCACTTGAGATTTTGGTATGTTGTATTTTCATTTTCATTTGTTTCAAGGAACTTTTTCATTTTATTATTGATTTCTTTTCTAACTTAATCGTGTTCTAGCAGAGAGTCATTTCGTTTCCACATGGTGGTTTTATAAGATTTATCCTCCTATGGTTAATTTCTAGTTTTATGGTATTGTGGTTTGGGGAAGGTATTTTGTATTATTTCAATGTTTTTCAAACTTTTGAGGCTTGCTTTGTGTCCTAATATAGGATCGATTCTGGAGAATGTACCATGTGCACTTGAGAAGAAAGTGAATTGAGTTTTAACTGAGTGCAGAACCCTGACTATATTCACAAGGTTGATTATATAGTTTAGATCTCGTGCATCTTTGTTGAGTTTCTTTTGAGTTGATGTATCCTTTGGTGATAGTGTTATGTTGAATTCTCCTACCACTGTTGTGGTGCTATCTATTTTTTCCCCCTTCAATTCTGTTAACTGTTGTTTTATGTATTTTACAGATCTACCATTTAGTGCATAAATGTTGACCATGGTTATGCCCCTTCATGTGTTTTTGATCACTTTAGAGTATGTCACCAGGTAATCCAGTGTAATTTTCCATATCAAGACCTTTACTTTAATCATATCTCAAAATTCCTTTCACCATGTAGATAACATCTTCACAGGTTCTGGGGATTTATTTTTGTTGTTGATAGGTACCACTGAGTCCACTACAACTTGTAACAATGCTATGACCAGTAGATTAGAACTTTGATTTATCTTGTGCCATTCTGATTATTTCTGCCATGTTTAAGTCCGTTATTGCTATTATTGTGTTAGTTCATCTCACTGAGAGTCTTCCTATCTTTCACTGATCATCTGTTTTTCACAGCATTATATCTTTTTCTATGATTGAAGCTTTCTGACAATTTACTGAGAATATATGATATGAAGTTTCACCATCTTTGCCTCCAAGGAACACGCTGGAGGCTCTTCCTTCAAGATAAATTCTTTTGGTTGTAAAGTAAGAAAGTGCTATTTGTTGAAGAAGAAGTGGAATTATAAATTCCCAGAGAGACTTTAGTTTCTAAAGATGTTATTTCTTTGTCCACATAATGTATAAGTTTAATATAAATGAAATCTGTTTGGTTTTACCATAACTTAGGAATTAGCAGATAAAACAACTGAGAACATCTTGATGGGGACAAAGAATTATTGGATAACATCCTAATGTGTGTTACAAAGGTACAAAAACTGCAATAGTGCAGTATGGCTCAAAAATAGAGAGGAAAAGGAATTAAAGAAATAATATGATCAGAGAGAAACTTTCTATATATTAATATATCTATCTATAGTACTGAATATCCCTTGAACTCTCAGGAAAACAAACAGAAAGATCTCAGAGAGTTTGCAGCCAGATTTGCCTCCCAGGAGTAGGCAAATACGGTAAAATTTCATCTTTCACACTTTGGACATGTAGCTTGGTGATGCTGTTCATTGGAGAGGGACATCATGGAGAGGGAAAGATGAGGTGTCACTGTAGGATAGGATGACCTCCAATGAGATGGACTGACATAGTGACTTCAGCAATGAGCTGGAGTGTTTCAGAGATGGTGAGAATGGCACAGGATAGGGCAGGGTTCAAATTGGCTCTTTATAGGATTGCTATGAGTTGTACTCAATTTGACAGCACCTACAACAATATACTCATATCTATGCAATCGCTTGTTATGCATCAGAGAGTTGGACAATGACTAGGGAGGACAGAAGGAGAGTTGATGCCTTTGAGCTGTGGTGCTGGAGAAGAGTACTGAATGTACCATGGACTGCCAGGAAAACAAACACATCCATCTTGGAGAGGATTAAACCAAGCTGCTCCTTGGAGGCAAGGATTCTGGGGCTTCGTCTGACATACTTTGGACATGTTGCCAGGAGGGACGGGTCCTTGGAGAGGGACATCATGCTTGGGAGGGTGGAGGGACAGCGCAAGAGGGGAAGACCCTCTATGAGATGGATTGATTCGGTGACTGGGGTAATCGGGATGGGTGTGTCGGAGGCGGTGCCGTTGGCGCAGGATAGGGCAGGGTTTAGAGCTGTTGTGCATAGGGTCGCTATGAGTCGGAAATGACTCGATGGCACATAACAACAACAACAACATGTCTATGGGAGTTTTGGTGGCTTGATGGTAAGGAATTGTGCTGCCGGTGCAAAGGTATGTAGCTTTTATGCCTCAACTGTTCCATGGGAGAAAGATGGACAATCTCATCTCATGTGATTTACTGCCTCTGAAGACCCCCCTGGGGGAGGGGGTCAACTAAGGGTCACTCTCGACTTGATAGCTCTTAACAATAACAAATATATGTATACACACACATGCACAGAAACTTAGAAAATCATAAAGTTTTAGTAGCGTTAGTAGATAGCAAAGTAGAGATGTTGTTGTTGTTAAGTGCCGTTGAATCATAGACAACTCATAGCGACCTTATGAATGAAAGACCTGAACACTTGTATAACTTTCATCGTTTCTCTAAGTTTATAGAGTTACTGGAGTCAACGTATTTTGGAAGTGGATGCCACTCCTGCTTCCCAGCCTGTTTTAATTGGGGAGCTCTACAAAACACTGTCCACTGTGAGTAACCGTTATCACATTTGACACATCAGTGTCACAGTGTTTAGCACAACAGCAACCATGAGTTACCTCTGTATAGCAAATGGACAGACCAGTGCTATACCACTTAGAAGAATGTTTGAGCAAACCAATTAAAACCAGGCCTGAAGGCTGCAGATTAAAATCACCCAACAAATGCCTTTTTCAATAGGATACCAAATCGAATCAGCACACACCCAATGGCGAATAAACATTCCACACCCAACCCTCACTAGCACCAGAAAACAAATCTCTGTAGAATCTGGCTGCTCCAGACAAGTTCCCAAACTGGATTCCAGCCTCAATTTCAAAATACTATGTCAAGAACAAAAAGCCTTGGTTGCATAATATGTAACCAAGACACCCTTTAGACTGCTAACTGAAAGATCGGGGGTTTAAATTAGTAAATAGAAAGATGGGCAACATCCCTCTGTACATGTAGGTTTGGAAACTCAGTGGAGGTTTCTTGAACTGGAGTAGACTCAGAGGCAATGGTTTTGTGTATTTCAGAAAGAACTTACAGTCAACAGAAGGGAAGAGCATCAGATGAATGCATTATGATAATTCTTGGATGAGGTCTGTCCAGTGGAGATTATGTAGTCTATTTCATTATAGTCAAATGGATATAAGAGTCAATAGCTTGTGCTTGAAGGATACTAGAGGTGTAGTGAATTATTAATGGATTTTTGACAATAGATCCTTAGAAACAACTATGACTGAGGAAGCAATTTACTAATAGGTTACCAGAAAAACCTGCTGTTGCTGATATTAAGACCACCCTGTAATAAACCGAATGGCATGTTATTTTGACTACCTATGTAATCCCACTTTGTATTATGCACTGATCCTTACAAAAATCCTTGTTTTGAAGGAGAATTTATGCTTCAAGCTGTGGAGCTGGAGAAGAGAATTGAATATACCATGGACTTTTAGGAGAACAAACAGGTTCATCCTGAGAGGGTGAAATCAGGTTGCTCCTTGGAGGCAAGGATTCTGAGGCTCTGTCTGACATATTTTGGATATGTGGCAAGGAGGGACCAGTCCTTAGAGAGGGACATCGTGCTTGGGAGGGTGGAGGGGCAGCACAAGACAGGAAGACCCTGGATGAGATGGATGATTCAGTAATTGGAGTAATGGGGGTAGGTGTTTTAGAGACAATGAGAGTGGGTCAGGATAGAGCAGGGCTCAGAGCTGTTGTATGTAGAGTTGCTATGAGTTGCAAGAGATTCAACAGAACATAACAACAACATATTGTTGTCATGTACTGTTGAGTCCAATCTGACTCTAGTAGGCTTTCAGAGGCAATAAATCACATGGGAGGAGATTTCCCATCATTCTACTGCAGAGAAAACGGTGGATTTGAACCTTGTGCCTTCAGTTTGGCACAACTAGACCAGACAAAGACTAAGACTAGACCAGACTAAGACTAGACCAGCAGAACTCCCTTGCTTCTGTATTGTGGGGTTTTTTGTTGTTGTTATGTGCTGTTGAGTTGCTTGTAACTCCAAAGTATGTCAGATGAAGCTTCAGAATCTTTGCCTCCAAGGAGCAACCTGGTTAACCCTCTCCAGGATAAGACTTCATTTTCTTAGCAGTCAGTGGTCTTCTCCATCACCACAGCTCAAAGGCATCAATTCTCCTTCTATCCTCCCTGGTCATTGTTCAGCTCTCTGACACATAGTAAGTGATTGAAAAGACCATGGCCTGTATCAGGAGCACCTTAGTTTCCAGAGTGACACCATTGCTTTTCAGTACTTTGGAGAGGTCCCTAACAGCTGACCTTCCCATCACAATACATCTTTTAATTTCCTGGCTGCTGGTGCCAAGAGTGTTGATTGTGGAGCCAAGCAGACTAAAGCTGTGACCAATCTCAATCTCTTCACCATTCATCCTGGTGCTGCCAATTGGCCTAGTGGTGAGAAACCTTGTCTTCTTAACATTGACCCTCAATCCATATCTAAGGCTGCAGTCCTTGACCTTCTGCAGCAAGTGCTTCAGGTCCTCCTCAGTTTCAGCAAACAGGGTTGTGGTATTAAGGGTTAATTGCTACAACTGACTTTCGTAGCCTTTGACTCACTTTGCCATGTGAATGGACGGGAAGATGCAAGTGTGGTAGCCTATTCATAAGGGGATTGGCTAGTCTTGCTGTTATACTGAATGGATCTTGCAGAAGATTTGAGAATCTCACTACTAGAAAAGAAGCAGCAAGATAATGTAGCACATCCTTCAGTGCCAGAGATTCTTGTTCTAACCTGACCGGGACCTACAAAACCAGCACCCTTAGTAACCGCAGCAGAAAACTGCAGACCTGATATGAGGTGATTCAGACCTCGAAATTGCTATATCATTTAAATGAGAGCTAAGAGCCTTTTGCCCAAGTCTGTGGGAGGATTGAGCAGGGAGTAGGGAGAGCCATAATTGACAGGAGTAGTCTAAAGCCACGAGGCTTAAGGCTGAGCTACCTGTCATTACATTTCAGCAGCTATCTTGAATGAGTATTTATATTCTGCTACTAACCTGAATTATTTCTTTTTTTGACTCTTCTAGTATGGTTCTGATTAAACAGGTATGGAGACAAGATACATCCCTGACGGACCCCCTTCTTGATTTTGAACCATGTAATGTCTCCTTGCTCTGTTCTGATAACTGCCTCTTAGTCCAAGTATAGGTTTCGTATTAGCACAATCAAAAGTTCTGGGATTCCCATTCTTCTCAGAGTCAGCCACAGCTTGTTGTGATCCACACAGTCAAAAGCCTTTGCATAGTCAATGAAGCACAGACAGACATTCTTCTGCTATTCTCTGCTTTCTGCCACGATCCATCTAACATGAGTCTTCTAAATCCAGCCTGCACATCTGACAGTTCTCTGTTGACATATTGTTCCAAACGTTTTTGGATAATTTTCATCATAATTTTGCTTGTATGTGATATTAATGGTATTGTTCGATAATTTCCACACTCTGTTGGATCACCTTTCTTTGGAATGGGAACAAATATCGATATTTTCCAGTCATTCAGCCAGCTGGTTGTCCTCTAGAGTTCTTGGCACAACTTAGTTAGCACATCCAGAGCAGTGTCTGTTTGTTGAAATATGTCAATTGGTATGCCATCAACTCCTGGAGCCTTGTTTTTTGGCCAATTCCTTCAGAGCAATTTGAATTTCCTCTTTCACCATAGGCTCTTCCTCATATGCTATTTCATTAAATTCTTCGGTGTCATCCAATTCCTTCTGATACAGTGAATCTGTATTCCTTCCATCTTCTCTTGGTACTTCCTGGATCATTTAACATTCTACCCAAAATGTCCTTAAGTATTGCCACCCGTGGCTTGAATTTGTTTTTCAGCTCCTTCAGCTTAAGAAACTCTGAGCGAGTTCGACCCTTTTGATTTTCTGACTCCAGCTCTCTGCACATTCCAATATAGTATCTTGCATTGTCGTCCCGAGCTGCCTTTTGAAATTTTCTGTTTAGCCCTTTAATTTCTTGGTTTCTTCCTTTAGCTTTGGTTTCTCGGCATTCTAATGCAATACTCAGAGTCTCATCTGATATCCATTTTGGTCTTTTCTTCTTTTTCAGCCTCTGTAATGATCTTTTGCATTCTTCATGGACGATTTTCTTGATATCCTTGATATGTAGAACAGATCATCTGAGACTCTGGGCTGTACGAGGAGTGACATTAGGATTGGTGGAAGAGTCATAACAACCTGTGTTATGCAGATGACACAACCCTGCTTGCTGAAACTGAGGAGGACCTGAAATGATTGCTACAGAGGGTGAAAGAGTGCAGCCTCCTATATGGATTGAGGCTCAACATCAAGAAAACGAAGATTCTCACCACTGGGCCAATTGGCATTATCTGTATGGATGGTGAAAAGACTGAGATAGTTAACAGTTTTAGTTTACTTGGCTCCACAGTCAACACTCTTGGTAACAGCAGCCAGGAAATCAAGAGAATTGCATTGGGAAAGTCAGCTGTGAGGGACCTCTCAAGAGTGCTGAAGAGCAACGACGTCAGGCTGGAGACTAAGGTGCTCCTGATCTGGGCTATAGTCTTCACAATTATGTGCTGTGCATCAGAGAGTTGGACGGTGAATAGGGATGATAGAAAGATAATTTATGCCTTTGAGCTGTGGTGCTGG
>NW_006399852.1:10221526-10223959 GCF_000299155.1 Elephantulus edwardii
GGTGCGGTTGGCGCAGGATAGAGCAGGGTTTAGGGCTGTTGTGCATAGGGTCGCTATGAGTCGGAAACGACTCGACGGCACATAACAACAACAACATGGACAATATATTCAATGACCCAGAAAGCATCAAAATAAGATCAAAAGAATACACAGAATCACTGTACCAGAAAGAGCTGATGGTGAAAAATTTCAGAAAGTACCATATGAACAGGAGCCAATGGTAATGAAAGAGGAAGTGGAGGCTGTGTTGAAGGCATTGGCAAAAAATAAGGCCCCAGGAATTGATGGGATACCAACTGACTTGGTTCAATTAAGAGATGCAGCCTTGGAAACTATCTAACAATATCATTAAAATCGCATGCAAGCAAAATACTTCTGAGGAGCATTAGAAAATGGCTGACACAGCACATAGAAAGGGACCTGCAAGAAGTTCAAGCAGGATTTAGAAGAAGCAGTGGAACCAGGTATATCATTGTTGATGTTGGATGGATCTTGACTGAAAGTAAAGAATGCCAGAAAAATGTCTACTTGTGTTTTATTGACTATGCAAAGGCATTTGAATGAATGGACCATAACAAGCTGTGACTAACATTGAAAAGGATGGGCATCCCAGAACACTTGATTGTGCTCATGTGAAACCTATGTCTGGATCATCTTCTGTGTGTACAAAGAAGGGAAACACTGCATGGTTTAAAATTATGAGGGAGTGCATCAGGGTTATATTCTCTCTCCATACCTATTTAATCTGTACGCTGAGCTTTTAAATAAGCTATTCTCTCTGATTGGAAACAGGAGTAGCCTACACTTCCTGAATAACATACCTCCGGAAACTATAAATTTTGATAAATGTCAATAGTTGTAGATGCGATTTAGGCCTTTTGTTCATAGGGTCGCTATTAGTTGTGCTTGACTTGAAAGCAATCAACAACAATAACATAATCTATGATGAGGAATGTGACATTAGGACTGGAGGGAGACTCATCAATAACCTGCATTACACAAGTGACACAATCTTGCTTGCTGAAAGTGAGGAGTACTTGAAGAACTTGTCAAAGAAGATCAAGGAATGCAGCCTTTGGTATAGATTGCATATCAATGTCAAGAAAACAAAAAATCTTACCACTAGACTGATAGGCAACATCATGATGGATGAAGAAGAGATTGAAACCATCAACAACTTCATCTTGCTTGGATCCACAGTTAACACCTTTAGTACCAGCAGCCAGGAAATAAGAAGACACATTGCACTTGGAAAGTCTACAGTTAGAAAACTCTGCAAATTATTGAGGAGTAATAATGTCAGTTCTAGGACTAAGGTGCATATGATTCAGGCCATAGTCTTTCCAATCACTTGCTGTGCATCTGAGAACTGGAATATGAATAAGGATAACAAAAGGAGAATTGATACCTTGAGTTGTGGTGTTGGAGAAGAATACTGAACATTCCATGGACAGCGAAAAGAATGAACAAATATGTCTTAGAGAGGGTCCAGCTAGAGTGCTCTTTGGAAGCAAGAATGATGAGGCTTTGCCACACATACTTTGTGTATGTTGCTAGAAGGTGCTGTTCCTTAGAGAAGGACACGATGCTGGGAAGATGAAGTAAGACCCTCAACCAGGTGAATTGATGCAGTGGCTGCCACAATGGGCTCTTGTGTATCAGGATGTGTGAGGATGGCACAGGCTAGAACAAGGTTCAGATATTTTGTTCATACGGTTTCTGTGAGTTATATTCAACTTGATGACACCTAACAACAACAATAACAACAACAGAGCAGTAATATTGGTGTTGGGATAAGTACAAAGAGGTGCAGGAGTGTGGGGAACATGTTTGACCTCATGGGAATTGGTTTTATGGTGCTGATGGTGTTGACAGGGATGGTTCCCCTTTGTGGAGTTGGTAAAGATCAAATATGGCCATCAAAAGTGACTCTTGCTCTTTTAACATGTATGTTGTTGTATGACCTTGAGTCAGAACTGACCCATAGCTGACCATCTATCAGGTTTTCAGAGATAGGAATCACACAGGAAGAGAGAGTTCATCCTTCTCCTGCAGAGTAATTGGTGGATTCAAACCACATACATGCCTTTGTGATTCCAGTGTAGCCTCTTACCATGAAGTCACGAGAGCTCCCTTGCTTCTAAATTTAGCTGCCCTTTAACGTCTTTGATGGTTTTTCAATCAACGATATATTGTAAAAACTTTAGTTTCTACTCTTGTCTCTCAGTCTGGTGAAGGGACAACTTTCAGTTTATTTCTTTTCCTCATTCATTCAGACTCCTTGATGGAGCTCTATAACAGACAGCCTTTGCCCCCCTCCCATCCCTCTCAAATCTATTTATTAACATCGATGCCTTTGAATTGTGTTGTTGTTGTTGTTATGTGCTGTCAAGTCGCTTGCGACTCATAGTGACCCTATGTACAACAGCCCTA
>NW_006399852.1:10224284-10245415 GCF_000299155.1 Elephantulus edwardii
TCTATCCTCTTTGGTCATTGTCCAACTCTCTGATGCATAACAAGTGATTGCAAAGACCATGGCCTGTATCAAACGCACCTTAGTCTCCAGAGAGACACCATTGTTAGTCAAGGATATTGAATATATCATGGACTGTTAAAAAAATAAACAATTTTATCTTGGAAGAAGTGCCTTCTTGGAGGCAAGGTCATGAAACCCCATCTCACAAATTTAAAGCATGTTGTCTGGATGTGCCGGTCCTTGGAAAAAGACATTGTGATGGAGAACAGGTCAGTGGAAGAGAAGAATATCCTCAATGAGATGGATTAGTGCAGTGAGACACACAATGATCTTAAAAATATTCTGTCCTTGGAATTTCCTGTTCTGAGAGTCAATGAATAAATGCTTTCCACTAATACAGTGGTTTTACTAATTTCTTGTATTTTCTTTGTCATTGATAAAATAAATTTTAAAATACATTCTTTTTAGTATAAAGCTTTTTCACTTTTTTTTAAAAATTTTTTTTAAATTTTTTTTTTTTTTTTTTTGTGGGAGTGTACCGGCAAATTAGATCTGACTGATACAGGAGGAGATTGTCCCTCCTTTTCCCGGCAGAGCATCTGGTGTATTCGAACCATGTGCCTCTGGGATTGTAGTTGCAGCTCCTTGCCACTAGGCCATCAGAGCTCCCCTAGCTTTTTCACTTTTAATCAAATTATAACTTACTTGAAGGTATATTTAATATACTCAGATGCCTAAAAAAATACCTAGAACAGTGTTAATAACACCACTGTGGATACTTTATTTTATTTCTCACTTAAATGGAAATGCTTTTAGTGTTTAAAGTGACTATTAAGCTTCACGAAATGAAATATCTTCATGTTTTAATTTTTTTTTTAAATTTAGGTTGTTTTCATGTTTTAATTTTACTAGTAGAATTATCAAGGGAGCTCCGGTGGCCTAATGGGTAAAGAGTTGTGCTAACAACCTAAAGACTGGTAGCTCAAATCCACCCAATACACTGGGAGAAAGATGGACTATATCTTTCTGTGTAATTTATAGGTTATGAAACCCACTGGAGGGTCAGCTACAAGGAGATTCCAACTCAATAGTGCAAAATAGCATTCACAGCCAACATATCAAGGAGTCCCAGTGGCCCATTGGTTAAGTGCTAAGAAGTTAAACCAAAAGGTTGATAGTTTGAACTCTCCCAGCAGGTCTGGTGATTTGCCTTTATGAAGACTACAGTCAAGAAAACACTATGGGGCAGTTCTACTTTGTCACATAGAATTGCTTTATGTTTAAATAAACTTGATGGTATCTCCATACCTTTTTAATCAATATACAGAACAGATTATTTGACAAGCAAGGCTTTATAAGGAGGAATGTGGCATCAGGATTGGAGGTAGACTCATCAACAACATACATTATGCTGATGACACACTTTGATGAAACTGAAGAAGACATAAAGTGTTTGCTGCTGAAGATCAAGGACTGAAGTCTTCAATATGGAATGAAGCTTAACATCAAGAAGACAAAAATTCTCACCACTGGGCCAATTGACAGCACTATGATACATGGAGAAGAGATTGAGGTTGTTAGCAATTACAGCTTGGTTGTCTCCACGATCAACACCAGCAGCCAGGAAATTAAAAGACAAATTGCACTGGGGAAAATCTGCTGTCAGGGACCTCTCCAGAGTGCTCAAAAACAGTCTAGAGACTAAGGTGCGCCTAATCCAGGCCATGTTGTTGTTTTTGTTAATGATTGCCATCAAGTAGAGCATGACTCTATGAACAAAAGGCCTAAGGCCTTTCTATAACTATCATCATTTCTCCAAGTTCATAGAGTTTCCAGAGGCTTGTGGTTTAGGAAGTGGATGCTACTCCTGCTTCCAAACCAGAATCAGTTTGGTGGCTCTACTAAACACTACCTACCATGGATAGCTGTTATGGTGTTTGGCATACCTGTGGCACAGTTGCTCCATTATGGAATTTAAGACCCCAATGGCACAAGGTCCAATGCCACAGCAAACCCAGATACCTCAGCACAGCAAATTGACAAAAAGTGTGGTACAACTTAGGAGAATGTTCCTCCAAAATATAGTAAGAAGGGATTAAAACATAATCCCTCACGCCAAACTTTTAAACATAAGGGCCCTCCAGGAGGTTTTGTTGACTCTAAAAACAAGAGGCTTAAACAAAAAAAACCAACCAAACATCCAACAGCGACCCTCAACCAAAACAAGAAAGCCCACCTTATAGAGTACAGCCACTTCACTCTAAAATGGTGACAAGGGCTTGGATTTAAATGCAAGTGCCCTCCAGGAGGTCTTGTTGACTCTAGGAGGCTTAAACAACAACAACAATAACAACAACAAAACAAACAACCAACAATTCACACAGGTAATCAAAACAAGAGCACCATCTTACAGAGTGCAGCGGCTTCTACCAACCCCATAATGGAGACAAGGGCCTCCAGTTATGTTATTGTTAAGTGACGTCAAGTAGCGAGTAGTGACCCTATAAACAACAGACCTTAATCCTGTTCTATAACTATTGTCCTTTTTCTAAGTTCATAGAGTTTCCACAGGAGTGGATGCCACTCCTGCTTCCAAGCCTGTCTTAATCTATGAGTGCTACCAAACATTGTCAACTATGTGTAACTATTATGGCATCTGAAATGGCACACCATTAGTATCACAGCAATCCCAAGTTACCTCAGTACAGCAACATAACAGAACAGTGCTGTACCACATAGGAGAATGTTCATTTCAAACACAGTTAAAACAAGCCCCAAAGGGCACAGGCCTGAGGGCCCAAATGAACTTTCAAAAACCCCATGCCAACAACAAATGCTAGAAAGGTTGTGGAGAAACTGAAACCCTTATTCACTGTTGGTGGGAGTGTAAAATTGTGCAACCACTATTGAAGGCTGTATGGAGCTTTCTCAAAAATTTGCAAATAGAAATACCATTTGACCCAGAAATTTCACTACTGGAATATACCTTAAAGAAATCAGAACTGCCACTCAAATAGATACATGCACACCTATGTTTATTTTGGCTTTGTTCACAATAGCAAAAAATTGGAAACAACCCAAGTGCCCATCAACAAATGAATGGATAGAGAAGCGCTGGTATATTCACATAATGGAATACTATGCTGCATTGAAAAAAAGAAACTCATGAAATAATTCACAAAATGGGTGACCATGGAGAACATTATGCTGAGTGAAATATCTCAGTCACAAAAAGACAAATATGACATAATGCCACTGTTATAAAAGAGGACTGACATAGGGGTGAGGGGGGAGACGGAAAAAGAGGGTATAAATAATGTATACCGCATTGAAACAGATGAGGGGGAGAACTGTTTAAAAGGGATATATAATTAGATGTTATTGTTATGACAGGAGTCCAGTACAAAGATAGCATAGTGGAGTGGACTTGGGGGAGGGATTGAATAACAATGAAAGAATTTTTTCTTTTTTCAAAAAGAAAAGCTAATTGAGGGGTAAGTGTGGGCAAGGAGAAAAGTGCAATAAATGAATGGAAATCCAAAGTCTCTGTAAACTTTCACTAAAATGAAATTTAAAAAACCACACCAAAAAACAAAAACCAACCCAACAAAACAAACAAACAAACAAAAAACCCAAGCCCACATACCAGGCGTCAAGCCCACACTCACCACCAACCAAACTGTGCTGAGCCGACCTCCATCCAATAGGAGCAGAACTGACCCTTCCAAAACCAAATGAATTTTAAAACACTTCAGGTCCGTGCACTAGGATCTCATTGGCTCCAACAAGAGGCTTCCAGCCAACACTCACCACCAACAAACCAGTGCAGAACCAACCCCCATCCAACACAGGATGAACCAGACCATAGTCTTCGCAATAACTTTTTATGCTTCAGCTTGACAATGACTAAAGATGACAGGAGTATAATTGATGCCTTTGAATTATGGTGCTGGAACAGAGTCTTGAACATACCATGGACTACCAAGAAAACAAATAAGTCTGTCTTGGAGAGGGTGAAGCAAAGTTTCTCTTTGGAGACTAGGATTTTGAAGCACTGTCTCACATAATTTGGGCACATGGCCAGAAGAGACTGGTCCTTGGAGAAGAACATTATACTCAGAAGGGTGGAGGGACAGAGCAGGAGAGGAAGACCTCAGATGAGATGGATTGATATAATAACTGAGACAATGGGCGTTGGTGTGTCAGTTAGTGAGACTTGCTCTGGACAGGGAAGGATTCAGAGCTGTTGGACATAGAGCCCCTATGCGTTACAGATGACTCAGCAGCTCCTAACAATAACAACTTAACATAAACAACATATAATAACTGTTGAATTCCTTCAAATGTCTAACCTTAGAGTAACCACAGAGCCAATTTTTTTTACTTTATTTCAATAGCATTTTTAATAAATGTCCTAGTAGTAAACTATTCTTAAAATTTTAGAATATTGAGTCATAGCTATTATTTTCTTAGTGTTGAATTTATGTCGCTGGACTTTCAGTTTAGGCAAGTGAAATTTATTGGCCATACTGGCTTTCTTTTGAAGGGCATATTAATTTTGTGAAATAATTTGGATGATTCCTCATCATTCTGTAAGCTTGGAACAGTTTAAAGAACATGCGATTTGTTACTTAGAAGTTTTCAAGAAATTTCTCATAAAACATTCTTGATCTAACTTCTCTTTGGGAGATAGCTTATTAAGCAGTAAAAAAACCCCCTATGAATATCAGGCAGTTAGGAATTTTTAATTCTTGCTAGGAACATTTCTCTTGTAAATAGCACATACCGCTGAATTTTAAGAATGTTACCATAAAATATTTGTAAAATAAAAAAAAAATTGGTTCACTTGTTCTTCCATTGTCAAACATTCGTGTTTCTCCTTTTTAATTTGATTTTAAAAGTGATTTTCCCATTGTTATTTCTGTTGAGAATATACACTTTGAGAGTTTGTACTTAACTTTGGTCAGGCACAACCCAGTCTTTAAATTCACAGAGTTTTTTAATTTTTTTTTTACTTTGAAATTTCTTTATTGCAATGGAATATATATTAAAAAGTAATACACAAAACCACACATCATCATGGTGCTGCCTATTGACACAGTGGTCAGGATTTTTGCTTTCTTGATGCTGAGATGTAATTCATATTGAAGGATACAGTCAACAGATGCTGCCCTGGACGTGCTCACCAAGTTGTGCCAAGAAATCTGGAGAACAACCACTTGGCCAACTAGAAGAGATCGATATTTGTTCCTATCCCAAAGAAAGGTGACCCAACAGAATGTGGAAACTACAAAACAATCTCACTGATTTCACATGCAAGCAAGATTTTACTGAAGATTATCCAAAAACGACTGGAACAGCACATCAACAGAGAACTACCAGAAGTCCAGGCTGGGTTTACAAGGGGTAGTGGTACTAGAGATTGTAGCTGATGTTAGATGGATCTTGGCTGAAAGCAGGGAATACCAGAGGAATGTCTATCTGTGTTTCATTGACTATGCAAAGGCATTTGACTGTGTAGATCATAACAAACTATTGTTGACTCTGAGAAGAATGGGAATCCCAGAACACTTGATCATTCTAATGCGAAACTTATACTTGGATCAGGAGGCAGTCGTCAGAACAGAGCAAGGGAACACTGCATGGTTCAAAATAGGGAAGGGCGTACGCCAGGGATGCATCCTATCTCCATACCTTTTCAACCTATATGCAGAACAGATTATCCAGGAGGCTGGGAGGAGAAATGTGGGGTCAAGATTGGTGGACGATTTATCAACAACCTGCATTATGCTGATGACACAACCCTGCTTGCTGAAACTGAGGAGGACCTGAAGCACCTGCTGCAGAGGGTCAAGGACTGCAGCCTACAATATGGATTGAGGCTCAATGTCAAGAAGACAAAGATTCTGACCACTGGACCAATGGGCAGCATCAAGATGGATGGTGAAGAGATTGAGATTGTACACAGCTTTAGTTTGCTTGGCTCCGTAGTCAACAGTCTTGGCACCAGCAGCCAGGAAATTAAAAGGCGCATTGCCATGGGAAAGTGTGCTGTTAGGGACCTTTCCAAAGTACTGAAGAGCAATGGTGTCTCTCTGGAGACTAAGGTGCATCTGATACAGGCTTTGGTCTTCACAATCACTTGTTATGCGTCAGAGAGTTGGACAATGACCAAGGAGGATAGAAGGAGAATTGATGCCTTTGAGCTGTGGTGCTGGAGAAGGGTATTGAGAATACCATGGACTGCTAGGAAAACAAACAGATTTGTCCTGGAAAGGGTTAAACCGGGTGGCTCCTTGGAGGCAAGGATTCTGAGGCTCCGTCTAACATACTTTGGACATGTTGTGAGGAGAGACCGGTCCTTGGAGAGGGACATCATGCTTGGGACGGTGGAGGGACAGCGCAGGAGAGGAAGGCCCTCTATGAGGTGGATTGATTCAGTGACTGGGATAATTGGGATGGGAGTGTCAGAGACAGTGCGATTGGCACAGGACAGAGCGGAGTTTAGAGCTGTTGTACATAGGGTCACTATGAGTCGCAGGTGACTCGACGGCACATAACAACAACGACAAGTTTTTCAATTTACTTTGAACAACAAGGTTGTGTCACCTGCATACTGCACGTTGTTTACAACTCTTTCTCCATACTTGATGCCATATTCTTCTTTCTAAGGTTCAGTTTCTTGGATTATTTGCTTAACACACAGCTTGACTTTCAACTACAGACACCAGTATATCCTAACTCCACACATTCTTCTCATCTAAATACTGTAATACTCTTCTAACAAGATGTGGGAGCCTTTGCTCCCATCCTTTGAATTTCAGTGAGTCTATGACTTCAGAAGAAGTAACACTGTGTGACTTCTGAAGCTAAGTTATATGAAGCAATACACCTTCTGTCAGGACCTCTAGTCACCTATTGACAACATAAAACAGCCACACAGAAAGGTCACATGCAATTCTTCTGGTCAGATACTCATCTGAGTTTTCAGTCAGCAGTCACCATGTATCAACTGGCATGACAGGGATCGAGCCTTCAGATGACTCCAGCCACCTAGAATCCTCTAGGTGCCGTTCCAGATTTTGACTGGGCAGAGCAGAAAGCAAATCCTACTCAAATTGTAGATTCACAAATAATAAATGAACAGAATATAAATGCGACTGTTTTAAGTCAGCAGGATTGGGGTGATGTGTCCACAGCAACAGATAACTGGAACAATGTTTTGCTAGTTTGTTTTAAATGATATAATCTGAATTGTGATAGTTTTACTTTTTTCAATTTATTTCTTTTTAAAATGTTTCTTCCCAAATTCAATGAGACAGACCAAGCAGTGTGCCTCTGCGTGATAAGGCATGGAACGCGCCACATTATTTTTCATCCTGTTACTGGCTATGCGGTATGTTCTCACACATAGCACCTTCACACAGCACAGCGGCTCCACAGGATTTTCAAGGCTATGATGTCCTGGGAGCAGATGATGAAATCTATCTTCTGAAACTGATTTCAACTGCTGATCTATCAGCTAGCAGTCAAGTGCTTAGACCATTTGTTACACTCAGAGACTCTGATTTCCCCTTAAAAGGCATATTCAGACATATCGAACACTGACAATAAAAACCTCACAAAGGTATCAGACACTTGATTATTTTATTTTTGTCATTTATCTCTCGTTCTTTGGCATGTATGTCTTAACCATATATATAGGACACACGTTTTTTAGGACATGTCTTTTCATACAAGCAGTATGATATAATCAAAGTTATATAATAATAGGCGCTTAATGACCTGTGGGATGATGAGACAATGAAAATTATTGTGAAATTATGATATAAAGCCAAAATTGAAATAGCTTTGAGAAAAGACAATGTAGGCATAATACTTTTCTTGCATGGCAAAAGTAAGTAAATTCCAGCCAACAGCTTCATACTATAAACCAGGGACTGCACTGATTTACTCTTGAAACAAAGGACTCTTCTGGTAGAGAAGCTAGACGTGTAGTTACCACCTGATTACATTTACCAAAAATAATGTTTTCCAAATCTGCCAATCTTTTGCATACCGTTGAAGTGAAATGGAGTTGTGATAACCACCACCAATTCTGCATCCTTTAAGTGTTTAATAGTGACACTGATTGCAGAAGTTATTCCAAGATAAGGTGTTATTTTTGGCTTTATGAGTTAGTAAATTTCTTCTTTAACTATTCTACATAAGGGTTAACCGTGGTATGTCCACTTGCTGTACAGAGGTAACTTGTGGTTGTTGTGAAGCCGAACACTGTGACACTGATGAGTCAAATGTGATAATGGTTACCCATGGTGGACAGTGTTTGGTGGAGCTTCCTGATTAAAACAAGCTTGGAAGCAGGATAGGCATCTACTTCCACAATAACTTGCCTCCGGAAACCCTATGAACCTGGAGAAAGGATGAAAGTTATCCAGGACTTTCGTTCATAGGGTCGCTATGAGTCACCTGTGATTCGATGGCACTTAACAAAAGTGTTATTCTAGGTGGCCAATGCAGAGATTCTACCAGATCCATTATGTATTTATATAACCTATGTAGTTAGAAAATACGTATCTTGGGAAAAGTGCAGTCAGGGTGTTCTTTAGAGGGAAAGATGATGAAACTTTCACCTCACATGCTTTGGGCATGTTGTTAGGAGGGGCTATTCCTTGGAGAGGGAAATTATGCTTATAAAGGTGGAGAGTTGGCGAAAGAAAGGAAGACCCTCAACCAGATGAATCGACACAGTGAGTGCTGCAAGGGGGCTTGAACATTCTGGAGATAATGAGGATGGCACAGGACAGGAGAGGGGTCAGATCTGTTCATAGGGTTGCTATGAGTTGTACTCAACTTGATGGCACCTAACAACAACATGTGACTAAAAATTTGGCACAGAACAATGGGAAAGGTTCACCATGAAATTGACTTGGATCTGAGTTGCACACTCATATTATGACAGTTGTTTCCTTTTGTTTAACATTTTCCTATTAGCTGGGGTAATGGGGGTAGATGTATTGGAGTCAGTGAGGAGGGTTCAGAATAGGGCTGGCTTCAGATCTGTTGTGCACAGGATTGCTATGAGTCACAGGAGACTTGACAGCACATGACAACAACAACATTTTGACAACTTCTTGTCAATCTGGTAATTTTTTAAATTTTTGTTTATGTGCAAGATGAAAAGATATTTCTTTAGATATGTGAATTTAACCCATATGTTTGGCTGGATTCCCATCCATTATTTTATGATATGTGTTCTCTATATAATGTTATTTATTAAGGGATCTGTTATGTTGAAATTGAAAGATGAAGATCTGTATTGTAAAGTATATGCACACTTATAATTTTTTTACTCTAGCACTGCTTTTATAGGAAATAAAAAAATACATTAACTAAAAAAAAAATCTACTGAAACTCATTACTGTCAAGTCAGAATCTACTCATGGCTAACCCTCCAGAAGGTTTTCAGGAGCTGGAAATTACATAAGAGGAGATTACACTTTTTTGCTTTATTTTGCTTAGAGATCATTGTTGCTGTTGCTAAACTGTATTTATTTTTAAATGATCTGTAACAAAGAATCAGAAGCAACTTAGCACCCTCTCATCTCCTTTCAGATGGTTTGCGAGCCCTTGGCAATGTAAAATGTGAACAATATACTGAATTAGGAAATTCTTGTAGACAAGAAAGAATAAGTAAGAGAGAGAGAGAAGAGAAGAGAAAGAGAAGAGAAGAGAAGAGAAGAGAGAGAGAGAGAGAGAGAGAGAGAGAGAGAGAGAGGGCAGGAAGGTGAGACGTGTCAATGAGCAAGAAAGAGATTTTTATTGTTTTAAAATGTTGTTGTTATGTGCCGTCGAGTCGTTTCCGACTCATAGCGACCCTATGTACAACAGCCCTAAACCCTGCTCTATCCTGTGCCAATCGCACTGCCTCTGACACACCCATCCCGATTACCCCAGTCACCGAATCAATCCACCTCATAGAGGGTCTTCCCCTCCTGCGCTGTCCCTCCACCCTCCCAAGCATGATGTCCCTTTCCAAGGACCCGTCCCTCCTGGCAACATGCCCAAAGTATGTCAGACGAAACCCCAGAATCCTTGCCTCCAAGGAGCAGCCTGGTTTAACCCTCTCTAGGATGAATCTATTTGTTTTCTTGGCAGTCCATGGTACATTCAGTACTCTTCTCCAGCACCACAGCTCAAAGGCATCAATTCTCTTTCTACCCTCCCTAGTCATTGTCCAACTCTCTGATGCATAACAAGTGATTGCAAAGACCATGGCCTGTATCAGGCACACCTTAGTCTCCAGAGAGTCACAGACAAACAAAAAGTTTTAAAATGAGATTATCAATTAAAATGTAACAAATATTTCAGTTATTTGTTGATCCCTGTTCCCTGGCACAAATAACACACATATTTATATCAACTAGTATCTTTGATTTAAATAACACTTTTCTATTTTAAAAATAATTATTGTCAAACTTCATAATTTTGTTTTTTTTCTAAAATTATGTTTTACAGATTATCTTATGGTTATCTTTAAAATAATGAAATTACAGGCATAAATCAAGTTTAATAAGCCCATCTCCCACCAGTAATAAAAACAAAGTAAGAATGGAGATGCCTATATAATTAAGATATTGAGGTGTACCACGCACATAGCAAAAACAGGGAAGGGCCTGTCTTTATCAGAGTTGTGGTTTTCATCTAGGAAAAGTTTGACAAGACTAAGTCATGTGAAGCAAATACACTCAAGAGTTTTTACTAACCTGTGCAATTAGCACAAATATTGCCTGCTTGAGGCAACTGAGACAGCAATGCAAATAGGTCAATCAATGGGATCTTCTCTTAAACTTACACTGTAAACAAGAAACAGTAAAGGTGTGTTTTTTTGTTTTAAGACTTTTATTGTTATATGAGTGAAAGTTTACAGAGCAGGCTGGTATTCAGATCGATGTTCCATTCAATCTACATAAACTTTTGTTTTAGGACACGGATCATCATCTCTACACGGTAAAAGCACTCTTCCCACTTCTTCCTTCTTGATCTTGTTTCCATTCATCTTTCTGTCCTGTCCCTTCCTGCCTTCTGAGCTTTATCCCTGGGCAAATGCTCTTCGTTTAATGAAATACAGTGGAATGTTCTAAGGACTGAGTACCTCCCTGCCGCTATTGTGCACCCTGTCTATTTCACAGGGTGAGTTGACATCCAGGATCAAAGGGTGGCTAAAGGTCATAGTCTTGGGCTTCCACCATTCTCCATCAGACTAGTATGCTTGGTCAGCTTTAAGATTCTGAAATCTGTTCCACATTTATCTATCATTCCATTGCGGATCCTCTTTCAGAGTAGTCAGGAATGGTAGCCAGGTACCAGCTAATACTCCTATTCTTAGGGTTGTGGAGTTAGAGAGTTATCAATAATAAACCCCTTGATTGTTTCCATGCACCTCTGATTTTCCTCACTCCTCTTGCTCTAGACAGGAAAAGGCCAATAGTAGTAGTGCCATAAATGCCCCCTCACAAGCTTTCAAGACCCCAGCCTCTTCCAAAATGGAACATGATCTTTTTAAGGTATATTACATCAATTGACCTCGATGCCTTGTGAGACTATTATCCTGACATTCCCTGACCAGTGACTTATTCTTTCAGAGTATTTGTTTATTGTTAAGAAATTTACCATATATAAATTTGCTTCTTGCTGGCTCTACTGTGTACATAGATATATTTGCAGTACAAATAAATATGTAGGTATAAATATCATCTGTCAAATCTATGTACAGTCATAGATCTTTTTGGCTTGCCCATATCTGTTCATCTTACCTGTCTGTCCATGTATCCACTAACAGATTATCGTTTGTTATTACTGATAACATGTATACAGGACTATGTATATATGATACTTGTTTACCTTTATTATCTATAGCTCATGTGCATTCTTCTGCGTTTTTAATGATATTCTGCTAATCACATATTAATAGCGTTTTCCCTCACCCAACTTAATGTGTCTATTATATAATTATTGATATTCCTTTCCCTTCCCCTCTTATTCCTGTACCATCAAGTTTCTCTCTCTCTCTCTCTCTCTCTCTCTCTGTGTGTGTGTGTGTGTGTGTATAACTTCCCCTTAACTTTTTAGAATAGTGGGCCCATACATCATTTGTCTATGAAAGTCATCTTTAAGATTGAGTAACGTTAATACCTTGTTCTACATCTTCCCTTTTGACCTTAATGGACTTCTGAACAAGAAACACAGTAAAACTTTATTCTTCCTGGATTAAATGGAGTTGCAATAGCAAAAAGGAAAATCTAAAGATTTTAGTTTTAAAAATCTGAGAAGAAAAAACAAAAATGAGAAAGATTGAAAAATTATAGCCAATAATGAATTTGGAAAATATTCTTTAAAGTACAATAATAACAAGTGATTTTGGAAACAATTGACATAAGCAAATATATTTTTTCCATATATATACATATTCATATCCTTTCCCCTGGGGTATAGGCAGAGAGGTGGAGGCTGAAGCTACTGTTTTCTTGGAAGCTTCTCTCCAGCACTGCCAATGCCCAGGGGTTACCAAGTCTTCACCGGTGACTCAGCCCAGGCCTTCCATTTTCACTGCCGTCTCATTCCAATTTAGGCTTCTCTTTCTCTTCTTCCATACCTAGAAACACAGGCAAAGTGCTTTATTTGAACATCAGGTTAAGCTCTGGGTGGGTTAAAGTTGAAACTCCTTTAAAAAGAAAAGCTCATCTGCCCTTCGGCACCCACTCCTTTCTTTTCCCCACAGCGGAGCAGGAAAGTCATTTATCACTTTCCACAGAACCTTCCCCGTGGCCTCCCTCCCCACCCCTTCCCAGAATTGGATCACAGCATCTTTGGGACACACCCGGCTCCTATCACTTTTGGGAGTGAGTGACTCATGTTCATTCTTGACTCTCTGCGTTTACACAGAAACACCAATGAGTCTGTCTTTGAACCAGCTTCTAGTAACAGGGACTGTGAAGCTGACAGGCTTTAAACCGACCTCATGATTCTAATTTACTCGCTCTTCACAGCACAAGGTCTTGGGATTTTTTTAGTCTTTCATTTTCAAGCTCATAGAGAGGCTGTTAGCCACAATTATTTATTTTCACACCTTTTATACTCAAATTCTGCCTTTCTTTTGACTGGATGCTGGCAGAACCACGTTCTTCTTCCTGACTGATATACTGGGAGGCATAGGACAGGCAGACCACTGCCTGTTATCAGGGGCGCAGTCAGTGAGGTTCCAGAGGCAAACGGTCAAGTCATTCTCATGAATTAAAATGGCATCTGTTAAATGTTTCCCACTTCTTTTATTTGTTTTTGAGAAAAACATGTTTCTTTTAATAACAAGCATCTCAGAAGCATTTTGCTTGTTTGTTTTAATACCAGTGATAGAACAGAAGAGCCCAAACGATTGACCGTATTATTTTAAAAGTTGCATCCGCTCTAATGGCAGGACTATTCACTGATTGTGCTCCAGAATGTACTGTTAGAATCTAAAGGGAGTATCTAGCAGAGTTACTGTGATGCAATCTTTAGGGATTTGCACTGTGAATCCAATGGTGGCATCTCTGATGGTTCAAATCCACCACCTTCTCTGAGGGAAAAGGCCAGCAAGTCTTCCATGCAATTTACAGCCTCTTGAAAAGCTGCTGGTGGGTCAGCTCTGAGCTGGTTTTGACTTGATGGCAAAGCATAAGTATGCATGTATCTATCTCTGTCTGTCTATCTATCTATCTATCTATCATCTATATCTATCATGTGTCATCTATCAATTTTTCTATTATCTATCATCATCTTCTACCTTTCTATCATCTATTATCTATCTATCTATCTCATATAGGTCATAATAGAGTCCAATTAACCTTTGTTAAATCAGTTAATATGCAGTTAATGTACAGAAGGTTACTGAACACTGGACTAATGGAAAGGCAGAATAAAAGTCAAGACTCTTAAATTATAAACCCCAGTCCTATAGGATCTCAAGAGGCCTCCCCCAGTCCCAGAGCTTGTTTTATGGGGTCAGTGCTGGTGTGGGAGGTGGGTAGCATGCTCTGGGCAGGTGTCCTCAGACAATCTTTTATGTTTAGTTTTTATGGCTAATGAGGTAATGTTCCACTGGCACAAATCTATAACACTTTTTCCAAACACTTCTCAGAAATCATATTAGAGAAAACTTCAAACTGAGAAGGAATGACATCTGAAAGGGAGGAGAGGATTGTGGGGGAGAAGGTAGGAGATGCCTTTGATATGAGGTAACCAAGGCAAAGGCAGGAAAAAAAAACACAGCACAAATTCAATTCAAACAGCACATATGACTTGAGCCCCAACTTCCGTCCCCTGCTCTCTCTCCTGTGGCAACTCGGTCAGCAGCAAACAGCAGCTTTTCTTTTTAAAGCCTGTTTCCGCCAAAGTGTTCTGCCACAGATGGATTGACTTGGCAGTAATGGTAGAATCTTCAAAAGCGAGGGTGGAGGGGAGCGGGTGTTCACTGACCTAGAGAGGGAAAACGGTTCTCCACCTACTTAAGTTTGGCAGTTCTGAGGTAGAAGGAAAAAATTAGGCAGTTGTAAATAATGTTTGGAGGAACCAGAAGTATAATTTCCACAGAAGAGTAGAGAGAAACTTGTCACAGGGCTGAGGTAGGATGCCCTTGGGGATGTAGGCAAAGTGAGCCGGTCACAGAAACTTCTCGTGGGCTGGAGAGTGGCTGGACCAGGGTGCAGGGAGGGGACACTATAAGACCTGAAGGGCCTGTGTGGGCCGTGAGCTGATTATAACTCAAAAACTCCCCACAAAACTCAGCTCATTGCTGCCCAGATGGAACCAACTTAGAGCTCATCCTCCAGCAAGTTTTCAGTCTTTACTGGAGGCGGCTGTATATCTTTCTCCCATAAAGCAGCTGGTATATTTGAACAGCTTGCCTTTGCCATGGCAGTGCAACTCCCTACCGACTAGACCAAGAGAGACAGCTAGGAGAGGAGAGATGTGAAGGCTTCTACTCTTAAAGGCCCAATTTTGCCCTCTCTTCCCTCTACTCTTGCCAACTTCTACCGTAACACCAATGTTTACCGTTAGAAAACTCTCCTTTCTAGTCTTGTAATGGTCAACCGACGATATACTACCATTGATTACCTCAGATTTATTGAGATTAGAATACAGGGAGACTTTTCTTACCTTAAGTACAGAAAGAGTTCATTACACCAAACCAGTATGTTTGAAGATATTTTAAGGGCTGCGCATTCATATTTTGCGTCTGGCTGAGCCACTTCATAGTTTTACAAAGTAGCTCCATGGTTCTGAGAGAAATTTCTGAGCTCCTTGCATGGTGATCTTCTGATAGTTCACTAGAACAAACACCTGATTGGGTGCTGGTCAGATTTTTACTTTGTCACCATCAAATCTGCTGGCACTTTAGATTTGTCAGCCTCAGCTGCCTCTCGGTAAAAGGTTTTGATGTTTTGAATAGCCTCCACAGCTCCAAGATTCTCTAAAGATGTGATTTTTGTCTTGAAACTTGTAACATGACAAGTAGATGAAGCAAGTCATCATATAGATACAAAGAAGTGGCTCACATGTGGGTCTTCCTTCTCGAGAGATTTTGGGCTACAATAAATGTTGACAAATCCAGGATTTTAATGCTGCGTGAAATTCTGAATTCTTTCATGCCCACAACTTTTTCAATCTATATGCAGAACAGATTATCTCGGAAGCTAGGTTCTAGGAGGAGAAATGTGGCAGCAGGATTGGAGGAAGACTCATCCACAACCTGCGTTATGCGGATGACATACCCTGCTTGCTAAAACTGAGGAGGACCTGAAGTGCTTGCTGCAGAAGCTCAAGGACTGCAGCCTTCAAAATGGATTGAGGCTCAATATCAAGAAAACAAAGATTCTCACCACTGAGCTGACTGGCAGCATTATGATAGATGGTGAAGAGATTGAGATTGTTAACAGCTTTCGTTTGCTTGGCTCTGCGATTAACACTCTTGGTACCAGTAGCCAGGGAATTAAAAGATGAATTGTACTGGGAAAGTCAGCTGTCAGAGACCTCTCCAAAGTACTGAAGAGCAATGGTGTCAGTCTGGAGACTAAGGTGTGCCTCATTCAGGTCATAGTCTTTGCCATTACTTGCTATTCATCAGAAAGCTGGATAATGACTAGAGATGATAGAAGGAGAATTGATGCCTTTGAGCTGTGGTGCTGGAGAAGAGTATTGACTATACCATGGACTGCTAGGAGAACAAACAGGTTCATCCTAGAGAGGGTGAGACCAGGCTGCTCCTTGAAGGCAAGGATTGTGAAGCTTTATCTGACATACTTTGGACATGTTGCAAGGAGGGACCAGTCCTTGGAGAGGGACATCATGCTTGGGAGTATAGAGGGACAACACAAAAAAGAAAGACCCTGGATTAGAGGTATTGATTCAGTGACTGGGGTAATGGAGGTAGGTGTGTCAGAGACAGTAAGATTGGCACAGGCTAGAGCAGGGTTTAGAACTGTTGTACAAAGGGTCGCTATGAGTCACTGGTGACTCAATGACACAGAACACCACCACATACATACCAATGACACTCAATACACACTAGTTTTAATCAACATTTAACTGCAAACAGATCCAGCTGGCTAATGGATCTGTCTAACGTGGTCAAGTGATAACGGGGAAATTAGCATCTAAGGGGGGACAAAGGGATACTCAATTCCAATCCAGTGTTGCCAGGAGAGTACAGTCATCTAGGAGTTGTCAGACCTCAATACACTTGACAACTCAAACCAAACACCAAACCGGACTTACTGTTGAGTAATTCTGACTCATAGTAATGGCGCTCCATAAGGTTTCCAAGGCGATAGATTTTTTATGGGATGATGAGGGCTTTAAACTTGTGATCTGTTAAGTGCTGTCCTGAAGGAACCACCTCTTAGCTGACCCTCCAACAGGTTTTCAGAGGCTGTAAACAGCATGGGAGGAGACAGTCCATTTTCTCCCAAGGAGCAGTCGGTGGATCTGAATCACGTGCCTTTGGGTTGGCAGTACAATTACCACTAAGCCGTCAGAACTTTCAGTTAACATCCCAAAATGTAACTTAACACCATGGCAGTTCCTCAAAATGCTTGATAAGCCAGGAGCCTTCTGTGAAATCTTTGTATTTTTAAAGATTGATTTTTAAATGAAAATAATATGATTGAGGCTGAGGAAAGTTCCCAAGCAGCCAAAATTTTTGGGAGACCATGAGTTTGTAACCTCTGATGAAAGTGAAAATAATGCTTGCTTAATGTAAACTATGAGCCACTGTGAAATTAACTGGATGGTCCCACATAAATCAAATTAATGTCTGTACTTAAAATGAAGTACCAAGTGCTAGTCAAGGACTGCAGCCTTCAAGATGGATTGAGGTTCAATATCAAGAAAACAAAGATTCTCACCACTGGGCCAATTGGCAGCATCAGGATGGATGGTGAAGAGATTGAGATTGTTCACAGAGTTAATTTGCTTGGCTCCACAGTCAACACTCTTGGCACCAGCAGCCAGGAAATTAAAAGATGTATTGCGATGGGAAAGTCTGCTGTTAGGGACCTCATCAAAGTACTGAAGAGCAATGGTGTCTCTCTGGAGACTAAGGTGTGTCTGATACAGGCATGGTCTTTGCAATCATTTGCTATGCATCAGAGAGCTTGACAATGACTAGGGAGATATAAGGACAATTGATGCCTTTGAGCTGTGGTGTTGGAGAAGAGTATTGAATATACCATGGACTGCTAAGAAAACAAACAGATTCATCTTGAAGCAGGTTAAACAAGGCTACTCCTTGGAGTCAAGGATTCTGAGGCCTTGTCTGACATACTTTGGACATGTTTCAAGGAGGAACCAGTCCTTGAAGAGGAACCTCATGATTGGGAGGGTGGAGGCACAGTGCAGGAGAGAAAGACCCTTGATGAGATGGATTGATTCAGTGACTGGGGTAATGGGGATGGGTGTGTTGGAGTCAGTAAGATCGGCACAGGACAGATCAGGGTTTAAGGCTATTGTACATAGGTTGCTATGAGTCACAAAGAACTCGACAGCACATAACAACAACAAGAAGTCACATTTATGGGTGCCCTGGTGGTGTAGTTCATAGAGAATTGTGCTAACTCAAAGACCGTGAAATTCTGGTGGTTTGAAAACCTCCAGTGGCACCTTGAGAGAAAGATAAGCAGTTTATTTCCATTTTAATTTATATATAACTTTGGAAAACTGCTGGAGGTTCAGCTATGAGTGAGTTCTGACTTGGAGACAATGAGTTTGAGCTCAACCTTGGGACAAGTTTAAGGGTAATCTGAAGGTGTAGTCCATAGTGAGTTGTGCTATTAACCCAAAGTCTATGAATCACCAGTGGTTCACATCTACCAGTGACTTCTTCAGAGAAAGATGGGCAGTCTCCTTCCATTTGATTTATAGCCTTGGAAATGAACAGAGGGTTGCTAGGAGTTGAAACCTACTCTATAGCAGTGAGAAAGAATGAACGAGTCCAGTGTACTGCAGTCTCAAAGGCACAAGGTTCACATCCAGCAGCTCCTCTGTGGGAGAAGTATGAGCACTCTCCTCCCATAAAATTTACTGGCTCTGAAAACCTGCTAGAGGGTCAGCAATGTGTCAGTTCTGACTCAACAGCACATAACAAGAAGTAATGTATTAGTGCTCTGGTGGTCTCATGATAAGGAGCTATGTTGTCAACCCAAAGGCCACCGTTCTTTTATTTTCTACTAGTTTATTTACAAAATTCTAATACACTGTTTTCAAGAACAAATTCTTTCAATTCCCCACCCCCCCACCAAATAGAACACCCCCCATGATTAATCCCCCACCCCTCCTGCACATCCTCATCCTTCTGCTTCCAACCTCTCCCACCCCTCTTGGATACTTACACTCAATCCACAATAATGGTTTTATACACTATTTATCCTTGTGGGACTGAATTAGTTCACTCAGCATAATGCTCTCCAGTCCTTTGCAAGTTAAGTAATAATTTACAAAATCATTGCTCCTGCATGCTACATAGTATTCCACTGTGTAAATGTACCACAATTTCTCAATCTATCTGTTTGTGGTTGGACATTTGTGCTGTTCCCATGTTCTTGCAATGGTGAAACATGCTGTTACATTTTGAACATTGGTGTACAAATCTCAGTATGTGACAAAGGCCACAGTTCTAAATCCACCAGAAGGATGGAAAAATATCTCCTCCTCTGCAATTTACTACCTCTGAAAACTCACTAGAGGGTCAATTATTAGTCAGTTCTGACTTGACAGCACACAACAGCAACAACAGTGGTGTAGTGCATAATTGTCAAGCTGAAATGTCAGTAGTTCCAATCTAATAGAGCTAAAACAGAAAGACTGTCTATCCATAAAAATTAACAGCACTGATGATGTATTTTGCATTGAAACAGATGAGGGAGAGATCTGCTTAAAAGGGATATATGACTGGGTATTCTTGTCATTACAGAAGTCCAGAGTGAAGGCTGCATAATGGAGTGAGCTTGGGGAGAGGAACTGCATAATAATAAAAGAGTTTTTCTTTTTCTTTTCAAGGAGAAGAGTGATTTGGGGGGAGGGGTTTGGCAGGGAGAAAAGTGCAACAATGAATGACTGGAAATCCTAAGTCTCTGTAAACTTTCATTAAAACTAATAAATAAATTAGGAAAAATTAACAGCACTGGAAACCCGGTGGAGGGTTGCCACGAGAGTGGTTTTTTGTTTATTTTAACCCACTTTGACTCATGTTACTTAAGAGAATGACACACAAGCTGGACAGGCCATTTCAATAAAACCTTTCTTCCATTATTCTTTTTAATCCCTCGTCCAAAGCTTCTAAAGAAGTGTATTGTATAAATCTAAATTCCCAATTCTGGTTTTCAGGTGATCTTTTTAGAGATATTAAGAAAACAGACAAACTGCTTTCAGAAATAAGCAAAGTAAGGAGGAAGAGGCATTTATAAATATTTCCTGACTATCACAATAGATATAATACTTTACATTTCAGCAAAGAGTTTTCTCAAGAAACTGAAAATATTCCTATTTTATTCACACAAAAAAATCTGCCATTAACCAAATATTTTCATGTGTTAACTAATAAAGATTACTATTCCCACTGAACGGAAAGAAAAGCTTTTAAAATACATGTTCTGGCCCACATGGTGCAGTTAATTTCTGGTTTAAGGTGTGAACGGAACCTAAACATTTGCCACTTTCCCCACGAATATGCTACTTATTAAATTCAAGCCAGCTGCTGAGAGAAGAAACCACAAGTAGCCAGGGCTCGTGCGCAGGTTATCTTGGATCTATCACAAAGAGTCTGACTCGGTGATCATGCAATGACTGGGCTTTATTTGATTAGATTGAGTTCCAGGTGTGGCGTCTGACACTTTGTGAGCACTCAATGTTTGCGCAACATCAGCCCATGTGTGTATATGCGTGTGCACACAATATAGCAAGCAGGTCAGCAGGGAAGCCCAGCGCTTTCTAGAGCTCCCCAGTCATCTTGCCCTTGGACGTATTTTCATGCAGGACTCAAATCACTACATGTCTGGGTTGCGGCTTTTCCCCACCTTCCAGTTTGTATCTGAGCTCACACACACACTTGGGGCAGGCTTTGCACAGCTTGGATAGGATTACGTGCCTTGCAAAGATGGAGGCTCTGCCATAAACAGAAAAAAAAAGAAATCAAATCATAGGTTCAGAGGGTTCATGCAACAATGAAGTTTTACTCTTTAGGACCTGTGCCTCTTTGCACCCTCAGACTTTCAATGACAGCCGCTGAGAGACATGGTGGCCAGAGCTACCCAACAGCGTAGGGCTCACAGAGAACGGTGCGGGGTTTGATTGAGATTACTCCAAATGAAGACAGACATGGAGATCTGGGTGACTTTAATATGATTACTTGGTTTCATTTAGTGATTTCTCTATTTAACATGGACCCTTTCCGTTAAGTAAAGAAGCCTTCATGGTGCCGTGGATTAAGAGTTGGCTGTTAGCAGTCTAAAAGTATTATATTTTAGGGCATTATTTTTATCGTAGGAGTACGCAATGAGGGTTGCAGAGTGGATTATATTTGGGGGTAGGGGGTGGGGTTG
>NW_006399852.1:10245548-10305585 GCF_000299155.1 Elephantulus edwardii
AAATGAAAAAGAAACTAAATTATTAAAAAAAAGAACATTATGCTGAGGGAAATAAATTAGTCATGCAAAGACAAATACTAAAAAAAAAAAAAAGAGTTGGCTGTTAATAGGAAACGACCGATTGTTTGAATTCATCAGGGGCTTTGTGGCAGAAAGATGTGGCAGTCTGTTTCCTTAAGGAGTACAGCTTTGGAAACCATAGAGACAGTCCTATTCTCCCTACAGAGTCACTAGGAGGTGGAATATACTTGGGCTGCTGCTAGAAATGCCAATGGTTTGAATCCACTAGCAATTCTGAGAGAGAAAGATGAGGCAGTCTGCTACTGTTAAGATTAACCATCAAGAATACAAGAGGAAATTGACTAGACAGTAGTAGATTTGGCTTTGGTTTTGGTAAGGAGTCCTGGCAGCACAGTGATAAAATGCTTGCCTGCTAACCAAAAAGTGGACAGTTTGATCCCACTAGCAACTTTGGTTGAGAAAGGCATGAAATTCAGCTTCTAAAAAAAATTAATAATTATGGAGACAGTTTTATTTTGTTCTACTGGGATCCTACAAGTCAAAATTTGACTCAATGGTAATGAAATTTGTGTTGCTTTGTGAGGGGAGAGGGGTTAGTTAGGTAAGACAGTATTTTATTAGTCAGTGAGTACTTGCTAAGTAGTTGTACTGTTAGCTTAAAGTTGGCTTTTCTAACAATTACATTAGACCCTTCTAGTCTCCATCTACCTTAACTGCAGACATGTAGTCTTGCAAATAATCAACAGCTGTAGAAATAGAATAAGAGAAAGAATGTTTTGACATTGAGCAGCACGACTTGAGGGAGAATGTAGCAAGACCCTGAAAGAGTGAGAACCTGGTGAGAGAGAAAGAGTCTGGTGATGGGGTGGACAGACTGTGGCAAGGTGTAACCAGAAGAGCCCTGAGATAAAGGACACAGGTAAAGATTTTGTTGTGCTTGTTGGATAATTGAAGGAGAAGCTAACTTGTAACTACTCTGAAGCAAACCTTGCTGGATAACTTGGATGTGTGCTACTGAACTGAACTGGAGCCTGGACTAATTGAAGAATTGTGCCTTGGGACTGCTGGACTAAAACTTTTATTTGTATTGGGTGATATTCTTTGCCTCTCCCACTCTGCCGTTCATTGTGGCTGATTGCCTTTGAGTTGGACATGACCTATAGAGACTCTTGGTTCATAGGAACAAAAGGCCTGAAGCCCCTCTACAACTATCGACATTTATCAAAGTTCATAGAGTTTCTGGAGGCATTTTATTTAGGAAGTGAATGCCACTCCTGCTTCCAAACCTGTCATAGTATGTTGTTACTGTTATGTGCCATTGACTTGCCTGTGATCCTAATAAACCCTACTCTCAGCACCAAAACTGTGAGTAAAGTCTGTGAGTCAACAACAAACATCGAATCCAGTGATTGGTGGAAATAGGTGCACGGACATGAAAGGTGGCATATCTGACATAGTAGCTATCTATTTGCTGGTATGGCTATTATTGATGGGGACAGTTCCCCTTTATGAAGTCGGCAGGAGTCAGAATTGGCCATTCTCACATTGCACTGGCTCTTTTGCAATAGTTTTTTTCCTTTTAATTCTGCGCTTCTTTCTATAAAATTTTATAGATATATGTCTTTCTCCCTAGATTTTACTAGGTAATAAGGAGTAAACCTTTCAAGTAACTGTCAGCAGCTCTTAAATGAATATTGCCATTGTAAAAATCACTTATCCATAAGTAATGTTGCATTGAAGATAAAATAAGAGATGACAGAGGAATTTTCCCTCAGTCTCCACCTGGCTCCCTCAGTCAGCAATTCTCTGGTTTTCTGCTCCCCTAAATAATACTTACTTCTCTGTGTGTCCCAGATGTAATTGTTCAGAACTTCTCCCAGCAGGTATAAGAAGTTCATCAGGATGGTTGTACAGCCAAAGAAGATAATTCTGGCTCCTGGGCCGATGTGTTCCAGGAAAGGGTACACCCACATCCCGGTGACATGATGCACCCAACACACCCTGTGAGAGAATTGAGAGGAGACAAGGATAGGAGGGTTACTTTCATATCAGATCTCAAAGTTACTCAAGTTATAAATATACATCGGCACTCACCGCATTCCTTAGCAGACCTGCCAGTCAGGCGTACCTCGGTTAACAGGAATTACCAGAAACAGATGCTGTTGTTTTTACTTTTAATCTGGAAATGACTTTAGGTTCATGGAAGGATTGCAACTCTCTAAAGAGAGTTCCCACCTGTCTTTCATTCAGCTTTTCCTAACGTTAACATCTCTAGAGTCATAAAGCAGTTGCTATAATGATGATATCAACATTGGAGTGACTTGATGAGAATTTAGATAGTGAAGCACTTGGATACTAAGTAAAAGGTTGGCAATCAAATCCATGAAGAGGTGCTAAAAGCTTATGTTGTTACGTGCCATTGAGTTAACCGTGACTTAGAGTGAACCTAGGAACAAAAGACTGAATCTTTGCTCAATCCTGTCCCATCTTCACAATCTCCACCACACTCAGATCCACTGTTTCAGTCCACCCATTTCGTGTCTACAAGTTGCAGTTCTCCTCTCAACTACATACGTTTTCTATGACTTAGAATGTTGTTGTTGTTAAGTGCCGTCGAGTCGCAGGCGACTCATAGCGACACTATGAAGGAGAGTCCTTGATGCTTGACTTAGAATAGAATTGATAATAAGAGTGCATTTTTTTTTAAAAAAAGTACTAAAAATCCATTGCTGTTGAAGTGATCATTTTTAGTAATCTTACTTGGCATCCACTTCCTAAACAACATGCCTCTGGAAAGTCTATGAACTTTGATAAATGATGACAGTTATAGAAAGGTTTCAGGCCTTTTGTTCATAGGGACGCTATGAATCATGCTCAACTCGACGACAGTCAACAACGTAACAACTTAACTAAGCTATAGATTTTATTTGCATTTCCTAGCTTTTCTATTACTGTCTTTTGCTTGTTGCAGGACTCAATCCAAGATTGCACATTGCATTTGGCTGGTCTCTTTTGTCTCTCCAATCCAGGTAGTTCCTCAGTATTTCCTTGTCTTTTGGGACATTTGATGAGTTCTGGTAATTTGAACTTACTGTGTTGTTTTTACACTGATACACAATCTTCTTATTCTTTTTTTTACAAAATACAACCATATACTATTGGGCAACCAAATTATCGTAAAACAAACATTCGTGACTATGTGCCAGAATCCTGGACCACTGCCCTCAACTAGATGTATTCCATATACCAGCAGAGCCCTTCCTGGAAGCCACTGATATCTAGCCTCCCACTCCTTTGAGCTTTTTTTCCACGGTTCATTCTTTCTTTCTACATTACATTGTTGTTGTTGTTGTTGTTATGTGCCATCGAGTCACCTGTGACTCATAGCGACCCTATGTACAACAGCCCTAAACTCCGCTCTGTCCTGTGCCAATCATACCGTCTCTGACACTCCCATCCCAATTATCCCAGTCACTGAATCAATCCACCTCATAGAGGGCCTTCCTCTCCTGCGCTGTCCCTCCACCCTCCCAAGCATAATGTCCTTCTCCAAGGACCGGTCTCTCCTCACTACATGTCCAAAGTATGTTAGACGGAGCCTCAGAATCCTTGCCTCCAAGGAGCTACCCGGTTTAACCCTTTCCAGGATGAATCTGTTTGTTTTCCTAGCAGTCCATGGTATTCTCAATACTCTTCTCCAGCACCACAGCTCAAAGGCATCAATTCTCCTTCTATCCTCCTTGGTCATTGTCCAACTCTCTGATGCATAACAAGTGATTGTGAAGACCATGGCCTGTATCAGACGCACCTTAGTCTCCAGAGAGACACCATTGCTATTCAGTACTTTGGAGAGGTCCCTAACAGCAGACTTTCCCATGGCAATGCGCCTTTTAATTTCCTGGCTGCTGGTGCCAAGACTGTTGACTATGGAGCCAAGCAAACTAAAGCTGTGTACAATCTCAATCTCTTCACCATCCATCTTGATGCTGCCAATTGGTCCAGTGGTGAGAATCTTTGTCTTCTTGACATTGAGCCTCAATCCATATTGTAGGCTGCAGTCCTTGACACTCTGCAGCAGGTGCTTCAGGTCCTCCTCAGTTTCAGCAAGCAGGGTTGTGTCATCCGCATAACGCAGATTGTTGATAAATCATCCACCAATTTGACCCCACATTCCCACATTTCTCCTCATAGAGCCCAGCCTCCTGGATAATCTGTTCTGCATATAGGTTGAAAAGGTATGGAGATAGGATGCATCCCTGGTGTACGCCCTTCCCTATTTTGAACCATGCAGTGTTCCCTTGCTCTGTTCTGACGACTGCCTCCTGGTCCAAGTATAAGTTTTGCATTAGAACGATCAAGTGTTCTGGGATTCCCATTCTTCTCAGTCAGCCATAGTTTGTTATGATCCACACAGTCAAATGCCTTTGCATAGTCAATGAAACACAGACAGACATTCCTCTGGTATTTCCTGTTTTCAGCCAAGGTCCATCTAACATCAGCTACAATATCTCTAGTACCACGACCCCTTGTAAGCCCAGCCTGGACTTCTGGTAGTTCTCTGTTGATGTGCTGTTCCAGTCGTTTTTGGATAATCTTCAGTAAAATCTTGCTTGTATGTGAAATCAGTGAGATTGTTCTGTAGTTTTCACATTCTGTTGGGTCACCTTTCTTTGGGATAGGAACAAATATAGACCTCTTCCAGTCAGTTGGCCAAGTGGTTGTTCTCCAGATTTCTTGGCACAACTTGGTGAGCACGTCCAGGGCAGCATCTGTTAACTGAAATATGTCAATTGGTATACCATCTATTCCTGGAGCCTTTTTTTTTGGCCATTTCCTTCAAAGCAGCCTGAACTTCTTCTTTCATCACCATAGGCTCTTGCTCATATGTTGTTTCATGAAATTCTTCTGTGTTATTTGTAATTATTCTGCTTGTGTTCTGGAGACATTTTGGGTTCAGTGAGAATAAGCAACATTATTAATCTGCACTGTTCTCAAAAGTTTAGTTAGAATATTTGCTCCACTGTCTTGATCCTAATACAACTGCTAACAGCTGTCTTCCAAAATTCTCAGGCTCATTGATTTATCAAATGCTATCAGTTTCAAAGACTAAGTAAAATGCAAGTGACTTTATCACACTAGGAATAATGATTAGCATTTCCACATAATGTATTTTAGGGCCTTTTTTCTTCTTCTCCATGGCTGGAACAGTTTTTTAAGCAGTTTATCTACATATATAGAAAGTCTGACGGCACAAGAGTTAAGAGCTTGACTGCTAAATGAAGGGCTGGCAGTGTGAATTCACCAGTGACCCCACAGGAAAAATCTGGGGTTATTTGCTTCCCAAAATATTACAGCTTAAAATCAGGCTGTTGAACCAGAAGAGTTTATGGGAAACTTCTACTCAGTCTTACAGGATTGTTAATAGTCTGTATCAACTCAATGGCACCTTAAAAAAAAACAACTCATGCAAGTTTATGCCTGTAAGAGTAGAATTGTGCGCCACAGGGATTTCAATGACTTTCCATTCTAGTTCATCAGGTTTTTCTTCCAAGGTGTTTCTGGGTGGACCTGAACCTTCTACCTTTATGTTAGCTGCCTAGTCTGCTATTCTCATCACTAAAGGAGGCAGAGGTAAGATTATATGGGATCATCATGATTGGAGACAACTTAATCAGGCACACTAGTCACTGTTACTGATGTGATTCTAACTTAGTGCTAAGCAACTGTGCTGTTAGCATGAAGGTACACAGTTTGAATCCACCAGCTGCTCTGCTGGAGAAAGACAGACAATCTCCTCCCATGATATTTACTGCCCCTGAAAACTTGCTGGAGGATCAGCTATGGTTCGGCTCCAACTTGATGGTACACAACAAGATATGAGGCTGTAAATCTTAAGTAGAGGAGACCACCTCTCTTCAGTGGAGTGGCAGGTGGATTTGAACGGCTTACCTTCAGATTAGCAGCACAGCATGTTACACATTAAACCATCAGAACTCATTAACTAGATGAAGGGAAGGCACCCCTCCAGGAGAATATTGGTTTTGGGGGGAGGGATGAAAAAAGTTTCACTCATTTGTTGGAAAAACACATACACATAAACACACTATATAATCAGACATACAGTGTATGTGTGGCATCAAGGTTTCAGAAAGTGCAGAGATGAGGAAAACCACACCTAAAAATGCTGCTTGGTAGGGAAAGCCACAGTCAAAGAAAAGTTGAGGAAATCTTGCCCCACAGTGAAGAAGCACTCATGAAATACTCAGGTTGGTTTATTTATATTTAGCCAGCTGGACTCAGTTTAGATGATCCCAATTTTGTTGGCAACATCCAAAGCATCAGAGTCAGGAGCAAGTCGAACATAGGCCTCCTTCTCTCCATCAGGACTAATCAAGGTGTTGGCCTTGACCACATCAATGTCAAAGAGCTTCTTTATAGTTTGTTCAATTTGATGCTTGTTGGCTTTGACATTCACAGTGAACACAAGTGTGTTGTTATCTTCTATCTTCATGACTGACTCTGTGGTCAGAGGAACCTTGATAGGGGTCAGGCTTGTGTCTTCTGGGGGTGCTCTTCCAAGGATATTTCAGCTGCCTTTGTAGTCTCAGCCCCTAGGGCACTGGTAGGTGGGTGATGTGTGGATTTTTTTTTTTTTTGGTGCCTGTGAAAGCCCTTCAGAACTGCCTTCTTGGCCTTAAGTGCTTTTGGTTTGACTTCAGTTTTAGGAAGACAGGGGCTTCCTTCTTCGTTTTCAGTGCCATCTTCATAGAAAGGGTCAAAAGTAACCTTCTAGCTAAAAGATTTTTACACTAAGAGGAGGCTAAACTTGTCAAGATACTGTGTTTCATTTTAAGATATTTTTAAAATATGAAAGCATTTGTGAGAAAGAGAAGAAATTAAATTATTAAATTAGGATAAATAACCTATAGGATTCTGATATAACATACTCCACTTGTTCATAAATTGGAGACAGGTTTAGCTCCATAATTGTAACTAGTGTAAGGAAATGCTGTGTACCCAGTGGATGCTTTATTAGTTTCTACTGAAACATTTAATATCTCCCAATTTAATACGATGAAATTCTAATTGATTTTGCAAATCAACCTGAAAAATCCTCTAGCTCACTATATAACTATCTTCTTTGCTATGCAAACTAGGAGAAAATCAAATAATGAATATGAATTATGCTCTTTGTACCTCTTTCTGGCATCCTGTGTGCTTGTGGCAGAATGACCTGTCTATTTGCAGTGTTTTGGGTGATGACTCTGAGGTTATTTGCAGTGTGCTTTTGGTCCTTATGGAATCAGACCAAAACAATAGTAAATTGAGACAGGAATAATGATCAGCCTATGGTATCTCTTTTAAGTTGTCATTGTGGTTAGGTACCATTGAGTGAAAACCAACCCATAGTATTTTATGCACAACCAAACAAAACACTTCCTCACAATTGCTGCTAACTTTGAGCTCACTGCTGCAGGCCCTGTGTCAGGCCTTCTTGTTAGGGGCTTCCCCCCTCTCCCACGTTCCCCTCTACCAAGCATGGTGTCCTTCTCCAGTGAAGAGTCCCTCCTAATAGCATATACAAGTAGATAGAGAGATGAAGTCTCCCCAGCCATCCTTCTAAGGAACAGTCTAGCTACACTTCTTCCCAAATTTATTCCTTCTTTTGGCAGCTGATGGCATATTAACTATCTTCACAAACACCATGATTCAATCTATCTTTATTTTAGATGACTCCCACATTTGTACCTCCAGTCTTGACCTTTCCCCTGAACTTCAGAATTTCACACCCAATATTCTTAACCATCACTAGGTTGTCAAATAGACATCTTCAATGTAACACTTCCGTGATACCATCATCATTTCTGAATTCTGATTCCCTGCAACTCCACCATCCCAGCCACCTCACTGTTGTGTTGTTGTTAGGTGCTGTCGAGCATGAACAACAGATCTGAACCCTTACCTCTCCTCCACCATCTTTATCATCCCTGACACCCTTGAATCCATTGCTATATCAATCCATCTTCAGCCTTGACCTTTCCCCTGAACTTCAGAATTTCACATCCATCTCATTGAGAGGCTTCTTCTCTTTCACTAACCTTCCATCTTTCCAAGCATGATGTCCCTCTTCAAGGAATGGTCTCACCTAACAACATGCCCAAAGTATGTGAGACGAAGCTCTACCGTCCTTGCCTCTAATGCGCACTCTGGTTGCACTTAATCTTCCACATCCTCCCCTTTTGAAATCAATGACAACTGTGTTACTTGGAGAGCTCAGGTAGCATAGTCCGTAGAGAGTTGCACTGCTAGTGAAGACGGTTATGCCTCTCTGGTCATCTGAATTGTGTCTCTGGTGGTTTGACTCCACCAGCTCTTCAGTGGGGGAGAGATGAGCAAACTCCTCCTGTGTGACCAACAGCCTCAGAAACCCTTGTTCTGAGTCGGCTCCAATCCACGGCCATTAGGTTTTTGAGATCTTATTTGGAAACCTGCTGGAGGGTTGTTATACGTCAGGACCAAGTCAGATAAGAGCAGGGAAAAGAGCCCTAGGGCACATTAGTTTAGTGCTCGACTGCTGAATCTAAAGGTTAAAGGTTCAAACCCATTATCAGTTGTGTGGAAGAAAGATCTTGTGTTCTTTTGGCAAGAAAACCCTCTGGGGTAATTCTACTCTGTTCCATGAAGTTGCTGTGAATTAAAGAAACCAAACCAAAAAACCTCAAGGGAAAAACCACAACAACAACAACGTTTCCCCAGTAGCTCTAGAGTAGCAGAAGTGGAGATTTCTTTGATTCTTCTTTTTCTCATAACCCATATAACAATTCGTCTTTGGATTCTATTGCTCTAATTTATTTCAAAATGGATATCCAAAGTATCTACAGTCATGCCTTGTTCAGTTGCACGGTGGACAGGGTATGCTTTTTACAAATTGAAAGTTGGTGACAACCCTGCTCCAGGCAAGTCTCTTGATGCCATTTTCCCCACAGAACGTGCTCACTTTGTATCGCTGGGTCACATTTTGAGAATTCTCATGCTATTTCATACTTTTTCATAATTGCTGTTGCATATTTAATAGACCACAGTATCAGTTAATCATGACTTTAATATGCACTGGAAAACCCCCAAATTAATGTTACTCATTTAATGTGACATTGACTTTATTGCATGAATCAAACCCACACTATCTCTGAGGAGTATCATCACAGTGATCACCTGGTTTCAAGTCATTGGAACTTCAAGCTCCCTGAAACTGCAGCAGCTTCTTGACTGCCTCCTTGCCATTGCTCGTAGTCCACGCTCCATGTTTGGTTTGTGTCCCTTCGAGTCACGACTGACCCATAGCAGACCCTCCAGGGGGCTTTCAGAAGCAGTTAATGACACAGAAGGAGACTGCCTCTCTTTTATTCATGGAGCTGCTGGTGAATTTGAACCACATGCCTTCAAGTTGGCAGCACAACTTCTTACCATTAAGTCATCAGTGCTTCCCCTACGCCCCATACTCTTAAAGGAGAAGGAAGACTGACTGGTCTGGGTTAAATATAAGGCAGATCATTTCTCTACTCTACTCAAAACTCTTGGTTCCTGTCTCACTTACAGCACCAAAGCCCCTTCCCACAGAGCTCTCCAAGGCTACCCTGCCTAACAGGGCCCGCTACTCTTCACACTTCATCTCCCTCTACACGCCTCACCCTACTCTGCTTGATCACTCCGCCACACGGATATTCCTTGATATTCCTTGAGCACATGGAGTCTGAGAGCCCTTGTATCTGATGCCAAACTTAGAACATTTATTACTCTCCTAGCCCTCAATACCTGCAAAGGTTTTATTCTCTTACTTCCTTTGGGATTTTAACTCAAATGTCACCTTTTCCTTGAGCTCTTCCCTGGTCATTGTATTAAAAAAAAATAATTAGCAACCTACTCCTCTATCACCTTAGGGAGCTCTGGTGGCCTAGTGGTAAGAAACTGCGCTGCAACCTCGAAGGTACACAGTTTGAACCTACTAGTTGTTCGATGGGAGAAGGATAGACCATCTTCTCCCGTGTGACTTATTGTCTCTGAAAACCTGCTGAAAGGTCAGCTATGAGTTGGTTCTGACTGTTGCACAGAACAAGCCTCCTCTACCACCCTGGGACAATCTATCCTCAATTTCCTTATTTCCTCCCTCAGTCATTTACTAAATCTTAGGTATTTTTACTTGTTTGTTTATTGTCTCTACCCAGAGGTTCTGAGGGAGAAAGGCCTGGAAATCTGCTCTTGTAAAGATTACATCGTAGAAAACCCCATGAGGCATTTTTCACTCTGTCACATGGGGTCACTATGTAGAAAAATGGACTTGACAGCACCTACCATACCACCAATAACAACGGCAGTTTACTCTCTGTCCAATAAGGATTTCTGTCTGGTACACTCATTGCTGGATTCCACAATCCTTGGATCAGCGTTTAGCACATAGTTTTCACTCAATAATTGTTTGCTGAATTTATAATAGCATAAAGTTAAATAAAGCTGACAAACAGCAACAACAGCAACATCTGTTTTCTGAATCTTTAGTATAATACAGGCCCTCTGTCAAAGGCTTAAAAATTTTCAATTAAATAAGCAGCCTTTGCAGGGTTTGGCAAGCCTTCGTAAGGAAGGACAAGATGGCAAATATTTGCAGCTTTGCAGGTCATGTGGTCATTGCCACAACTGCTCAGCTCTGTTACTGTCCTGAGAAAACGCACCAACAGATTAGCAGGGATGTGTTGTTCTTGTAAGGCGCCATGAAGTACAACTGACAGTGACCCAATGAACAACAGATTTAAATTCCCAACTGGGTAATCTGCAAAACAGTTTACTGTCTTTTTGACGAGTGTTGTTGTGTTTTCACATCCTAATTAAACGTGGCATTCTTTTCTTTAGCTAGTTGTTATGTTGTTGTTGTTAGGTGTCCTCCAGTTGAGTATGACTCATAGCGATTCTATATAACAGAAATGAATCCTGTCCTATCCTGTGCCATCCTCATCATCTTCGATACACTTAAAGTCATTACTGCAGTCACCGTGTCAATCCATCTTGTTGGGGGTCTTCCTCTCCTTTGCCACCTTTCCGAGCATGATGTCCTTTTCCAGGAATAGTCTCTCCTAACAACATGCCTGAAGTATGAGAGATGAAGCTTTGTTATCCTTGCCTTCAAGAAGCTCTCTGGCTGCACCTTTCCCAAGACGTATCTGTTTGTTCTTTTCAATCACTTGCTAGGCCTCTGGCAGCTGGACAATGAATAAAGATAACAGAAGAATGAATGCCTTTGAGCTGTGGCGTTGGAGAAGTGTACTGAATCTCTCATGATCTGCCAAAAGAACAAACAGTGAAAAAGACAGGGACTCTCAATGAAATGGTTTGACACAGTGACTGTGACAATGGGTTCACGTGTGCCAGAGATGAGGATGGCACAGGATAGGACAGGGGGCAGGTCTGTTGTTCGTAGGGTCATATTCAATTCAATGCTACCTAGCAACAACAACTTCATGTGTGTGTGTGTGTGTAGATTTATTTCCCTAAATGAGACATTTCCTACTGCCTCCAGGAGTGATTCTTGATTCTTCTTATTTTCTTACATCTTCTCAGTTACTGAAGGGCTTTCACGTGGGGTTTCATTTGGATCGCAGCAATGATGCATTCACTTGTCCTAACAAGTTGTACATCCACCATATGTTTCCTTAGTGTAACCAGACCTCACTTTTCTGCATGAAAATTACTCACGGCTTTGCTGATCCACTTGTACTCTTTTCAGTTCTTGGTTGCCTTTCATTTGTTAACACAGTTAGGCTTTCTTCTAATTAATAACCCCAAAAGTACAAGCTTAAGTAATGATGCCAACATTAATTTTAGACCTGTGGTACAAAGGGTTAAGCACTGGACGACTAAAAAAAGGGTCATTCCCAGAAGCAAGCTGGAAGTAAGACCTGATGTTCGGCTCCTGAAAAATAATACCCTTGGAAACATTTTGGAGGGAAACTCTCCTCTGCCCACTGGCATTGTCACAAGTTTGAGTAGACTCAAAGACATCTAACAACTAGAAGCAAATGACCTCTGTATTGCTCATTGTTCACAGCTTCAGTTTGCTCGGCTCCACAGTCAACACTCTTGGCACCAGCAGCCAGGAAATCAAAAAACATATTGCGATGGGAAAGTCTGCAGTTAGGGACCTCTCTAAAGTACTCAAGAGCAACCGGTGTCTCTCTGGAGACAAAGGTGCGCCTAATACAGGCCATGGTCTTTGCAATCACTTGTTATGCATCAGAGAGCTGGACAATGACTAGGGAGGATAGAAGGAGAATTGATGCCTTTGAGCTGTGGTGCTGGAGAAGAGTATTGAATGTACCATGGACTGCCAAGAAAACAAACAGATTCTTCCTAGAGAGGGTTAAACCAGGCTGCTCCTTGGAGGCAAGGTTGCTGGGGCTTCGTCTGACATACTTTGGACATGTTGCAAGGAGAGACAGGTCTTTGGAGAGGGACATCATGCTGGGTAGAGTGGAGGGACAGTGCAGGAGGGGAAGACCCTCTATGAGGTGGATTGATTCAGTGACTGGGGTAATTTGGATGGCTGTGTCAGAGGCAATGAGATTGGCACAGGATAGAGCAGGGTTTAGGGTTGTTGCACATAGGGTCGCTATGAGTCGCAAACGACTCGAAGGCACATAACAACAACAACAACACCTCTAATGATAACTTATACAACTAACATTTGTCTCCTATCTGAAGACTCTGCTAATGATGGAGATAGTAAATACAGAGTTAAACAAGGTAAAGGTAATTCCTGTCCTTATTCCTCAAGGAGTATAATCTAGTGAGGACTGCCAATAGTGAACGAGTAATTAAAATTGTAGTTGCTGTTGTTGTTAAAGCATTTATTGAGACTATCAGAGATTACAGGCTTCAGTATAAATTACAGAACATAAAGAAAACAGAAGTCTTCACAATTTGACCAACAACCCACATTATGATAGAGAAAAGATTGATTTCCTCTTTAATTTAATAACCATGGAACGAGTAGAAAAATAAAAGGATGTGTTGTTATTGTACTGGGAAAAACTGGTGTCAAGGACCTCTTTAAAATGCTAATGAGCAAGGATACCACTTTACAGACTAAGGTGTGCCTGATCCAAGTCCTGGTATTTTCAATCTTTAAACATTTCATATGTAAGTGAAAAACAGACAATGAATAATGGACTATCAAAGAAGAACTGATGCACTAAATCACAGTGTTAGTGAAGAATGGTAAATATATCATGGTCTGCCATTTATTATTCTTCGGTGTCATTGAGTATGACCCATAGGAAACCTATGAATAATAGATATGAACCCTACCATCCTGTGCCATCCTCACACTTCCAGCACACTGGAGCCCAATGCGGCAGTCACTGTGTCAATCCACGTGGTTGAGGGTCTTCCTCTCATTTACTGATCCTCTGCCTTTCCAAGCATGATGTCTCTCTACAAGGTACAGCCTTTCCTAGCAACATGCCCACAGTATGTGAGGAAGCTTTATAGTCTTTGCCTCCAAAGAGCACTCTGGCTGCATTTTCCCCAAGATACAGTTGTTCTTTTGGCCGTCCATATGATGTTCATTACACTTCTCCAACACCACAGCTCAAAGGCATTAATTCTTCTTCTGTTATCCTTATTCACAGTCCAGCTCTTAGATTTATAACAAGTGATTGGAAGGACCATGGCCTGAATCAGATGCACCTTAGTCCTCAAACTGACATCATTGCTCCTCACTAATGTGGAGAGGTCCTTGACTGCAGACTTTCCCAGTGCAATACCTCTCCTGCTGGTACCAAGTGAACAGAGTGAGGGAATATTACATAGCTTTAAATTGAGAAGGGAGTGTATCAGGTTTGTATTCTCTCTCCATTCCTATTCAATCTGTATGCTGAACAAGTTATTTCAGAAGCTGCACTCTATGAAGAAGAATGTGGCATCAAGATTGGAGGAAGGCTCCATAACCGTCATTACACAAATGACACAACTTGATTTACTGAAAGGTGAGGAGGACATGAAGTACATGTTGCAGAAGATCAAAGAATACAGCCTTCAATATGGATTACATCTCAATATTGAGAAAACAAAGATTCTTCCCACTGGACCAAGAAGCATTGCTATGACAGATGGAAAAAAGATTGAAACTGTCAATGACTTAATCTTACTTAGTCTGTCATAAGAATGAACAAACCCATTTTGAAAGAAATACAGCTATAATGTTCCTTAGAAGCAGGGACAGTGTGACTTTGTTACATATATTTCGGATATGTTACCTGGGAGAGTCACCCCCAACAGGAGGTCATTCTATTTGGTAAAGTCGAAGATCAGTGAAAATAGAAGAAACCCAATACGGTGGGTTGGCAGAGTGGGTGCAACAAGGGTTCAAGGCTAAGGGCAGTACATGTCTGTGTGATGTTATCGTCCGTCCTCATGGAGCCACTGCGAGTCACAATAAATTCAATGGCATTGAACAGCAACAATAATAAATACTACTATCAGAAATGCTTTACTTTTATTATTTACTTTTGTTATTGGAAAAGTCTAGAAATCAAGCTATTTGCCATTTTTTTTTCCCGCCACAAGAAATCTGTTTTGTCTTTGTATGTCAAGCAAGCCATTTTGACTCCTCCCAACTCCTATCTGATAGACAGCTTGATGGTAACAATTATATTAGTCCACTGCTCTTAGTCAATGCTAGTTTTGGTGGATGGCATTTAGAATCCTAGTAAGTGTTTATCCTAGGATGGGCAATAGGAAATCTTTGAGGGATTGAAAAGAAATCTGAAATGAAAAAGATTGATCTAAAAGCCGGTTATATATAGAAATGGTGGTGGCTGGAAGTGGAATGATGGCATTATCAATGTAAATCAGTGGATATATTTAAAAGATACGTAGACCACTTAACCAAACCTACTGCCAATGTATCAACCCTGCCTCAGGAACTCGGCAGGACAGAGCTCGATGCTCCCACAGCCCATCCGGGGCTGGAAATCTTTATAGAGAAGCCCACTGCCTCATCTTTAGCCCACAGCATGACTGGTGAGTTCACACTGCCAAACATCATAAGGCCAGCATCCTCTGGGCCCCTATATGTAGACTGTTGCCTCTTAAACTCTGGATCTCAAGTCATAACATGCCAAAGATGGCTCATATCGTGTTATGAGAGGTGGTAGTTACATTTTGTAGGAAGTTTGCAAGTTGGCTGGTTAGTCGTTTGAAAGGGATCTTAATGACGTATTAATACTAGGAGTACAGACAAACACTACACATCAGGCTCCTGTCTCTAAAGGCCTAGAAGCTAAACATTTGCCAGTGATCCTAGGGTTACTAGCAGACACTCAGAAAAAAAAAAAAAAGAGAACAGCAAATATCTGTGTGCTTTGCATGTAATGAGGTAAAATATTGTGAAATTTCTCTTTAAGTGTGTGTGTGTGTGTGTGTGTGTGTGTGTGTGTGTGAATTGTGCATGACTGGGCCATAAAGTTGTTTGTTTTTCTTAAAGTGCTTCTTTTATTAACAGCAAAAGAAATTTGAAAGGCCCTGGTTTAGGAAACAGAATGAAGAGAGCTTGGTGAGAGATTGGATTAGGCAGTGAGAGCATTATGATGAGTTAAGGATTATTCATAGATTCCTGGCTTGATTAACTGGGTGGAGAGCACTGCATTTCCTGAGATAGGGAATGCGGTAAGTGAGTGGGCTTGAGAGAGTGATGCATTCAGTTTGGATGTGTTGAGTTTGAAGTGTCTGGAAGATTTCCAAATGGAGATTTGCTGAAGGAAGTCAGCTACACAGGTCTGGATTAAAGAAAAAGACTGATGCATTAATACCGATACTGGATTCATCAGCAAAAAGGTAGTGGCTGAAGCCGTCTGAAGAGGTCATAATCACTCAGGTAGAGTTTAGGATATGAAAGAAATGGGCTCATGAGAGAGTCTTGAGAAAGGGATGAGTAGAGGAGGATGAAGAACTCAGGGAGGCCACAGAGTGGAGCAGTGGCATGGAAGGAAGGGAGTCAAAGGTCATGCTTTGAGGCCAATGGATTACTGATTTACGTGAAGAATCCCAGCATTAGCACATCATCTTTGGGAACTGACAATAATGAGAAGATTGGTCTTCCAGCTCTAAAGTGGAGGCAAGTCATTGCTCCAATTCCAAGTGGTATGTGTATCATTCAAATCTCCTTTGCATGCTGATTGGGTAGAAATGCTACCCTTATTTATATTGGGTAGACACAACCTATCTTACCACTGAGGCCATTTAATTTTTTAAGACTCTCAGAAAAATGGGAATCCCATGCTAATGAGAAACCTATACTTGGACCAAGAGGTAGTCGTCAGAACAGAGCAAGGAAACACTGCATGGTTCAAAATTGGGAAGGGCATATGCCTGGAACATGTCCTGTCTCCATACCTTTTCAACCTGTATGGAGAACAGATTATCCAAGAGGCTGGGCTCTATGAGGAGAAATGTGGGGTCAGGATTGGTGGAAGATCTATCAACATCTGTGTTACACAGATGACACACCCTGCTTGCTAAAACTGAGGAGGACCTGAAATGCTTGCTGCAGAGGGTCAAGGACTGCAGCCTTCAATATGGATTGAGGCTCAATATCAAGAAGACAAAGATTCTCACTACTGGGCCAATTGGCAGCATCAGGATGGATGGTGAAGAGACTGAGATTGTACACAGCTTTAGTAGGGATGACTCCACAGTCAACATTCTTGGCAACAGCAGCCAGAAAATTAAAAGATGTATTGCGATGGGAAAGTCTGCTGTTAGGGACCTCTCTAAAGTACTGAAGAGCAATGGTGTTTCTCTGGAGACTAAGCTATATCTGATACAGGCCATGGTCTTTGCAATCACTTGTTATGCGTCAGAGAGTAGGACAATGACTAAGAAGGACAGAAGGAGAATTGATTCCTTTGAGCTGTGATGCTGGAGGAGTATTGAATATACCATGGACTGCTAAGAAAACAAACAGGTTCATCCTGGGCAGGGTTAAACCAGGTGGCCCCTTGGAAGCAAGGATTCTGAGGCTTCGTATGACATACTCTGTACATGTTGTAAGGAGGTACTGGTCCTTGGAGAAGCACATCATGCTTGGGAGGGTGGAGTACATCGCAGGAGAGGAAGGCCCTCTATGAGGTAGGTTGATTCATTAACTGGAGTAATCGGGATGGGTGTATCAGAGACAGTCTGATTGGCACAGGACGAACAGAGTTTAGGACTGTTGTACATAGGGTCACTATGAGTCACAAGTGACTTGATGGCACATAACAACAACAGCAACAAAAGAAGATTTAGACTCATCAACAACCTGTGTCATGAAGATGTCACAATCTTGGTTGCTGAAACTGAGAGGGACTTGAAGCATTGGCTGCAGAATGCTAAAGACTGCAGTCTTCAATATGGATTGCATCTCAACATCAAGAAGACAAAGATTCTCACCACTGGGCCAATTCGCAGCATCATGATGGATGGGGGGAAAAAGACTGAGGTTGCTAACAATTTTATCTTGCTAGTATCCACAATCAACACTCTTGGCACCAGCAGTCAGGAAATCAAAAGACTAGTTGTTTTAGGAAAGTCTGCTGTCAGGGACCTCTTCAGAGTGCTAAAGCACAACAATGTCAGTCTAGAAACTAAAGTGTGCCTGATCCAGGCCATGGCCCTTGCAATTACTTTCTATGCATCAGAGAGATGGACAATGACTAGGAGAGTTGATACCTTTGAGCTGTGGTGCTGAAGAAGAGTATTTAATATACCATGGACTGCTAGGAGAGCAAACAAGTTCATCCTGGAGAGAGTGAAGCCAGGCTGCTCCTTGGAGGCAAGGATTCTGAAACTCCATCTGACATCCTTTGGACATGCTGTAAGGCGAGATCAGTCCTTAGATGGATGTCATGCTTGGGAGGGTGAAGGGACAGCACAGGAGAGGTAGACCCTCAATGAGATGGATTGATTCCGTCACTGGGGTAATGGGGACAGGTGTGTCAGAGACAATAAGATTGGCAAGGGATAGAGCAGGGTTTGGGGTTGTTTACATAGGATTGCTATGAGTCGCAGTGGATGGCACATAACAACAAGAAGCGTATGTCCCAAATGTTAACCGGAGACCTCTTTAAGCCTAATCTTCTAATTTTAGGAAGCTTTGATCTAGATGTTTACTTGAGACCTCTCCCTCTTTTTAGACCCAACCCTCTAATTTTAGGATAATTCCAAAGGCCCCTTTGGTCATCTCTGAGTATTGACTGCATAATGCCTGATTCTTGATGTATATTTTGAGACTCTAGGATACAGCTCTTACTGCATAGTCTATATTAAGTTGCACTGCTAACCGCAAAGGAAGCACCTCTTTGGTGGTTCAAATCCACCAGTGACTCCTCAAGAGGAAGATGGACAATCTTCTGCCTTGTAAACCCAATGGAGGGTCTTCTCTAAGTCAGTGCTGATGCTACAGGAAGGAGTTTGAGTTTCTATCAATGGACAGTCTGACATAGGTACAAACCAGTCTTGGAGGAAATACAATGAAAAGGCTCCTTATAAGCAAGGACGTGAGACTTTATCTTGCTTACTATGGATGAGTCATCAGGAAAGACTAATTGCTAGAAACAGACATCATGCCGGTAACATAGGAAGTCAGTGATAAATTGGGAAAGCTTCAATGAGATGGGCTGGCACAACACCTGTCATAATGGCCTCAAACATACCAATGATGGTAAGGGTCTCACAGGTGCAGGCAATGCTTTGTTCTGGCATGTGTAAACTCACTACTTGGCAACTAGCAACTCTATGCCAGGTGGGGTGAGGAGTTGGAGGAATGCCAACCTGAGTCCTTGGGGAGGTCACAGTGTTGAGGGTCTGCCAAAAATTTTGTACATATTTAGGTCCTGAAGACTATAGCACGCAGCATCATTTTAGAGCACATAATTCTCCTTGGTAATGTCTATTGCATAAGGTACTGCCTCATAGACAAGGACCAAATAGAAGAACCTCCTCTTCAGCAGTGTTGAAGTATTCTCTAACTCAGTAGCAGAGGCTAAGTTATACACATTCCACCAGTTCCACTGAGTAGTCTGCAGGAAACTATTTTAAGGAATAAGTATTTTTATTCTTATGACTTCACAGGATATTTTTGGTTTAAGGTTTATCTGAGGTCAAATTTCAGGACCTTATCCTCCCCTGTGCCTCTTACAGTAGCTTGAGTCTATAAGGATTTGGCTTCTGTTCTGCATTTCCCCCCTTTTGATTCTTTGATGAAAATGTCCAGTAATGGTAGCTGGACACCAACCATCCAGTTCATTAGATCTCATGGCAAAGGTTGTAGTTATTTTTTGAAGCAAACAGCCACACTTGAAATTCATGAAAGTCTTTCTAATGTTCACAACAGAAGTATCACAAACTCAGAGAACATAGAAGTTACATTTACTAGGTGCTGGCTTCACGTCAGTGTGACCCGTGGAAGTCACATAGGAGTACAGGATCAGAAAAGTTAGTATTTGATGTTATACACTGCTGTCACTGTAATAACATTCTCAATTTCTAAATGGGGGACTTTATTTTCTTTCTATACTGGAGTCCATAAGTTATGTAACTAGTATTGTCTATACAGTTGTCTCACTCTTCAGATCATTTATATATTAATGAGGACACATTGGATATTGTTTTACTACCTTGAGCTTTAATTTCCCTTCAGTAAAGTGATTTACAAAAGACTAAGCAATTCAGAGGCACAAGACTAGATATTGTAAAGCTTTTAGCAAAGTTGATATATGTTAGATGAATTACTAGCAAACAAAACAAGACAAAAATTTCTACTGCTGCCTCTTAGGTAAGAAATACAGAATATTTGCCTGTACTTCTGACACACAATAATGTTCTCAAGGTTGCAAGTTTCTCCACCCATCCCTGGGGAGGGAGGCAAATGGTGTGTGCCTCCCAGAATGAGTTCCTGCCATGAGGTAATGAGGGAATGTGTTTTCTTCCTGATTCTAAATCACAAGTATCAGAGTGATTTATCCATAAAGTCAGGCCACTAATCCATTTCAGAATATTTCCCCCCAACACATGCCTAAGCCACTTTTAAACCGTAATTTAAAGAAAGTCAGTTATTCTTTAATTCCTATTTTCTACAATATACTTGGTCTTGTGGAGATAATTTAATTTACATTTCTCCTAATATCCCTCATGACTATTTTACTTAACTTTAATTATGTGGACCTTCTCAAAGCACCTAAGTGCCAAGCATCAAGTTGACACATTGAAAGATGTAGAGAACATGTGTTCTCTGTGAAAGGGATTGGAGAGCGTAGCCAGCCAGGAACTACGATGGCTGGTTGGGGAGAGACTGAGTAAGATGGGTTCAATAATGTATACTGCACTGAAACAGAGGAGGGAGAGAACCGTTTAAAAGAGAGATGTAACTGGGTATTTCTGTCATCACAGGAGACTAGAGCGAGGGCTACATGGTGGAGGGGACCTGGGGGAGGGTTTGTAAAACAATGAAAGAATCTTTTCTTTTACTTTTCCATAATTTTTGGACTCATGTACTTATAACTTGTTAGTCAAATTTGTGTCTTCTAGGTTGCAACACCCCCATGATACATCTTGAAGGATATGTACATGTACAGCCAAGCACAATCAATAAGAGTGCATCTGAATTCCAAAATCAATCTCCATAAGTCTATGTGTTTCCTATTGCCAAAGGGGCCCTTTAGAGTAAGTGAGAGAAGATCTTCACCCTGAAACCCACAGTGTCCCTTTTCAGCAGGAAGTAGCTAAGAGAATACGCCGTCCCCTTTTCCTTATGACTCAGGGTGAAGTCTCTCTCAGGGAGGAGTGATGGGGAATGGCAAAGGATACACTGACAAGGAAGATTGATCAGAGCTGGCTTTGACAGGCACTGTGGCATTTGGACAAGAACAAACTGGGAGGAGGGTGGAGAGAATGGTGCAACAATGAATGAGTGGAAGCCCAAAATCTCTGTAAATGTTTATGAAAATTAATAAAATATAATTATAGAAAAAAAAAAAGAAAAATCATCAAGAGGGCTGCAGCAGCGAGAACACATATTCCAATTTCCTTTGGAAGGGGAGGAAAAAGGGCATCCTTGATTCCACAACAGAAAATAATAAATTTTCCAAAATACTGAAGAGCAACGATGTCAGTTTGAAGACTAAGATGCGCCTGACTCGGGCCATGGTCTTTTCAATCACATGCTGTGCATCTGAGAGCTGGACAATGATTAGGATGACAGAAGAAGAACTGATGCTTTTGAGTTGTGTTGGAGAAGAGCACTGAATATTCTATACACAGTCAAAACAACAAATGGGTATGTTTTGCAAAAAAGTACAGCCACAGCACTCCTTGGAGGTAAGGACGGTGAAGCTTTGTATCTCATATTTTGCATAAGTTGGTTGTTGTTTGTTGTTGTTATGTGCCGTCGAGTTGCTTGTGACTCATAGCGACCCTATATACAATAGCCCTAAACCGTGCTCTATCCTGTGCCAATCTCATTGCCTCTGACACATTCATGCCGATTACCCCAGTCACTGAATCAATCCACCTCATTGAGGGTCTTCCCCTCCTGCGCCGTCCCTCCACTCTGCCCAGCATGATGTCCCTCTCCAAAGACCTGACTCTCCTTACAATATGTCCAAAGTATGTCAGGCGAAGCCCCAGAATCCTTGCCTCCAAGGAGCAGCCTGTGTCAATTCTCCTTCTATCCTCCCTAGTCATTGTCCAACTCTCTGATGCATAACAAGTGATTGCAAAAACCATGGCCTGTATAAGGCGCACCTTAGTCTCCAGAGAGACACCGTTGCTCTTGAGTACTTTAGAGAGGTCCCTAACCGCAGACTTTCCCGTCGCAATACGTTTTTTTTTTTTATTTCCTGGCTACTGGTGCCAAGAGTGTTGACTGTGGAGCCGAGCAAACTGAAGCTGTGAACAATCTCAATCTCTTCATCATCCATCCTGATGCTACTGATTGGTCCAGTGGTGAGAATTTTTGTCTTCTGGACATTGAGCCTCAGTCCATATTGAAGGCTGCAGTCCTTGACCCTCTGTAGTAAGTGCATGAGGTCCTCCTCAGTTTCAGCAAGCAGGGTTGTGTCATCTGCATAACGCAGATTGTTGATAGATCGCCCACCAATCCTAACACCACACTTCTCCTCATAGAGCCCAGCCTCTTGGATAATCTGCTCTGCATACAGGTTGAAAAGGTACGGAGACAGGACACACAACATCTGTAGTGTCTCTCCAACATCTTCCATGCTAATGTTCTGGTTATCCCTGCCATGAGAATAGAGCTTCTTTGATGCTCTTTCCTCTCAATCTCTCTCAACTCTCTTTGTTGTAGTTGTTGTTGTTAGGTGCCGTCAAGTCGAGCACACTCATATCGACCCTCTGAACAGCCGACCTGAACCCTGCCCTCATCATCTCTGACACACCCCAGCCCATTGCTAAAGTCATCGTGTTCATCCATCTCATTTGGGTTCTCCTTCTTCTTCCCTGACTCTTCATCTTTTCAAGCATGATGTCTCTTTTTAAGGAGTAGACTCTCCTAGCAACATGGCCAAAGGCTGAAGGACAAAGCTTCACCTTCCTTGCTTCTAAGGAGCACTCTGGCTCCACTTTCCCCAAAACATACCTGATTTTTCTTTTGGTAGGCCATGAGATAGCTATCTGTACTATACTCCAACACAACTCAAAGACACTGATCTTTCTCTGTCATCCTTATTCACTGTCCAGCTCTCTGATGCATAGCAGGTGAGCAACACAGCCCATTTCCCAAGCATTTCTTGAGCTCCTGTTTTGTGTTGTGTCGAGTGCCAATTCTTCGCCCATCTCTGTGTTAGCTGTGTTTTATCTGCTACTTCTACCACTGCCAAGTGTTTCTTAAACTTTCGTATTTAACACACATTTGCTCAGGGTTTACTACATGTCAGAGTTCCTGGGTTAAACAAGTTCTGAACTATTTAACTGCTAATGGAAAGGCTGGAAGTTTGAGTACACCCAGAGGCATGAACCTCAGAATAAAGATCTATTGATCTACTCCTAAAAAAAAAAGAAAGAAAAGAAAAGAAAAGAAAAAGTCAGCCATTTATATGCTATGAAGCACAGTTCTACTCTGACGCATATTGGGTTGCCACGAGGATCAGTCAGTTCCATAGCAACTGTGGTTTATAAAGTGGTTTATTTACTATGTATTAACCATGAATATAGCAAAGGGAACATAGGTGGAGTCCCCGTTCTTGTAACAGACTTCTCAGTCTAAAAGCAAATCAATAACGTAGATGATGCTATAGTGCTATGTTCTTACTAAGGGAAAGGAAGGCCAGCAAGGACTGTTTGGCCCTTTTGTTTTGTTTTTGAATCAAGCATGTACTGTTAGTATTTTAGAGAGAGTACTTTTCAAGTTGAGTTTTGGGGTCTATGAAACATTTTTTTTTTACTACAATCAAGCCATCAAAAGTTCCAAGAAGCTTATATACCAAAAAGGCTGATGGTCTCTGTCTTGCTCGACTCCAGTTCTCAATCTCCTTACAATACTATTTTTCATTCTCCCGAAAGTCACATTCAACTGTCTCAGCTGCTGCTTTTGGATTTTAAGACCATGTTTCTTAATAATATCCATATGTCGCTCTCTCTCAATGTGTCAGTTTCAGATTTTATCATGCCTCACAACATGAAAGTCCTCTTACAAACATTCCCTTATCTCCCCTACCCCCCTTTAACCATCCCATAACATAATTTTGGATGAATCAGTATTCAATATTTTCAGTTTTGTTGTTGTTGTTGTTAGGTGTTGTCAAGTCAGCTATGACTCATAGTGAACAGCAGATCGGAATTCTGCCCTATCCTGAGCCATCCTCACACTTTCTGCCAAGTTCAAGCCCGTTGATACAGCCACTGTGCTGATCCGTCCCTTTGAGGGCCATCCATCCTCTCTTTTGCTGATCTCTCCCAGCATGAAGTCTTTTCCCAAGGACTTATTCCTCCTGTTAACATGCTCAGAGTCTGTAAGACGAAGCTTTGCCATCTTTGCCTCTGAGGAGCACTCCCTCCAAGATAGATTTGTTTATTTTTGGCAGTCCATGGGACATGTCTACATAACTTTTGTTCACGGTTGAGCTAAAGAGATTACTAGTATTATGGTTTTTCCCCTCATGTTTTTTTCTTCTTTGGAAAACAAAACTGCTGTTAATGAAAGACCTATTGCCAGGTTCTCACGTAATTCTTCAACAGCTCTCTCAAACACCTTTCTGTCAAATGTTTAAACATAAATATAAACTCCAGGTTTTAGTTCTTTTTTTCCCTTGAAGCTCCCAGCTCCCTTGCTTTAGTCAGGAGTGGTGTTCTCTGGGCCTACAGCACAGCTGCCATCCTGGAATTTGCTTTGCCTTGCAGGCACTCTTGAGTGGAGACCATGTCTTCCCCATTCACGTTGCTGTGGCTGCTGTGTGCCACCAATGTGTCAAGTGAGTCAGAGATGATGAGGATGGCCCAGGATAGGAAAAAGTTCACATCTGTTGTTTATACAGTCACCACGAGTCAGAATCAGCTCAGTGGCATCTAACATAGTGACCCTGCAAACAACGCTCTGAAGCCAGCCCTATTCTGATACATTCTCACCATCTCCAACACACGTGGGCTCATTGCTGCAGTCACTGAATCAATCCATCTTTTCGAGGATCTTCTCTTATGCTGACCCTCTACGTTTCCAAGCATGATGTCCTTCTTCAAGGACAGGCCCCTCCTAACAACATGTCCAAAGCATTCGAGACAAAGTTCCACCCTCTTGGCTTCCAACGAGCACTCTGGTTTCACTTTCTCCAGGACTGTTCCCTTGGCATGATAATAGTTTACTCTCGCATGCTGAAGCACTTAGCTTAAAAGCTATCTAGGAAAACAAGAAGGTAAGGTGATTTAAAAAAAAAACAAAACAAAACAACCCAACAAAAACAAAACCATTTGTACATATTTGGAAATGTCTTTATTGATTTGAAAGCATTACGATTCTGTGTTGAAAGTAATTCTCACTGCCATTATTTAGAAGGCATCACTTCACTTTTTAACATTCAGGATTTCTGTGGAAAGACCTACTTTTTACATGTCTTTTGAATCTGTACTCTTTCATTTCTTTTTTGGAAAGTCTTTATGATTTTTTTTTATCGTTGGTGATTTAAAAACTAAAAATGATGAACATTGGTGAAAGTGGTCATTTATTGTGGTGGTCCGTTTTCAAGTCATAAACTTTAGATATTTATTTGGAGAAATTTTCTTTTATTATTTCTATAATAAATTATCCTATTTTATTTCTAATTTTTCTTTGTTGTAATTCTTAGCAGGTAGCATAGTAACTAGGGAGCAGTGAGGCTAATCCAAAGGCCACACCTCTCTGGCAATTCTAATCCAACAGTCATTTCTCAGGAGAAAAGACGGACAAACGCCTTCTCATGTAACTTACTTCCTTGGAAATCACAATGGAGGGTCAGCTATGAAATTGTTTCTTATTTTATGTTTTACTTTTACTGTCTAGGGCATATCCTCGGGTTTATAGCTAACATTTCACATAGTGATTACTGTAATGTTTTCTGGGCAAAAGAATCCATGAATGAAGGTGAGTCCATAGAGAAAATTTTTTAGATGGAAAAAACAAATAGTATTTCCACTTCAGTACTATTACTTAAAAATTTAGGCCAATTCTAGTTTTCTATTTATTACACTGAGGCAAAAATGTAAGATCTTAAATTAGAGTGGATCTTGGTCATTTATTTTGTGTACTCTGTGCACCTTACAATCAAGGAACTTCTATATGTAAAGAGCAAGTGGGTCACTCACTGTTGGGTTTCTACAAACAGCAGAGAAATCAATCAGGGGAGAAAGCTTTCTGCTCGCTACTGGGTTTCTGGGAGCTGTGAAGGACTCTGTTAGGGAGGACCCAGTCAGGGAAGAGCCTGTCAGGGAGGACTGTGTCAAGGAGGCCTCCACCAAGAATTCCTCTGTCAGAAAGGACTATCAGTTCACTGCTGAGTTTCTGGACACTGCTGAAGAAACACCTATTACCAGTTATGGATCTATCTTCTTTTCTAGATCTAAATTCTCTGCTTCCTCTCCTTCTCATTCATGATATCACTGTCTTCTTCTTGAATGAATCCTTTACTGACCTAGAGACCTTTCTGTGCTCCGTTCTCCTTTCCCCTCTACTGGGAAAGTCCATCTACCCTCTACCTGCCACCCTCATGAATTCCTCCTCATAACTTAAAACTGAAACCCTTCCATTCCTGAGTCAATTGAAATCTTTCCCATTTCTGTCTTGGATCCCTCCCACTTTTTCCTGACTGCCCAATACATGCCTAAATCCAGGACTTGGAAGTTTCCCCTTTACACATTCTAAGTATGCATATTGTATATGAAAAAAAATATACACATGCCCATGAGATTACACCTATTTAGACCATTTATAATGAATAAGGATGACAGAATAAGATTTGTCGCCTTTGAGCTGTGGTGTTGAAGAGCATTGAATATCCCATACATAGCCAAAAGAACAAACCGCTATGTCTGGGAGAGGGTACAGCCAGAGCGATCTTTGGAGGCAAGAATAATGAGGCTTCGCCTCACATATTTTGGATATGTTTCTAGGAGGTGTTATTCCTTGGAGATGGACATGATGATGGGAGGGGTGGAGTGTCGGCGAAGGAGAGGAAGACCTTCAACCAGATGGGTTGATATGGCGACTGCTGCAATGGGCTCTTATGGGTCAGGAAATATGAAGGTAGCACAAGATAGAACAGCGTTCAGATCTTTTGTTCATGTGGTTGATATGAGTCCTACTTGACTCAATGACACTTAACAACAACAACAACAGCAGCAACATAATGAAGGCCAAACCTTCTAGGGAACGTCATGTAACACCTTGTGGACATTTCCTATATAACAGTAGCTAAGCACTACAAACCACCCAGCTCATAAATATTTCTCAGCTTCATCTACGGGAAAAGAAAAAGGTATAATAAATTAATCATTGAAGTTTTTACCTTCTCCTGAGTAAGTGACAGAGAAGATGTTTTGGCAGGACCACACAGGAGAATGACAGGAAGACTTAGCAAATCCTGTTCATTATTCGAATGACTGAACGTTAATGGTCCTCTCTGTTGACCTCGGTTAGAACAAGGCAGGCTGTATAATAAAGCTCCTGCTTGCCGCCAAGAGACCAAGTAATTGATTCACTACCAAAGGGGAAGTGACACTAACTCGAATGCATTTATTTTGGAAAATAAGGGCAATGAGCAAATCCAGATGTTGAGGACAGGGGGAAAATGAATACATACATCAACAGCAAACTCCAAAGCCATTTACAACCTTCAGTGCTAGTCATATATTGGAGAAAGCTGAATTTTATGATCCTATTTTTATAGCACACTCTTTACAGTGTATACCTTTGCATTTGGTATCATTCAGCCTGAAGACACCTATTCTACTCATTGCCTAATTCTGTCTGTTCCTATGACAATAAAATGAGACCAGGGAAGGTCATTAGTAGGACAGAATGTAATAAAAGATCAATGGGACAGCAGTCTCACTTAGCAGAGAACTGCTTAAGAGAAAAAATTGTTATGACAGCAACTCCCTTCTCAGCTGCACCTGGAGACCAGCTTCCTGACTCTATTGGTCCGACCAATATTCCGTGTCTTTTCATTAAACCGTGACACAGTGAGTATTTGGATACTGTCTACATTACAAATGTGAATAATAAAAGAAGGGCTGCTGCCATGGAAACATACCTGATGGTCTTTGTGGTGAGCTTCTTGCTGCTTGAATACAAGCAAATGCTACACAATAAAGAGCCGATCAACGTTAGGTGTAAGGCGTCTGTGTGAGAGCACTGATTATTCACTTTAATGAATGCCTTGAACATTGCAATCGGAGGCAGCATTATTCTTGTCCAACCTCATTATTAGATAAGCACAGGGGGACTTGCATGAAGATATATTTTGGATTGTAAAGCATGAGTCATTTGAAGACTCTCTCCCCCTACTTGTCTTTTATTAAAAACCCCAAACAGGCTACAGAGTTGCTTTAAAGATGCATGCACTTAGAAATAAACTATTGAAAGCCAAGGAAAGAGCTGGATCACGGCCAGTTACACTGCACTAGTGGAGACTCTCCTTTGATTCGTGGGTGCCAGGCTTTTCTCCTTCTACATGGTGCCTTCTTCAAAGGAAAACAAATCCAAGGCTTTGAGCAGTCAATATTTCAAAATGTAACAGACCATGGCAGAAGTGAGGGATGAGGAAGACCACGGCAGGTTCACGGAACTATGTGGGGTTTAGGAGAGCCGGTGTGTTGATTGCTGGGGCAGAGGGATAGAGCAATTCTAAAGAGTTTTGTTTCCCATCCGATTGCCTGTAGGACTCTGTAGCATTATTTTGTGGTCTGTAAAGCTGCAGTGACAACTTCAAACACACATGGGCCGAACTGACGAGCTGCTCCCTGACAGTCAGATGGGCATTCTCCTCCTGTGCAATTAAACTGCTTCCAAAGATCTCACCGGAGGCTCAACTATGAGTCGTTTCTGACTCATCAGGACATGACAACAGTCACACATTCAAACGGGCCCTCACTCCAGCCTGAAGCCCTTGTTTTCCTTGTCAACTCTTTCTCCATTTAACCACATTGACATGTCCTGCATATGAGCCTCTGTCCATAGCCTCCAAATGGAAACAAGTTGAATGTCAATGAACTGATGAATGGGTAAAGAACCTTGTGTGGACAATCCACACAATGGAATGGTATTCAGTCATGCACAGAAAAGTAATAGTGCGACATGGTTCAACACGAAGGGACTGTGAGGATACTACACAAAGTGCAAGAAGCCACACACAAAGGCCATTTATTGTCTGACTCTACTTATATACATAGAATGGCCATGATCATGGAGCCTGGGGACATAACAGTGAAAATGCTCAACTGAGGACCAAAACAGCAGCAATGCCAACCTACCAGACACTCAGTGGGAGTAATGGATAGCAGTCTGCGTCTGTAAAAATGACAGTCATGGAAACCCGATAGGGAGGGTCCTATATGGTTGCTATGAGTCTAATTCCACTCAAAAGCAGTGTATTCACTTTGATTTGGGCTACACAATAGGCAGACCAGCAAAGAGGGAGAGTAGATAATTTCCCAGGGGCTTGGGACAAGAAAGAATAGGGAATGATTGCTTAAAAGGTAGAGGTTTCTTTTTAGGTGGAGGAAAATGTTTCTGAAATAAAAAAGACCCATGCTGTCATGTAATTGTAAATATTAAATAAAACATTCAATTGTACACATCAAAAGGGTGAATGTTATGGCATGTGAATTTTATCTCAATAAAAACAGAATTAAACCATAAGTAGGGATTCTTCTCCCAGCGAGACCATCTCGTGTCATAGAGAAGGCTGAAGCCGAGAGATGACAGACAGCTCCCTCAGCTTCTGTCGCCAAATCTTTATGTCACTTGATCCCTTCCTCATTCATCTGCTCCTATGGCTAACAGACATTCTTGTTAACAACATTCCACTAGCAGGTAGACATATATCAGTGCACAGTTGAGGTACAGCCCTGACCCTTGGAACATCATCAGTTAGAAGGGAAGGCAGCCCTTCCGTGAGGGAGAAGGTTACTTGGAAGAAGTAATGCCTAAGGGAATATTTCGAAGGTAGGCAGGGATTTATTAGGGGAAGGATCTGGTGTAGAAAGAAAGTGAAATGTAGAAGGAAGATGATGTAAGAAGGTCTTGAGGCGAGAGAATGCACTGCATGTCTGAAATATATAAAGTCTGATTGTAGCTGAAAATCCAAGGGTGAATATAAAGACGGGGAGAGGTGGCACAGGTAGGAAGAGGCTTGGTCCAAAGAGGCCTTTGAGACCATTTAAGAATTTCGGCAACAAAGCGCTCTCCAGTTGCTCTCACTGCTTACTTCCCAGTTATTCCCATACTTGCATGCTGTCAAGTCAGAACTGACTCACAGCTGACACTCCAGCAGGTTTTCAGAGGCTGTAAGTTGAATGGGAAGAGATGGCCCATTCTTTCTCCCATGGAGCAGCTGGTAAATTCATACTATCTGCCTTTGGGTTGACAGCTTAACTCTGTAAACCACTAGGCCACCAGAGTTCTCTTAAATATGTGCAGAAAGTGAATCTATCAAGAAGAAATCCCATTATCTCTCTCAGCAGTTTGCTGAGACATGAGCAAAACTCTCTCAGCTAGAGCTGGTAACCACTATGTGTAGTTGCTCTCCATTGTTCACTGTCCAAAACACCATGATGTTATATTAGAGGGTAGGACATGTACCTGGGTGATGAGAGATCCTGCGACCACAGAACCCAGTGAACAAGCTGGATCCTCCTGTAGTGACACCGGGAACTCTGGTTTCACACCTGCGAGAGGGAAAGTTCTATTGCTCCTGAGGAACATCAGATTCTCCTCAACCATGTTTTTGCTGTTGTTAGGTGCTATGAACAAGAGACCTGAATCCTATCCCATTATATCATATCCCATCCCATCCCGTCCCATCCTGTCCAGTCCCGTCCCATCCCACCCTATCCTATGCCTTCCTTATAATTCCTGACATAGTTGAGCCCACTGCTGTAGTCACTGTGTCAACCCACCCCACTGGGGATCTTCCTCTCTTTTTCTGACCCTCTACCTTTCCAAGCATGACATCCCTTTTCAGGAATTGCCTCTTCTAGCAACATGTCCGAAGTATGAGAGATGAGGCTTCACCATCCTTGTCTCCAAGGAGCACTCTGGTTGCACCTTTTCCAAGACATATCTGTTTGTCCTTTTGGCCATCCATGAGATATTCAGCCCTCTTCTTCACTACCACCACAACTCAAATGCTTCAATGCTTCTTCTGTGATCCTTAGTCACTGTCCAGCTCTCAGATGTATAGCAGGTGATTGAAATGACCATGGCCTGGATCAGGTGCACCTTTGTCTTCAAACTGACATCGTTGCTCTTCAGTATTTTGGAAAGGTCCCTGACAGAAGACATGCCCACAGTAATACACCTGATTTCTTGACTTCTGGTACTGAGGGTATTGATTGTGGATCCAAGCAAGATGAAATCACTGACAATCTCAATCCTTTCTCCATTTATTGTGACAGTGCTTACAAAACACCAGTCACAGGGTTATTTATTGTCTTTAATTCTCCAACTCTTGATGCTGTGGTTTTTGGCCACACGATCTCTGTAAATCTTTGGTCATATGATGCTGGTGGCATAGACTGAGTAATTGTGTCACTGACACAATCCTCATATAAGAGTTAGTATCTCAGTCACAACAGGACAAATATTGCATAGGGCCACTATTACAAAACAGGACTAACATTGGGGTTGAGGGAAGATAGAGAAGGAGGGGAGAAATGATTTATACTACATTGCAACAGATGAGGGAGAGAACTATTTAAAAGGGATATATGATCAGGTATTCTTACCATGACAGGAGTATAGAATGAAGGCTGCACAGTGCAGTGGACTTGGAGGGAGGGATTGCATTAACAATGAAAGAGTTTTTCTTTTACTCATCAAGGAGAAAAGTGAATTGGAGGGAGGGGCTGGGCAGGGAGAAAAGGCAACAATGAAACCCTAAATCTCTGTAAAACTTCATTAAATTAGATTAAAAAATTGTTATTTAAATGGAAAAAAATTAAATTACAAAAAAAAAGAGTTAATACCTGCCGTCGTTATCTTATGTCTAGCCTGCTATCTTTGACTTGCAAAAATATTTCTGTCATATGTGGGGAGGGAAAAAAAAGGTCACAGATTCCCTACTGTAGTAAAGCAAAGAAGGAAAGTATACGTGTAATTAAAGCCCAGCAGTGGCCCCCTCATCCTGGATATCAAAAAGGAGGATGGCTTTCACGGCTTACCCTTCCTGCCTGGAGAAAAGCTTTGTGCTCCCTGAAGATTTAGCTGAGCACTTCTGGCAAGGAAGGCCATGAAGTCAAACGCTTATTCCCATCTTCCCTCTCTTGCATGGGATCTGGGTCACTCAGGAGACACTTTCTGATTCCACCATAGGTATGATTTTTAGAAGCTTAGATGCTTACACGCACTGTTGTTTGGTCACCTTGTAGCCCCGTATTGCTGACTACAACACAGACAAGACGACACAGTCTTGGCACGAGTCACAACAAAAATGAAGATTATCATTCTTTTTTGATGGCAAATATTGTGTTTGGCTTCTCTCTCCACTTTCCAGCAGATGTGGATTAGCAATCAGGGCTCTGACGAGTCTGGTTCATCCATCATCCACTGCACATACTTTTAAAAGAACTACTGGCAGAAGACAGCATTTTCTTTTCAAATTGGTTCACACATGTAACTTTACCCTGGCAAAAGTGTAGCTTCTATGTAAGATTTACCAATCTGAGATATGCCTTCTTTTTAAAGACACCCATCTTTCTGGATATTGAAGCAAATATTAGCATTGTTTGACATCATACTCAAATGAGCTCTTTATTACACATTCTAAAATGTTTTCTGTGTCTCCTGGAGTGTAACGATTAGCATATGTGGTTGGGACACTTTGTGCGGTAAAGACAGACTAGTGGCCATGCATCAATGGACAGGAGTGATGGGTTTGATATGATAGCTCTTTGGCTGGCTGAAAGTTTCTTCCGAAGGACTTCCTTCTCTTGGAGCTCTCACAGTGTAGTTTGAATCCATCAGAGCTTCCACAGGAAAACAATGGACAGTCTTCTCCTGTGTGATTCACAGCCTTGAAACCTAGTGGAGGGTCAGCTAGGAGTAGGTTCTGAGTCTAGGACAATGTTGTTGATGTTATGTGCTGTTGAGTCACCTGCGACACTGTGTACCACCGTCCTAACCCCTGCTCTATCCTGTGCCAAATCTTATTGTCTCTGACACACCTGCCCCAGTTACCTTAGTCACTGAATCAATCCATCTCATTGAGGATCTCCCTCTCTTGCACTGTCCCTCCACCCTTCTAAGCATGATGACCCTCTCCAAAGACTTGTCCCTCCTTGCAACATGTCCAAAGTATGTCAGATGAATCCTTGCCTCCAAGGAGGAGCCTGGTCTCACCCTCTCTCTAGGATGAACCTGTTTTTTCTCCTAGCAGTCCATATTATATCCAGCACTCTTCTCCAGCACTACAGCTCAAAGGCATCAATTTTCCTTCTGTGACAATGAGTTAGGTAAATTCTCTAGGGAGCTCTGGTGATCTAGTGGCGAGAAACTGTGCTGCAATCCTGAAGGCACACGGTTTGAGGCTACCAGAAGCTCCATGGGAGAATGATGGGCAGTCTTCTCTCATGTGATTTACTGCCTCTTGAAAACCCACCAGAGGATCAGCTATGGGTCTGTTCCAACTCAACGGAACAGAAAAAGAACTTGTCCTGATCAAACCTGAACAGAGTACTAACGGCAATTCCTTGATTTCTCTAGAGTCTGGCAAGAATTTGTGAATGAATTGTCTTTTCTTCCCCTCCCCTTGAAGTCTTCTAGTAAGGCTATAGAAAACATAGTCAATTTAAGGCTTAAGATTCTACTTCCTTTTGTCTTGTTTTATCTCCCCTTGTCATATCATGGGTCTAAATTACTCACTACACAGACACAAAATTTTTAATTGTACCTGTAAATTTATGCATTGTTTTAATTTATGTAAGAAATTTGTACGTAATTCACAGCTTTTAAGGATGACTCACACATTTTGTTTTTCTACTCTATGTAAGAACATCACAGTCAAAGGATGTATCATTGTGGAAGGAAAAAAGAAAGTGATATATCCTATCTCCAAGTCCCCCCCCCCCTTCTAAGTACACCTAAGAAAGTACATCTAAAAAAGCAGAAACTGGAAAGAATAATCTATAGAAAAATGTTTAAAGTAGGATGGTTAACACAATCACGTTTACATTTTAAAATAAACCCACTTATCCAGAAATGGAGGGTAGAAAGGTGAACATTTAAGAGAGCAACTAAAACTGGAACCTGGAATAATTAAGGAATTGTGCCTTGGGACTGCTGTGTGAAAACCGGACTTGCATTGGGTGATATTCTTTGCCTCTTCCATTCTACAACTTACTTCTCTAATAAACTGCACTCTTGGTACCACAGGGGGAGGAGAAAGGATATATATATATATATATATGGAGAGAGAGAGAGTGTGCGCACACACACACTAGGAGGGTTTCAGGATGTTGATGCTGATTCAGTCATATCTGTGAAAACTGACTGTAGCTTAAAACAGTACAACCACAGATAGATGATGAGGAAAAAAAAGAATGAAGTAAGAGAGATTTAGGAGATGAAGTTGGAAAAAGTGAATGATAAGACATGCTGGCTGAGAGAAAGGAAAGATTCCAAAAACGACAGCTAGGCATTGAAAAGAAAAACCCTCAGCTTACACTTAAATCGATTGTCCTTGAGTTCATTCTGACTTAAAGGTCACCTTAGACTTCTGACAAGAGGAACCGGTTAATAAAGGATTGGGCTGTTTACAGAGAAAGTGGACTGGGAAGCAAAAGGTGAGCGGGGGTAGATGAGGACGGGTTAAGCTTGAAGTATTTGTGAGAGAAGGAGCAATACGCGGTGAGCAGTGAATTGGCATGTGTGGCGCCCAGGAGAGGCTTGGGCTGGCATCTGAATTTGGCAGTCATGGGCTTATGGTTGGTATTTTTAGCCCTTGTAGTGGATGAGATCATTGGAGAATATTCTATTTCTACCACTAGAAAGGATGACAACCTCATATCAGAGTCCTGAATAACATCAAGCTTTAGGAAGTGAGTGGGTAGAAGAATGCCATCAGGCAAAGAGGCTGAACAGGAGCAGCAGAAATAACAGATTCCTATGGCGTCCTAAGGGAGAGGGGGGTGGCCTAGTGGTAAGGAGGTGTGTTGCCAACACAAAGGCAGGAGGTTTGAATCCACCAGCTGCTCCTCAGGAGAAAGATGGACAATCTCTTCCTATGTGATTTCAGCTCTAAAAGCCTGCTACAGGGTCAGCTATGAGTTGGTTCTGACACAACCGCACATAACATCAATACGGTTGCCTAATCTATATAGCGCTGTGGTAACCCAAAAGCCACACTGCTTTGCTGGTTCAAATCCATCAGTGGCTCAACAGTACAAAGATGGGCAATGTCCTCCTGTGTGATTTACAGCCTCTGAAAATCCACTGGAGGCCCACTTATGAGTTGATGGGAATATAAGGGAACTAGTATAGTAGATTGGGAGTTGCATTGCACCTCTCTGCCAGTTCAAACCCTCCAGCAGCTCTGAGAGAAAAAGATGGGTAATTTCCTCCTGTGTGATTTACAGCCTCTGAAAACCCATTAAAGGGTCAGCTACGAGTCGGTACCAACTTGACAGCAATGAGTTTTGAGGTTGATGGGATCATAGAAAATGGAGAGAAAAAACCTAACCAAGCCAAACCCCCCAAAAATAAACAACCATTAAAAACTAGGCAAAGAACTAGAAACCAGGTCCATGAAGGACATGGGGAGAAGTGAAAAAGAACAATTTTGATGAGAAGAGCCAATGTGGAGATTGGACTGCAGTGACTTGAAGAGGAGGAAATGTCCACAGCTCCAGCTGCATGGAACTTCTTCTGGTTTCCTGGCAGTGGTTTTGTTTTCTTCTGTTTCCGAGAAATGTCCTTTTTCTGTTTGGGATACTTGTACCCTGGCTTGTCTTCTCGTTAACTCTTACACACCGTCGAAGTTAGAGCTTAATGCTACTTCCCCTGCAAAACCTTTCAGAACCCTGCGAGTTTTGTCTAAGGACATTTTCCCTAGCGTTTCAGAACCCTCTGTATTGCTCCTATTATAAATGTCATTGTTAGTGCCACCAGGCTGACGAAGACTCACGGGGCCCTATGAACAGCAGAACCTTGCCCTAGCTCGTGCATCCCACCATCTCTTTCATGCACAAGGCTACTGCTGAAGTCTCACGGTGTTAATCCATATCATTCAGGGTCTTCCTCTCTTTCACTGACACTGTAATTTCCCAAGCATGAAATCTTTTTTTCTAAGGACTGATGCCTCTGGACAACATACTCAAAGTACTGAGACGCAATTTCACTATCCCTGCCTTTGATGATTGCCCTGATTACCCTTCTTTTAAGCCAGACTTATATGTTCTTTTTGGCAGTCCATGGTGTAAAAACCCCTTTATCAATTGTATGGCAACTATAGTTTAGTTCTCTGTGTACTTCAATGGCATAGTGTTGGGCTGATAACGTTAAGTTTAACAGTTTGAATCTCCTACATATTACATGAGGGAGAGATGAGACAGTCTCTTGCCATGAAGGTTTATAATCCTGGATAGCTGACAGAGGGTCCCCAGGATGTGGAATTCACTGGACAGGTTTGACTTTTCAGTTTTGTGACTTTCAATGGACTGCAAGCTCCTTGAGGGGAGAGATGAAGTTTTATCCATTGCTCATCCTTGCATTAAGCACAATGCCTGCCTCATGGTAGTATTTGTCCTTGTTGTTGTGTATCGCCAAGTGGGAAGCAGCCCATAGCTGACCCTCCAGTGGGTTTCTAGGACAAGTGAATGACACAGAAGGAGACTGTTCACTTTTCTCCTGTGAAGCAGCTGGTAGATTCAAACCAAATACGTCTGCTTGTTGCTCACTAAGCCACCAGAGCTCCCACCAGAGTTTTTGTACGTTAGTGTTAATTCAGCTCCAAATCATGGCACTTCAGCATTATGCAGAGGAGAATGAAATGCTGTCCAGTCCTGAACCATCGTCATGGACAGTGGGTATGTTAAGCTCCATTCGTGTGACTACTCGTGATCCAGTGGGTAAAGCAGATTGCTCACTAACTTAAAGGTTCAATGTTCTAACCCTCCTGTTGCTTTGCAGCAGAAAGATAGGATAGACTGCTTCTGCAAAGACTTTCACTCTTGGAAAGCATATGGAGATGCCATATCCCACCCCACCCCCCCCAGAGGGTTGCTCAGTCACAGTTTGTTAGGCATTTGACTGTGAGGATCATAACAAACTGTGGCTGACTCTGAGAAGAATGGGAATCCCAGAACACTTGATCATGCTAATGCGAAACCTATACTTGGACCAGGAGGCAGTCGTCAGAACAGAGCAAGGGAACACGGCATGGTTCAAAATTGGGAAGGGCGTACGCCAGGGATGAATCCTATCTTCATACCTTTTTAACCTGTATACAGAACAGATTATCTGGGAGGCTGAGCTCTATGAGGAGAAATGTGGGGTCAAGATTGGTAGAAGATCTATAAAAAATCTGCGTTCGTGGAAGATCTATCAACAATCTGCATTGGTGGAAGATCTATCAATAATCTGCTTTGGTGGAAGGTCTATCAACAATCTGCGTTATGCAGTTGACACAACCCTGCTTGCTGAAACTGAGGAGGTCCTGAAGCTCTTGCTGCAGAGGGTCAAGGACTGCAGCCTCCAATATGGATTGAGGCTCAATACCAAGAAGACAAAGATTCTCACCACTGGACCAATTGGCAGCATCAGGATGGATGGTGAAGAGATTGAGATTGTTCACAGCTTCCGTTTGCTTGGCTCCACAATCAACACTCTTGGCACCAGTAGCCAGGAAATTAAAAGGCATATTGCCATTGGAAAGTCTGCTGTTAGGGACCTGTCCAAAGTACTGAAGGACAATGGTGTCTCCCTGGAGACTAAGGTGTGCCTAATACAGGCCATGGTCTTTGCAATCACTTGTTATGCATCAGAGAGCTGGACAATGACCAAGGAGGATAGAAGGAGAATTGATGCCTTTGAGCTGTGGTGTTGGAGAAGAGTATTGAGAGTACCATGGGCTGCTAGGAAAACAGACTCATCCTGGAAAGGGTTAAACCAGCTGGCTCCTTGGAGGCAAGGATTCTGAGGCTTTGTCTAACATACTTTGGATATGTTGTAAGGAGGTCTTTGGAGAGGGACATCATGCTTGGGAGGGTGGAGGGACAGTGCAGGAGGGGAAGGCCCTCTATGAGGTGGATTGATTCAGTGACTGGGGTAATTGGGATGGGTGTGTCGGAGATGGTGCGATTGACACAGGACAGAACAGAGTTTAGGGCTGTTGTACATAGGGTCGCTATGAGTCTCAAGAGACTTGATGGCACATAACAACAACAACAACAACAACAACAACAACAACAACAACAACAGCGGGTTGCTGCCAGTTAGAACTGACTCGATAGCAAAGGATTTGGGGTTTGGGTTTAGTGAGTTCTCCCAGCATTATACTGGACAATCTTCTGTTGTGATCCATAGTGTTTTCATTGGATACTTTTTGGAAGAATTTAGCAGGCTTTTCTGCATAGTCTGTTTTAGTCGAGAAGTTCTGTTAAAATCTGTCTTCTATGGATGGTCCTGCTGGTATTTGAAATACTGATGCTGCTGGACCATCTAGCATCACGTTGTAGTTGAATCTCTTTATGTACAGTGGAAAGAACTCGGCTGGATTCTACGTCATCTTCAGTCATTGCTATGTTTAAATCCATTGTGGAGCCACTGTGTTGATTCATCCCATGGAGGGTCTTGCTCTTTGTCCTGACTTCCTACCAAGCCTGAGGTCCTTCTTCAGGAACTATTCCCTCTTAATAACACATCTAACACAGTGACACCAAGTCTCGCTCCCCTCATTTCTAAGCATTCTGACTACACATCTTCCCACATAGATTTATTTGTCCTTCTGGTGGTTCATGACATACTCAATGTTCTCTATCAATACCATAATTCAAAAAGGTCAATTATTTTTTTGTCTCTTTGTTCACTACCCAGCTTTTACTCTCTAGTTAGAATCCACTTAGATTTAACCCTCCAGTGGATTTTCAGAGACTCTAATGTCCATCTTTTTCCTGAGGAGCAGCTGGTGGGTTTGAACTGTCTGCCTGTAGGCTGGCAGCACAACTTCTTACTCAGTAGGCCACCAATCAAAAACACCAGGGCTTGGGTTAGACACACTTAGTCCTCAGAGGGACATCTTTACACTTTAATTCTTGAAAGACATCTTTCGCAGCAGATTTTCCCAGGGAAATGCAGATTTCTTAACTGCTTTCATTGACTGTGGATGTAAGTAAAAGGAAATCTATCATCCTCGTTAACAGTTAAGCACCTACAGTATGACTGACAGGTGGTAGTAATACAAGTATGTAATAAATGCTTGCTTCTGCGAGTAAATGAATTTATCTGAGTAAATAGGAATTCAGATCCTTCAGAATATGGAATTATGAAAATTACATCGAATTCAAACCCCTTCCTTCTTTTACTTTCAAAGTTATTAGGTAAATAATTCTAGCTAAATAAAAGCTAGCTATATAAAGCCAGTTATATGTGTTTATTTTAGATAAGATTTTCCAGCCTTTTCTTTTATAATAAATAAAATTAATTTTCTAGCAATTTCTGTTACAACTAAAATAAAGGTATAAATATACGCTTAAAAGAAAATTCCAGATAAAATGTACTTTAAGTCAATCCATCTCTATTGACTCTGGGGTATAATTTCACTCTGGTAGTACCCTATCTGAATTGTTTCGTTTCAATGCATTTTATTTTGTTCTTCCCAAAATATGAGCACTGCTTGGTGCTTGGGAGACACATATGGCTGAGAAGTATTTTCTTCCCAGTCATTGCAGACTGTGGAAACCATCTGCTGAAGGCGAGATTGGGAAGGGTGGGGTCACAGGAAAGATGTTCTGTTAATCCCTTCCACGCAGTCAGCAGAAGATGTTCAAAGACAAGAGAATATGTTCTGAGCCTTCAAAATGTGCTCACGCTCTCACAGACAATGAGAAGGTGAACCTTGGGGACATGGAGAGGCTGTAATTCTGCTCGTCAAGACATCTTTACTCAACTTGAAATGTTTTTATTGCCTCAACTGGGTCATCTCTCATATAGAGTACCACTCTGGCAAAGAAAACTGGCTGGCAAATTTCTCCTACAAGTTTATGGGCTTTTGCTGGCAAATTAAACGGACCAGACAGGTGGGAGAAGTGACAGAAAAGCTGAGATTCTGTATTAGAGAAATGGATGGTAGGAGTATTTTGAACACTTGGCTACTATTGAGCTAAGGATAGTCGGTGTTTACGTGCTTTTATAAAAAGTTATTTGCAATGAATAATGATCCCATAAAACTAAAACATCAGTACTATTGAGTTGGGACTGACTCATAGCTGACTGTCTAATGGATTTTCAGGGGTTGTTAACCACACAAGAGGATACTGTCCATCTTTCAACAGCACCTAACAACAACAATAATTGAACGAATTGTGTTGTTGGGGGTCGCCAAGTTGATTCTCACTGACAGTGACCTGAAAACACAGAGTAGAACTGTTTCATACAATTTCTAGGAGAAATAAAAATGAAACACACAGAGACACCTGGGTGTGTGCTTCATTATTCCAATTTCACATACATACAGTATACTTGCCATGTTCACGTACATACACATATATGTGTTATTTCATTTTCTCATTGTCTATTTATATTTAAAATATACACTTTGTCACAATTTTTCTTATTGAGCAATCTATTTTAAGAATGTCCTTTTGACACGCTAATTGATGTGATGCATAAAACATAATGTGTTTGGATTCATGCTTAGAATTCTGCAGACACAAATGCCCTCTATTCGATATTATTTCACCTACCAATCTCTCTGCAGAGCTCTGGGGCCCTGGCCGGTTAAGGAGCTGGGCAGGCAGTTGCAACTCTTCAGCTGCTTCACAGGAGAAAGACAAGCGATCTCCTCCTGTGTGATTTATAGCCTCTGAAAACACCCCGAAAGGGTCAGCTAAAAGTCAGTTCCTTTCTGACTTGACAGCAGTAAGTTTGTTTTTTTGAGTTCTGAGATAGTGAAAGGAAATTTTCAAACAAACAAACAAACAAACAAACAAATCTCTCTCATTTACCCAAACAACCACAACTACAACTATTTAAAAAAAATTCTCTGATGGACATGAAGAGAACTGTAATAGGATAGCAGAGAGAGGCTGCTTTGAGCTGGGAAGCCAGAGAAGTGCTTCCTGAGAGAGAGCTACCTATGCTGAGGAGCAGAAACAGTTACTGGAAGTTCCCTGGAGGGAAGGGAGGGTGTGGCGTGCAGAGGTGAAAGCTCTGTTGCATTTGCCAATCAAAGAGAAGCTCATTGAGGCTGGAGCTGATAAGCAGAGCAGAGAGGTGAGATGGTAAGGTTAGGAAGGTCAGCTGGGGCCAGGGAACTTGGGACGCTTACGTCACAGAAAGGAATTTTGGATTCAATGAGAAGTGGTCTATGGTATTTGAGCAAGGGAGTGCTGTGACCATAAGTGTTTTAAAAGGGTCATTAAAGAGTCTTCTGGAGTCAGGCATGGGAAGCAGACAAGCAATGGCAGTTCTCTGCAGTGGTCCAGGAGAGAGGCGATTAGAGCTTAGCTCACAGGGTTGGTAGCAAGGTGGAGAAAAGGATGTTGTGGAGATAAAGATGCCAGAAATTGACTATCTTCAGCCCAAAGGGACACGGGTAGAGGAAATGTCATAGATTTCTGGAATAGAAAGCTGGGTAGATAAAGATGCTAGTGGATTAGGATGCAGGTTGGAGAGTGGAAGGCCAGGAGGTTGGTGTGCTGCGTGTGAGAGGCCAGTGAGTAGATACCAGTAAGCTCAGGAATGAGGTCCAGGATGGAGGGAAGTGAAAACATGGATATGGACAAGAAACAGAAAAGGACTTAGGGCCAACTGCAAAGGCATTGAGGGTTGTGTAGAGTAGGAAGAACCAACAAATGACTTTGAGAGACATCATTTTGCGAACTGTGAGGGAAGAGGAAGAACGTTACATAATGTAAGCCGGGAGAAGGGAGTGTTTCAGGAAGAGGATATTTTTTTTTTTAAGTATGGAACTACTAAAATGTCAAATATGGAAGGCTCTACAAAGCAGTCAATGAATTTGGCAAATGGAAATTAGTGATGATTTAAGCAAGGTTTTTTTTTTCAAGTCAGAAAAGTAGGGCTGCTATGAAGGTATTGGCAGGGTTATGATCTTTCTGAATAGGGGAATGAGTTATCTTGCCTTTCCCAACTTCTACTGACTATCCTTAGCTATGGCCTCTTCCTCCATCTTCAAAGCCAGCACAGTGGTTTGAACCCCTGTCACAGAGTATCTTCTGATCCTTCTTCCACAGTCACATAAGGTGATGCACATCTATTTCTGGTCAAAGTTGGAAACGATTCTCTCCTTGTGAGGAACCTTGGTACTAGATAAGAAGCCTTGATACTTCAGTGGTTAAATATTTGGCTATTAACCAAAAGGTTGGCATTCTGAACTCACCATCTGCTCCAAAGGCAGTTTGTTACCTAAAAGATGCATGGATGTACACCAATGTTCATAGTAGCGCTATTTACCATTGCAAGAATATGGAAACAGCCCCAATGTACAACAACAATCGAATGGCTTGAGAAATTATGGTACATTCACACAATGGAATACTATGCAGCACACAGGAGCAATGATTTTGTAACGCACTACCTAACTTGGGAGGGACTAGAGAGCATTGTGCTAAATGAACTAATGCAGTTCCATGAGGACAAATACTGTGTAAGACCATTATTGTAGAATGAGTATGAGGAACCAAGGGGAGGATGGGGGCAGCAGAGGGGTGAGGATGTGTGTGTGTGTGTGTGTGTGTGTGTGTGTGTGTGTGTATGTGTGTGTGTGCGCGCGCGCGCGCATGTGTGAGATGATAGTAATCATAGGGTCACACAATTTGATGGTGGAGGGAGAGGTGAGTTAAGAAAATGGGAAAGATCCATTGTGAAAAACAATGTGTATGGGATTTGTAAGTAAACCAGATGTAAATAATAACAATAAAGATGCATGGAAAGCCTATAGGGAAGTTCGACTCTGCCTGAAAGTATCACTTTCAGTCAGAATTGGTTTTTGGTTTCGTGACTAGATTAGTTTCACTTGGGTAATGCGGAGTAATTGGCCCATCTCAAGGTCCTTAATTAATCACATAGGAAAAAGTCCTTTTTTCCATATAAGGTTCAGGACTTTGTATATGATCATTATTTTTGCTACCACTCCAATATTACAAAATTGTTAAAAGACCTGAGCCTAGAGTTTAATTTAGATTGTCCAGGAAATTCTACTGACTCTATCTTTAAAATACGCCCAGTCCTGCATTTCACATTTCCATTTCTATTAACCTTGATCCAAGCAACATCTTCTCCCACCAAGATGCTTCTTTATTCCTCTAATGGTTCTTCCTGCTCCATCCATGTTTAATCTAACAGCCAAAATGATCCCTTTGACACATGGCACACTGCCAATTCTCTAGGCAAAAGCCCTCCGATGACTTCCTATTTCATTCTTATTTAAGGGTAGGTCTTCACAATGGTCCTAATGAATCTTTCTCACCTCAGAATTCTCTATTACTTTGCCCTTTGCTCGTTCACTGGCCTTTTGCTTTCCTTGAACACCTTGGGCGTACTGCTAAAGCTTTAAATGGACAGGTATATTCTCTGGTTTTTCATTCTGCTTGACACTTGTAGCGGACGGACAGGGCATGGGCTGGTTCTGGATATGTTTCTCCTGTCCAATGATCTGGGCAGAAACACTAGAGGATGAATTCCATCTAACTTCAACTGCTCACAGTTATGTAAGTCCCCCTGTTTCTCTGGCTAATACCAACTCCCCCCGGATCAAGCTGTGGGCTGACATTCAGATGCTCACTTTGTTGTGGTGCACATATGTGTGAATTGTTCAGGGGTCTCTGAATAACTTCCTTGTTGCAGAGTTTTCTAGCTCTGGTGGCCGAGTGGTAAGAAGCTGTGCTACAATCTCAAAGGCACATGGTTCAAATCCACCAGCTTCTCCATAGGAGAAGTATGGGCAATTTCCTCCTGTGCATTTAATTGCCTCTGAAAACCTACTGGAGGGTCAGCTACGGGTCGATTCTGACCGAAGGGTGCACCACGACAACAACAACAACAAAGCCAGCACTAGCTCAACCTTTCAACACCCTGAAGCTCCTGCCCACAGCACCACACCATATGGCTTCTTGCTTGCTGCTAGCGACACCCTACCCAGAGGCCAGCCTTTGAGTGGGTCATCCTCAAGGCAGCTCAAACCTGATGGCTTTCCTCAATGTCAAACAAGATCTGGAAGAAACTTCCTTCTCTTTGCCTCTAAACTACCTGATTACAAATTGATCCATAGATCCTGCTACCTCCATGATGCTGTAGCTTTCTAAAGTTTTTTTCTTTGCTCAGGATGAAGACTTAAAGAAGACTAACAAATTCCCATCCTAAATGAGACTCCTGTTACTTGCTTGATATTTATCAGGAGTTGGTCCTCTTAGGATCTTCTTCACGTGCTTTGGTAAGTGAGAAAGACTCTTCCTTCCCCAGGGCTCCCCTAAAGCTCTCAAGACTGAAAAGACCCTACCTCCCTCTTCCCTTGCTAAGGAAGGAGGATGGGAGAAAGAAGGATAAAGAAAGACATATGGACAGCTTTGGTAATAGTGAAGGGGCTCCTATAGCTTATTTAAACCCAATGACGAAACTGCTCTTTAGAAGATTCTATCCGCTCCATTAAAGAAAGACGAGCAATCTCTTCCCACAAAATTTGTGACCTCTGACAAACCACTGGCAAGTTAAAATTGTTCTTGCTTGTATCTGAAAATTCTTTCCAAGAGTTTAAAAACTAAGTACACCCTTACATTCATGTAAGGGTCATGACAACGGATCACCTAGGATCCGTTTTTATATGATGGCAATGTGTTTGAAGGGTTTTAGGTTTTGCTCCTTTTTATGAGATGAACTGATGCAGTTACCACAACAATGAGCATAAACACTCCGTGGTGACGCAGGAGCAGGTTCTGGTGGGGCTTCCTTCTGTTGTTGATAGGATCGCTATGAGTTGGAGCTCATGTGAGGGCATCTAACAAGAGCAGCAGCAACAATCTCTCTTACTCTCTCAGCCTACATCCACCGCAACAATGCTAGGAAACCGGAGAAATATTTCTACACCACTTCCTAAGCAACATGTCCCCGGAAACCCTATGAGCTTTGAGAAACGATGAGAGTTATAGAAAGGCTTCAGGTCTTTTGTCCACAGGGTTGCTATGAATCATACTCAACTCCATGACAACAACAACCACAAGTTTAATAGGGAGCTCTGCTGCGCTGGTGGTAAGAAACTGCACTGTAATCCCAAAGGAAAGTGGTTTGAGGCTACCAGCTGCTCCACAGGAGAAGGATGGGCAATCTCCTCCTGTGCGGTTAGACTGCCTCTGAAAACCCACTGGAGGGCCAGCTAAGGGTCAGTTTTGACTCTACAGGAAGCAACAAGAACAAGCTTCTTGGCCTCGAGGCAAGGAGCTATACTGCAATCCCAGAGGAAAGTGGTTGGAGGCTACCAGCTGCTCCATGGGAGAATGATGGCTCCTCTGTTGTGGTTAACTGCCTCTAAAAACCGGCCGGTGGGTCACTATCTCTACAGTACACAACAACAACACAAGCTTAAAAGTCAATGGACTAGGCAGCCTTGTGAAGTGAAAGGTTCAGATTGAAGAGATGAGATGAGAATCTATCGGTCAAAGAACACTTACAGGCTATTCACATTTGTTTAACTGAGAAGTTGTTGTTACTGGCTGCCATTGAGTAGATTCTGCGTCATGAGCCCTCACATAAGCAGAGGAGAACTTCATCACAGGGTTTCCTATAGCAGGTGACCTCTGGATGCAGGTCAACTGGCCTCTCTTTCAAAGTGCCTTTGGGTGGTTGGGACAACCAACACTTTGGCTAATGGTTGAGTGCTCTACTGTTTGTGCCTTAAATGAAGTAAATTTTGTGAGGACCAACATTTCTTTCTTTCTTTTCTTTTTTTTTTTTCTTCTGAAGAAGGGTCACTTACATAACAGTTAAAATTTTTCTTGCTTGTATCTGAAAATTCTTTCCAAGAGTTTAAAAACTAAGTACACCCTTATATTCATCTTTTAGGATATTTTTTTCTGTTTAAAAACAACATATGTTCCCCATAGAAACTTGAGACAAAAAGTAAAAGTTTCATTTGTAAAAGAATATTTTTTTTCTTAAAACCCACAATTGTGTGATTGAGACTCAAGTGTGGTGGGAGATAGAATTCTGGCGTGAAACACCCAGAATTATAGCATCAAAGAAAAGTTATGTTAAATATTTATTTTATTTTATGAGTGGTTGTTATTGTTGTTGTTATTTGCTGTTGAGTTGCCTGTGACTCATAGCGACCCAACGCACAACAGCTCTGAACACGGCCCTGACCTGAGCCAATCTCTTCATCTCTGCCACACCCAATCTCACATCTCCAGTCACTGCATTGATTCATCTCATCCTGGTTTTTCCTCTCCTGCGCTGTCCCTCCACCATTCCAAGCATGATATTCTTCTCCAAGGATCAGTCCTTCCTGGCCATGTACCCAAAGATGTGAGATAGAGTTTCAAAATCCTTGCCTCCAGGGAGCAGCTTGGTTTCACCCTCTCCGGGTTTGACCTGTTTATTCTCCTGGTAGTCCACGGTATGCTCAACACTCTTCTCCAGCACCACAACTCAAAGGCATTGATCCTTCTTCTATCACCCTTAATCATGGTCGAGCTCTCTGATGCATAGCAAGTAATTAATTGCGAAGACCATGGCCTGGATCCGGCATACCTTACTTAGTATTCAGACTGACACGGTGCTCTTCAGCACTCTGGAGAGGTCCTTGACAGCTGACTTCCACAATGCATTTCATCTTCTGATTTCCTGACTCCTAGTGTTAAGAGTGCTGACTGTGGAACTAAGCAAACCAAAGCAGTTAACAATCTCAATCTCTTCTCCATCTATCATGAAGCTACCATTTGGCTCAGTGGTTAGAGGGTTAAATGATGGACACATTTTGAGTAATTTGTCAAAAACCATTAGGGCTCTGAAACAAAAGTAACCTCTGTTTTGAATGAAATAAGCTATTCACAATAAAAAGAAATAAAAAAAAAGGAAACTTGCAGGATCTACATTCTCCCCTTGACTAATGCCTACTTGATCTTGACCACTTCTTGTATTTGTTGCTGTTGTTATTAGGTGCCATTGAGTATGACTCACAGTGACTCTATGAATGATCCTGTGCCATCTCATCACCTCTGACTTACTTGAGCCCCTTGCTGCTGTGACTAGGTCAATCCATCTCGCTGGGGGTCTTCCTCTCTTTCACTGACCCTTCACCTTCCCATGTGTGATATCTCTTCCCAAAGAATAGCTTCTCCCAGCAACATGTCCAATACCTGAGGGATGAAGCTTTGCCATCCTTGCCTCTAAGGGGCACTCTGACTGCACTTTTCCCAAGTCATACTTGCTCATCCTTTGGGCAGTCGATAGCGTATTCAGCACTGTCTTCAACACCGCAGCTCAAAGGCATCAACTCCTCCTCTGTCATCCTGATTTACTGCCCAGCTCTAAAATGTGTAGCAAGTGATTGAAAAGCACATGGCCTCCATCAGGCATACTTCAGTCTTTAAACTGACATCACTGCTCTTTGGTATTTCTGGAGAGTTCCCTAAGAGGAAGTTTACCCAAAGCATTATCTCCTGATCTCTCACCTGCTGGTACCAAGGGTATTGATTGTTGATCCGAGCAAGATTAAATCATTGACAGTTTTTACCCTCTCTCCATCTATCATGATGCTGCCTATTGGCCCAATGGAGAAGACCTTTCTTCTCCTACTGTTGAGATGTAATCCATATTTAAAGCTGTGGTCCTTGATCTTCTGCAGCAAGTGTCCTCCTCACTTTTAGAAAACAAGGTTATGTCATCTGCCTAATGCAGGCTATTGATGAGTTTTCCTTCAGTCTTGATGCCACATTCTTCTTCACAGAGTCCAGCTCCTCAAATCATTTCCTCAGCATACATATTGAATAGTTATGGAGAGAGAATATAACCCCAATGCACTCCTTTCTTAGTTTTAAAAGTTGTGGTGTTCCCTTGTTCTGTTTACACAACAGCCTCTTGGTCTAGGTATAGGTTTTGTATGAGCACAGTTAAGTACTCTGGGATTCCCATTCTTGTCAATGCTAGTCATAACTTGTTCTGATTAAAATAGTCAAAGCCTTTGTACTGTTAATAAAGCATAAGTAAGACATTCTTCTGGTATCCTCTGCTTTCAGCCAAAATCTATTTGACATCAGCAATGATATCCTTGCTGGTATGGCCTCTTCTGAGCTCAGCTTGAACTTCTGGTGGTTCTTTTGTCAATGTTCTTTTCCAGACATTTTGGGATGACCTTTAACGTCTTTCACATGCTTACACATGTGCTCTAACTTCCACATTCTGTTGGATCATCTTTCTTGGAAATGGGGACAAATGTGGATGTCTTACAGTTAGTCGGCCAGGAACTATCCTCCAAATTTCCTAGCACAGATTAGTGAGCACATCTGAGGTTGAGTCTGTTAGTTGAAACATGCCAGTTGGTATTCCAGCTCATCTTGGGGACTTACTTTTTGCCAGTGTCTTCACTGCAGCTTGAACATCTTCCTTTGTTATTATTGGCTCTTGTTCATATGTTACTTTCTGAAATTCTGTGCTGCTTAACAGAGGAAATTCTATTATTGTTGTTATGTACATCAAATTGGGACCAGGACCTGGTTGACCCCCTAGACAGGTTTTCTGGGAAGTTAACCAGAGAAGATGATTCATGTCTCTCCTATGGAGTAGATGGTGGATTAAATCCCCTTGCCTTGGGGTTGGCAGCACAACTTCTTACCACTGAGCCACCAGAATTTCCTAAAATGAGAAAAAGGGGGTCCAAACTAGATAGAAACAAAAGAGATGTGATGGAGACATGATGATCACACAATTGTGCAAATCCCTTTTGTTAAGCATGAACTCATTTAAAGTTGTGAAAAGAATTACGTTTTACCCAAAGCTATCTAGTTTCCCCTCTTCCTCTTGCTTCCTGAGAAGATCATTCCAAATCTTTGGGGTTACCTGAAGGATGGAGATACTTTTGCTGTACAAATGAATGGTGGCTCACCAGGTCACCTAGTAACAGAGACCACTTAGTAACCTGATCTCAGGAAGGTGACATGATTTAATTATACATATAAAGAATAACCAATGGTCAATTATGTCCTCTGTTCTGCCTTAAAACTTCATTGTAACTGCCCTAAAACAAGTTCTGATGGCCTACTGGTAAGAAGCTGCATTTCAGTCCCAAAGGCCTGAGGTTCAAATTACCAGATGCTCAGTGGGAGGATGGGTAGTCTCCTCCCCTGTGACTTTACTGCCTCTGATAACCTGCTGGAGGGTAAGCTCTGGGTTGGTTCCAACTTAATTTTACATAACAACAACAAACATGTCTTTGTTTTCAGAAGGGTCAGGTCTCCTAACTTTGAATTTCTTTGTATGTAGATTCTTTTTTGAAGTCCTTATTATTGTTATACAAGTGTTCAGGTCTTTTCATTCATAGGGTCGCTATGAGTCATCTATGACTTGAGGGCTCATAACAACAACAACAACAACAACAACAACAACAACAACAACAACGTTATTGTTACGTGCCATTTAGACTCTTGTGACTCATAGCAAAATGATGTGCAACAGCTTTGAACCCTGCTCTATCCTGATCCAATTTCATTGGCTCCAACAAGCCTACCCCTATTACAAGAGTCATTGAGTCAATCCAGCTCATCCAGGGTCTTTCTCTCCTCTGCTCTCCCTCCACCTTTCCAAGCATGATGTACTTCCAAGGACTACTCTCTCCTGGAATAATGCCCCAAGTATGTGAGACAGAGCTTCAGAATGTTTGCCTCCAAGGAGAAACTTAGTTTCATCCTCTCCAGGACAGATATGTTTGTTCTCTCAGCACTCCATGATGTGTTTAATACTCTTCTCCAGAACCACAACTCAAAGGCATCAATTCTGTCCTCCTTAATCATTGTCTAGCTCTGTGATGCATAGTAAGTGACTGTGATGACCATGGGTTAAATCAGCCACACTTTAATCTCTAGACTGGAATTCTTGTTTTTCAGTACTGTAGAGAGGTCCATGATAGAAGAGTTTCCAAATTTCTGGCTGCTGATTCCCACAGTGTTATCTGTGCAGCCATGCAAGCTGAAGCTGCTAACAATCTCAATCTCTTCATCCTCTATCATAATGGTGCCAATTGGCCCAGTGGTGAAAATCTTTGTTTTCTTGATATTGAGCTTCAATCCATATTGAAGGCTGCAGTCCTTGATATTTTGCAGCAAATGTCTCAGGTCCTCCGCAGTCTCAGCAAGCACGGTTCTGTCATCTACATAACAGGTTTTGTTGATGAATTTTCCTCCAGTCTTGTTGCCACATTCCTCCTCATAAAGCCGAGCCTCCTGGGTGATCAGTTCTATAAATAGATTGAAAAGGTATGGCCATAGGATGCATCCCTGGAGTATACCTTTCCTGATTTTGAAATATGCAGCATTTCCTTGCTCTGTTCTGACAAATGTCTCCTGTTCCAAGTATAGGCTTCACATAAGCACAATGGGAGTTCTGGGACTCCCATTCTTCTCAAGGCTAGCCACAATTTGTTATGATCCACACAATCAAATATCTTTGCATAGTCAATGTAGCATTCCTCTGGTATTCTTTACTTTCAATTAAGATCCATCTAACATGTTCCTTGCGCCTCGGCCTCTTCTTAATTAAGCCTTTATATCTGACAGTTTCAATTATCTTTAATAATCTTCAGCAGGATCTTACTTTCATGTGACCACAGTGAAATGAGGTCAGCATACACTCCTACCATGATCACTGAGATCTCACAAGGCTCTGCATGAATGAGAAACCAACATGGGGTGGGAGGCAGAGGAAAGGTTAGGGGCTGGAGGAAGGAGTGTTGCTGAGTCCCTGGGGATGTGTTTCCTAGAGTTCGGGGTGGCCTCTTCTCTGTCCTGTAGATGAGATTGGTGAGCAGCGGCAGTTCTTCAGGATGTGAAGTGCTTGGGGGCCACAGGCAGGGGCCAGCCACCACCAGGAGGTTGGACCAGGGCTTCCATCAGGCGGACAGCCAGGGTCTCTTCGCTTCTAGAACTTATCCACTAGTGGATCACAGGACCACTGGCCCTGGCAGCCATTTCTTTTCTCCAGCTTCCCTATAAGAAACAGTTTCTAGGGCTCTTTTATATTTAAATAACAAAGTAATAATAGTGATATTTTTTAATATCTGTTAAGGCTTCTCTTTGCTTCTTAAAATGAAGAGTGATATGTGAGTGAGAGCAAGAAACTACGCTTCCTGTCAAAAATGCTAATTTTTTTTGTCACTGATTTGGGAAAAAAAAAAGAAAAATACTCAATATAGAAACCATAATGGGTCCCTGATAGTACTGGCTGTGGGAGCGCCGGCAGCTTAGTGGACTAGTTGTGCGGCCAATCCAAAGGCAGCTAGTTCAAATACACCACTTGCTCTCTGGTAGAAGGATATGCAGTCTCCTCCCACCTGATTTAAAGCCTCTGAAAACCCACTGGTGGGTCAGCTGTCAGTTGGTCCTGACTTGAAGGCACATAACAAGAACAACACTGCTGGTTGAGGAGCATCTCAAAGGTGTATGAAAAAGGACTTAAAACAGAGGCCCTCTACACAGTGAAAACGGCCGCCCAGGTCTGAATCAGACTGTGTCCCAGGATCTTGCTTCTGCTTTCTAGAGGAAGTTACCTATGTCCAAATCTTGACCGAGACAACTTGTTCTGCCACATTCTGAGGTGGCCCAGACAATTTTTGCAGGAACTAGTTTGAGAATGCAGGCCACCGAGGCTGAAGGTGACCAACCTCCTCAAATCCAAGTCTCAGGACATTTGTTTTATAGAACATGTTGACGGCCAGCCAGTCAAAGAAACCCTCATACTCTTTCCTGGCTCTGCATGGACTCGAGCAAACAGATCATAAACGACATGTGCTTAAGCTCCTCTGAACACCATTTTGGCCTTTCTTTTTGGGGCGTCCTTATTTGTAGCTATTTGAAATGAAATACAACTCTTATTTTACATCAGTTTTGTTTCTTTTATAATTTTGTTTCTATTATAACAACTGATAATAGCAAACAGTTTGTCCTATGGGATTTACCAAATGAGTTCTCACAATGATCCTGGTTCCTATTGGACAACTCAATAAGCTAAAGTTCAGAGAGAGGCAAAGTGGAGAAGTCAGGTCTCAAACCCGGGAAGTGAACATAACCACTACGCCTGATGGCTTCTCACGTGCTTCCTTATGAAAACAAAAACTTACAAGGTTTACCCACAGAGTTAGTTTTCATTTAGCAAGACACAGTACAGGGTTTGTTGTTGCTACACACCATCAAGTCAACTACAACTCACAGCAACCCTATGAACATCAGCTCTGATGCTTCCCCTATCCTGAGCCAACCTCACCATCTCTGACAGCCTGGCTGAGAGTAGAGACTCCAGAACTTCTCACTTAAACAACCACCTTGGGAAACTTCCCTGGTCCTGTCACACACTCTTTCTAGTCTTTGGTTTTCTCACCCACAAAAAAGACAAGATAATGCCTGTCTTAAAGTGCTGTTTTGAAAACCAAATGAGATAGTGCCTTTAAAGCACCCTGGGATGCTGATTCAAAAGGCAAGTAGTCCAGTTGTCACTGACTGAACTCCCACTCACAGTGTCTCTGTGTTTGTAGAGAAACACACTGAAACACACTCACTCCACAGGGCTTGTAGCTGTTGACTTTCTGAAAAAGATCTCTAGGCTTTCTTCAAAGATGCCTCCGGGTGGACTCCAACTGACAACCTTTTGGTTAGCAGCTGAGAGCATTAAACATTTTCACACCCCAGAGAGTTGAGCTCTAGAGAAACTTAATAAATGGCATCCACTAATCCACTGTCATTGAGTGGATTCTAACTGAGTGACCCTCTCTCAGGTGCCCCATGCTAGAGGGTACGTTTTCAGGGGAGGAAAAATGCTTTGCTCCCATGAGTGGCTGGCTGGTGGCTTTGAATTACTTACCTTTGGGTTAGCAATTCAACACATAACTCACTAATTCCTGGTAACTACTGTTGCATTAGAGGACTTCTGTATTGTATCCTAAACCAAAGAATGTTGTTCTGTGCTGGCGAGTAGAGTACAAGTCACAGTGACCCTATGAGCAACCAAACGAACCCTGTCCTATGCAGCGCCACCTCCTCATCTCTGACACACTGAATGAAGCTCATGGCTGCAGTCACTGTGTCAGTCCATCTCGTTGAGGGGCTTCCTCTCTTTCCCTGATCCTCACTTCCTTTCCAAGCCTGAGGGATCTCCTTTTCCAAGAAATACCCCTGCTAGCAACATGCGCAGATTAAGTGACATGAAGCTTCACTGTCCTTGCCTCTGGGAATCCTTCGATTTGCAATTATTAAATCCTTTTATTTACTTCACCCATAAATAAGGTGAAGGAAGAAAGTATGTATGGGGGTAAAGATGGCAGGGAAGGTGATAGGGAGGTTTGCAAGATAACAACAATCTGTCACAAATGAACAGGAGGACATGCTTGTCTCAGACACCTGAGTGAATGGATAGAGATGTACATGGAGGCAGAGGTGGGCTTGGAAGATGTCTGGGGCGGCTTCAGATATCAGGCTGGGAAGCCTGAAGCTACTGACGGAGGTGGAAGTTGGGCAATGGTGGTGACAGAGGGAGGGTCAGAGCTCAACGGGCTCCCTCCTGTGAGGAAAATGCTGTAAACAGAAAAGCTTCACACTGGAGGTGGTCAAGTCAGACTACGAATGAAGCAACCATGTGCACTGCACATTCTCAGGAAGCAAAAGGTCAGCCTGGAAACCATTTGTTCAGGGGAGGAAGGTGTCAAGACAGAGATAATTTGTTCCCAGGGGTAAATGTGTCCAGGACGGCAATCATGCATAACCAAACCGGCTGGTGGCCCTCACTAACATGCTCAGTCCCTCCCTCTAGCCAAGCAGCGACCTTTACCTTTCCAAGGTCTTCTTTCCAGCTCAAACAGATTTTAATCTCCTCAGCACTCGATCACGGACACCCTTTTCTCTGTAAAGCGCCAATTCTCTCCTTTAGAACGGCAGTGTCTTGTATTTTTCACTCAGCAGCCCGACCAGCTTGAGCTATATTATTCCTCACTAAAACTCCTCTCCTTTCACTCCTAACGGAGGGCGAGATTCTCAGCATTGGCAGTGCTGTCTCCAGCCTTGCTCTCAGATCCAGGCACAGAAGAGGTTTAGACAGAGAGGGTGCTTGTGAGATTGGGGAGCGAGCTAGGCCCAGGGCCTGCAGCCAGCCAGCCTGGCCGAAAGGCCCCGGGGGCAGAGCTTCGGCTCAACCATACCCCACCTTACAAGGGAGATCTGTTTATTTTATAAGAAAGGAGCAATAAGAGGCATGCTTGCTGAAATTCTGGCACGAGGTCTGGAATGCCCAGTGACAACACTAGCTTGTTATCAAAAGATTTCTTATCCTGAGTCTTGCCCTCCTATCACTAGCATGCAAACCCCGAGGTAGTCTGGAGTGGAGCAAAAAAGCCAGTATCCTTTTGATAAGAATGAAAAAAAAATCCTTGGATTTGTACAATGTGACATGATGTGAGGGGCATTGTTTAACTCTTGGCAATGCCGTGAACGCCTAGGGCAGAAGACCAAAGGAAAACTGTCTACTTTGAAAACCTTCTCAGAACAAATCTGGGAGAATTTGCTGGTTAATGGAAATACATGTCCAAACAAGTACTGGTTGGCTAGGGAGTCTGTGGACCTGGCAAGGCTCACTTGGCGGGCAGCATGGGAGTAAGCTTCATGCTAATGAGGGGACTTGAGGGGTCTTACAATAATGAGTATGTGATATTTCTCATGTGTCTCTTTGGAACACCGTCTGATTGGACTCACAATCAGAAAGAAACGAGAAAAGCCAACAGAAAGCATGTAATTCCTGAAACCACTGGGCTCCATGCAATGTAGACAATTTAACAGTATATAAATGAATTAACAGAAATACACTCAGAAATTCCAGAGCAAAGTGTTCCTCCTTTCCTACAGGTAAACAAGTATGAGTGCAAAGTAAAGAGGTCATTTTTCTTAGGGGTGGGATGGGTGGCAAATAAGTGGTGGTGAAGAGGGACTGGTTTTTAAATGAATGCTATAGGCAGTTTTGATATATTTTTTTTAAAAACAGGGTCAAAAGGGCAACACTTAATCTATTTTAGATTGGAAGCAGGAGTGGCATCCACTTCCTAAACAACATGCCTCCAGAAACTCTATGAACTTTGATACATGTCACTAATTATAGAAAGGCTATGAGTCATGGTATTGAAATACAATATCAGCTAAATCTCTACTATTGGTGTCATTGTTAAGTGCTATCAAATCTAGCAGGACTCATAGCGACCCTATGAACAAAAGACTTGAACTCTGTTTGATAAATATCATCATTTATGGACCTTCAGAAAGAGGATTCAAGAAGACTGGTGGTGCTCAATATTCTTCTCCAGCACCAACTCGAAGGTACCCGTTTTTCTTCTATCACCCCTATTCATTGCTCAGCTCTGATGTATAGCAAATAATTGTTCAGACTGGGGGTCTAGTGGTAAGAAACTGCACTATAATCCCAAAGGCATGTGGTTTGAATCCACCAGCTGCTCCATGGGAGAAGGATGGGGAATCTCCTCCCCTGCAATTAACACCCTCTGAAAACCTACTGGAGGACCAGTTATGGGTCAGTTCCTACTTGATGGTACTCAACAACAACAACAATATGGCCTGGAGCAGGCACACCTTAGTCTCTAGGTTGACATCACTGCTCTTTAGCACTCAGAGTTACCCAATGCAATTTGTCTTTTGCTTTCCTGATGGCTAGTGCTAAGAGTGTTGATTGTGGATCCAAGCAAGCAGAAATGGATCAATTTACAGCTGCTGAAACACCTGCTAGAGGTTCAACTATGAGCTGATTCCAACTTGACCGCAATGAGTTGAGTTTATCAGAAAAACTATCCTATCTGCCATCCTAGGACCACCTTGTAATAAACCAAATTCTTACCATGGAGTCAATACCCTGTTCCCTCTTTTCACCAAGTTAAAGAATGAAAGCAGGCAGGGAAAGGTCAGAGGAGAGCACAATGGGGCCCACACTATCAACACAGCAATCAGGAAAACAGACTTTACTCTACAAGCGTGGGCAGTTGAGTGGAGGCTTAAAAGGGCTGATTTAGGGTGGTTAGCCCTTAAAAGGGCCAATGCTGGTCTTGCTCAGAACAATCCCAGTGTAGGCTGAAGCCTTGCTGGAGCACTAGGCCAAGAGTGTAGGCTGAGGCCTCTGTAAGAGCAGGAGGCCGAGAAGAAAAGTGAGGAGACAGAAATGGAGATATAGAAAAGAAAAAAAAAAAGACAAATTTATCAGCATAAGTTCATCCCAAAAGAATGAACTGTCTTCCCCAGAAAGGAAATAATGAGGGACAGTAGTATGCCATGGACAGGACTCCAGTGTCAGGCTTCCTGGCCTGGGTATGCCTTGGGGCTGGGTTTTGGGCCAATGAGATGTTGTCCTGGAGAGTTCAAAGTTTGCTAGGTGGTTCTTCTGGTCTGCAGTGCTTTGATGTTATGCGCGTGCATAAAACACTATTTAGGTTACTTCCTGGTGGACAGATTTTTCCACCATGTCAGTATCTATTTCCTGGTCCTGACAACACATATTTTACCAGGCGTGAACTTTTACCTCCTCTACCTCACTGGCTCTAACCCTAACAAACTGGCTTGTACTGTTGACCAGTCATGGCATGCCACTTAGATGATACAGCTTTATTACAGCCGAATTCTTGTTTCTTGGTATTCTGCCGTTAGCTCCTCTAATGGTCTTTCAATCAGTTATGAACCTCATCCAATACTACAAGAAAGAATGTAGTACGTAGTACTTAGTACACAACAGCCACTTTCACTCAGCAACAACTGACATTTCCAAGCCTCTATGGACTGCTAGGAAAATGGACAGTGCAGGAGGGGAAGGCCCTCTATGAGGTGGATTGATTCAGTGACTGGGATAATCGGGATGGGAGTGTCAGAGACAGTGCGATTGGCACAGGACAGAGCAGAGTTTAGGGCAGTTGTACATAGGGTTGCTATGAGTCGCAAGCGACTCGACTGCACATAACAACAATAACAACAACAACAACAACATGACGTTGCTCTGGAACAACATTGCAGCACCCCTGGGATAATTGTGTTACCTACTTGTTTGACTTTTCTGAAAGACTGTGTCATATTGAATATCAAGTTAGAGGTATACATCCACATGAATTTATGTTATAAAGACTTTTGACTATCACACTTCACCTTACACCCTGAAGCTTTGTCCCTTTTGTGTTACAGAAAGTAAACACTTACATTTACAGGAGGAAACACAACTATCTAGGAAGTGATGAAGAAAATATTCATTGACTTGTTGATGAAGAGACAGATGGGTGAACCTTACCACACATTTGTTCTGGGGTCTATTGTCTGGGTGTTCCCTTACAACCAGTCACAGGGTGTGACTTCTCAGCACCAAATTCCCTCTCTGCTTAGATTTGGGTTGTTATATGATCAATTATGCAAAGTATGTGAGGAACTGTTACTGACTTTTGTATTTCTGGGCTGGCTCAAGCAAAAAGCTTCACAGAAACCTGGCCTCCCATTGAGCTCTGGGGACATTGCCTGTGATTAAGTACAGCTCTGGGTATTTGGAAGAACAAGTTACACAGTTCTTCAGGCTTAAAGGAGGGGATGGTGACCCAGAACTCAGGACAACAAAGTCCCAGAAGACAGAGAGGCTGGCCGGAGCAACCTCTTCTGTATGTGTTAATATATCCAAAGGGACAAAGAGAAAGGAAGAAATTCTCTAACAAGATAAATAACTTCTGAAAAGTTGAAGCATGGTACAAATGAACATTAACATGAAATAAACTCATCAGACAAAAATTCTTATCAGATAAGCCCATACGCCGGCACCTCACACTGGGGACTTAATTGTGCCCTGTGAGCCAAGTATGGATTCCTTGTGGTTTATTTACTAATATGAAAATCAACAAAAAAGCAAAAGTTCCAAACCCAAAGCACAGTTAAATGAACTGTGTGTGATAACTTGGAATTAATTTTGAAATTACTCTTGGGGGTGGGGAGGGAAATGTACATTTTCGTATAAAGTTTAAAGTCATGCCATTAAAATTCATTAAAAAAAAAGAAGTAAGTTTTCTGTTTTTATTACCACTCTCCCCCACCCCCCACAACAAAAGCAACAATAACAACAAACTCAAGCAAAGCAGCCCTTAAGCAATAAAGAGAGTCTCCAAGAAAAACATTTCGTTTGAAAGAGGGTTAAATGCAGCCTTGGAAGAACCACTGCTTACATGGGATTGTTCAACAAATTCCTGTTGTGTGAGGTTTGGCATATATTTTCTAAAAATATAAGCATCTGGGGAAATGAGACAAAGCCCAGGTCTTGGACCAAATGAAGCACGCAGTGTGAATCTGTTAGTGATTATATCCATAATGAAATATGTGCCCGAATTTAGCAGTGCAGAATCTAATAGACGATGAAAGCCCAGCGGGGACAGTCCTTACCATAATATATAGCCAACGGAGAAGGTACATATGGCCGGGAGGCTGCAGCTCCTGCTGGGATACTGATGGTGCGATGTCCTCATCTCAATTAAGAGAAAGGGCAAAACCGTTGTGTGCTGAAAAAGAACAGAGAGTAGGTGACACAGATTCTTATCATCGCCCCTCAGCAATTTTTTTTTTTTTTTACGCACTAGGAGAATCAATAGGATAAATCCCCAGGAAAAGGACAATAGCTGAAAACTCGCCTAAAAGGCGAATTGATGGGAAAACAGTGGATCAAGTGCTCCATTGGTATTTTTCTCACAGATCTTAAGTTTGGAAATTTTATTTTATTATGTCCCTTTAGGAAACGTGGATTACACAGAAAAAGTGGTAGGTTGTTATTAGGTGTCACTGAGTCAAATCTAACTCATAGCAACAATATAACCAAGAAACAGCAACCTCTAAGTACCATTGGATAAAAGCATGGCCTGATCTACACCATCTTCAGGGTCCCCTAAGTCCACTGCTACAGCCACCATGTCAACCCATTTTGTGGAAGGTCTTCCTCTTTTTCACTGATATTCTCCTTTCCCAATCATGGTATCTTTTTCCAGGGACTAGACCTGCAATCTCAAAGGCACACAGTTCAAATCCACCAGCTGCTCCACAGAAGAAGAAGGGGTAATCTCCTCCCATGCAATTAACTGCCTCTGAAAACCTGCTGGAGGATCAGCTATGGGGCGGTTCTGACTCTTTGGTGCACAACAGCAAACCCTTCCCAAGAATATGCTCGAAGTTTGTGAGACCATATTTTAACCATCTTTGCTTCAAAAGAACATTCTGGCTCCACTTCCTTCAAAACACATTTGTGTGTGTGTTATTTTGGCAGGCCATGGTATATTCAGCATTTCCTACCAACACGAGAGGTCAAAGTAGTCAGTTCTGTCCTACTTAATCATGATACAATCCTCACAGGGATATGAAATGGTTGGAAACACCAGGGCTTAAGTCAGGTGCATTTGATTCCTCAAAGGGACATCCTTGCTCTTTAGGGTTTTAAAGAAACCCTTTATAGGAAATTTGCTCAATGCAATATGGCATTTAATTTCTTGACCACTGCTTCTATGAGTGTTGAGAGTCTAGATCCAAGTAAAATGAAATCCTTGAGAATGTCGGTATGTGGCTTACTGCTCCAGCTGTGAGGGTTTTTTTGTTTTCTCAGCGCTCTGGTGTAATTCAGCCTGAAATTTAGACTCCTTTAGCACCATTGGAGAAATCGTTGTTCTTGGACATCAAGTAGAGGTATTTTTAATTGAAAATGTTATGGTAAATTTCTTCTGCAGGAGTCCTTGTGTGAACATCTGAATGTTAAATGTTAAAGTCAAGAGCTATGAAGATGTTACATAAAGATACATAATGCCAAACTTTATAT
>NW_006399852.1:10307350-10308297 GCF_000299155.1 Elephantulus edwardii
GACTCATAGCAACCCTATGTACAATAGCCCTGAAACCTGCTCTATCCTGTGCTGACTTTACTGTCTCTGACACACCTACCTTCATTACAGAATTGAAAACTGGACCATCAGCAGTTTGTAACTTTATTTAGTACCACTTTTAATAGACAAGGGGGGAGGGCATATCTCCCTGATGGCACAGTTTGTAGGGAGCTGTGCTGTTAACTCAAAAGTCGCCCACTCTGGAAGTGGCAACGTCTCTGGTATCCACTTGCAAGTGAGGTAGAAACATGGGTGATTTAATCACTTCCCTGGTGATTTGGTGATTTGCAGTCTCTGAAAAACCTGCTGGAGAGCCACCAGCCAGCTATCAGTTGGTTTGGAATCAATGTCAATGAGGTGAGAGTAATGGCCATGAGAAAAAATGTGGCCCTGCTCTTGCTGTATTATTTGTATTTTCAAGCACAAGGCAGGAAATGGAATGTTGGGATTTTCAAGTATTAAAAGTATCTTTAAACAGAAGTCTTTAACAGAGAAAATGCTTAAGTTATCAAAGATTTCACCTCATAGGGATCCACAATCAACACCCACAGAAGCAGCAGTCCAGAAAATCATACAGTGTTTTGACTGCCTTGGGCAAATTTGCCTCAAAGGACCTCTTTAAAGTGTTAAAAAAAAAACAAAGACAAGACCTTGAGGTTAAGGTGTGCCTTCCTCAAGCCATGGCATTTTTAATCACCTCTTATGTATGTAATAGACGCACAGTGAGCAAGGAAGACCAAAGAAAAATTGATGGCTTGGGATTACACTGAGTATATTATGGGCTGCCAAAAGGGCAAACAGATCTACAAGCTCTGGAAGAAGGACACTCAGAATGCTTCTTAGAAGAGAGTGTCGATTTAGACCCTCCCAGAAGAGCTGTGGGTGAGCATTAACATTACTGGTAAGTATGTTCATTTTCTCCTGGA
>NW_006399852.1:10312572-10333617 GCF_000299155.1 Elephantulus edwardii
TTGTACATAGGGTCGCTATGAATTGCAGGTGACTTGATGGCACATAACAACAATAAAAACAATGTAAAAGCAAACAAATTGAACATTTGAGCTGCAGATAATTCAGACACTGCGGGCTGGTGGAGACTACTAAAAGATGAAGGTATTGACTGTTCTGACTTTGAGTTCTGTGTTCAATTTGTTTCCTAAAGATGTAGTAAGTACTGTTGCTGTTGTTAGGAGACACTGAGCCAATGACGACTCAAAGAAGTCCTAGGAACAACAGATATGAATCTCATCCTACCTGGTGGAATCCTCATGGTCTCATACATGTTCAAAAGAAACTATCACAGTCACTATGTCAGTCTATCTTGTTGAGGGCCTTCCTCTCTTATGATGACCCTCCACTTTCCCCAGCATGATGTCTTTTTCCAAGGGCTGACCCCTCCTAACAACATGCCCAGAGTATGTGAGAAAGAATGTCACCATTCTTGCTCCTAACTAACACTTTGGCTGCACTACCTCCAAGACAGACTGGTTAGTTCTTTTGGAAGTCACTGCTAAGTATTAACAAGCACATACCATGTAAATTTTAGAGGGGCATTAGTGGGAATAAGTGTGTTTGAGATGGCTAGGTTGACACAGGATAGAACAGCATTTAGAACTCTTGTACACAGGGTCGCTATGAGTTGCAAGCGACTCGATGGCACATAACAACTAACAACAACATTAAAGACATACTAGCACAAACCAGAGAATTTGCAAAGCCAAACTGAAAAGATTTAAAGATGATTGAGAGAAAATTAGTTTTTTACTAGGCAATTCCATATTATTTGATGCCAGGTCCCTGTGTCATATAGATTATCTCACATACTATCAGGGTTACAGAACCAACACACTGGGACACACTGGAAAAGATTCTCTGTAAGTTGTAGCCATAGTTTCTATTAGTTTGATATACATAGTTTGATTTACAAGTGGTTATTCTTTTTACCAGAAAAGTGGAGAGATGAATAAGGAGGAAATGTAGACACTGATGGGGTATTTAAGAGTATTAGAGAAATCAGTTGATATTACAGAAGAAGAATTCAGACTTGTGATTAGGAAAATGATACCTGAAGAAAAGACAGAAGTTTTCAACAATTTCATCTTTCTTGGAATCATTAGCACCATCAGCAGTCAAGAAATCAAAAGACATGTTGCACTTGGAAAATCTGAGGTCAAGGACATATGCATTGGGGAGTAATAATGTCAGTTTAAAGACTAAGGTGCATCTGATTCAAGTAAATGGTTTTTTTTAAAATTTTTTATTTTATGGTGAGGAAAATTTATACTTAGAATTAGCCAGCTAGACTCAGTTTAGATTATCCCAATTTTGTTGGCAACATCCAAAGCATCATAGTCAGGTGCAAGTTGAACATTGGTTTTTCTCTCCATCAGGCCTATTTGACCTTGGCCCCATCAATGTCATCCAGTTTCTTTCCAGCTTTTTTAATTTGGTGCTTGTTGGCCCTGACACCCACAGTGAACACAAGCGTATTGTTATTTTCTATCTTCTTCATGGCTGACTAAGCGGTCAGAGGAAATTAGTTTGTCGCTCAAGGTTGTTTCTCCGGGGGTGGGGGCGCTCTTCTGGGGATATTTGGGCTGCCTCCGGAGTAACATCATGGATCTTCTTTTTTTTTTTTTCCTTTTTTGGCTGTGGATGCCCTTCAGGATTTCCTTCTTGGCCTTTAATGCTTTGCTTTGGCTTCAGTTTGGGGAGGGACAGGCTTTCAGTGTCATCTTCATAGAAAGAAGTCATGGCCTTTTTAATTGCTTGCTATGCATCTCAAAGTTGGTCAATGACTAAGGATGACAGAAGAAGAGTGGGTGCTTTTGAGTTGTGGTGTTGAAGAAGAGTACGGATTATCCCGTGGACTAACAAAAGGACAAACAAATATATCTTAGAGAAAGTGCAACTAACACACTCCTTGAAAGCAAGCCTGGTGAATCCTCATCTTACATATTTTGGGCATTTTGTTAGAAGGGGCAGTTCCTTGGAAAACCACACCATGTTTGGAAAGGTAGAGGGTCCCGGAAAGAGAGAAAGACCTTCACCACTAGGCACAGACACAGTGACTGAAACAATGGGCTCACTCCTATCAGAGATGATGAGGGAAGGGGTCGGGTTCATTGTTCATAGGTTGCTATGACTTGTGACTTACTCGACGGTACCTAAGAACATTAAATACTTCTAAAATACTTCTTCAGTAGTAGATAACTACTCCCATATAATAGAGTTTCTTGGAGGAAATATTGCTAGAATAACCCATAGAAGGAAAGATGAGGAGATTTTGTTTCATGGACTTCGGACATGTGACTAGGAGGGACCAATCCCTGAAGAAAAACATTATGCTTGGAAAAACAGAGGGTCAACGAAAAAGAGATTTGAAGGAGATTGTTTGGCACAGTGAGCTACACAATGTGCTGAAACATGGAAACGATCACGAAGAAGGTATAAGACTGAGCAGTGTTTCATTCTGCAGCACGGAGGATGACTCTGATCTGGAATGGACTTGATGGCCTCCAACAGTAACAGCAATTCCTCTATTGTATGAAAAAAAAAACAAAACAACTCATTGCTATCAAGTTGCAACCAGTGTAGCTGACTCTCCAGTGTGTATTCAGAGGCTGTAAATCACATGGGAGAAAACTGCCCATATTTCTATCTTGCAGATGCTGGTGGGGGAATCCAACCCCCAGAGAGGCAAGTCTGGGCTAGTAGCACAATTCTCAATGGATTACAATACCTGAGCTGTCATACAAGTACAGTTTAAGAATGGTTTCTTCCTTGGAATCACAACCTTTCCATCCCTTCCCTTCCCTTCCCTTCCCTTCCCTTCCCTTCCCTTCATTTCCCTTCCCTTCATTTCCCTTCCTTTCCCTTCCCTTCCTTTTCCCTTCCCTTCCCTTTTTCCTTTCCCCTTTCCTATCCTTTCTTTCTGTTTTTTCCTCTCCATAACTGTCCCTTGAACCCAAGGAGTGACCAGCTCTTTCTTCACTAGGTAACAAGAGAGCTGGCAACCCCATGTCCACTTATTCACTACTGTGTACAAAGCAGACTCTTTGAGCCTTCTCTGTGCATTGTGTGAGTTGCTAGGACTAGTTTCTGGGGAGTCTGATTCACTGGAAGAGGAGCTGTGTTTTTGGTGGTTCCACCACTGTGTTTGTCAATGTGTCTAGGTTTTCTTATATCCTATGTCAATTTCAGAACATAAAGATGGATCAAAGAGAACACTGCTTGTGTGTGTGTGTGTGCGTGTGTGTGCGCGCACGCGCGCGCATAGGCATTTCTGGGCAGGACTGGAGATATGACCAGGCTTCCCTGAGAGGAGTGTGAAGGAAGTCCCAGGCCATTCCCCAAATTTCACAATTGTATCACAAAATAAAATAATCTGGGACATTGTTCTAGGACACAGAAAACTGTCAAACCCAAATCTAACTTGAATATATTGTTTGCTTTGCTCTTCAATCAATGAAGAAATCAAAAGGGATTTATAAAAGAGAAGTGTACATTCTGAAACAAATCCAGGAGGAGTTTTAGGTTTTTAAATCAAACCATTGAATTAGTATGACATCATCTAAAATGGGACCCCAAAATCTCAAACAAAGTGACTGGCTGATGAAATCAGGCAAATGCAGCACTGGGTGTGGCCTGTTGGTCTTAGATGCTGTAGAACTGATTATGCCTCATACTGACACTATGAAGAGTATATCTGAGCCCTGTCCTGTGCTGCGCCATCCTCACATTTCCCAACACACTAGAGCCCATTGCGGAAGTCACTGTGTCAATCCACCTGGTCAAAGGTCTTCCTGTCCTTCGCCAACCCTTTACTTTTCTGAGCATCATGTCCCTCTCCGAGGAATAGCTCCTCCTAGCAACATGTCTCCACAGGGACAGCTATAAATTCACATTTAGTGGGTGAGATGATTCTCCTTTTCAAGGGAGATGACAAGGTCTTCCCAGGAAACTGGAAATAGTGCTGCCATAGGCTCTGAGATCACCAACATTCTTAACTCTAATACCTCAATGGGATTTTTCACCCTGTAACCAGAAACCATTGTTTAAAATTTTAAAATCATATCAATTCAAAATTTGCCACCCTCTCTTTATATTTAATGGTTTGGATAGAAGAGCCAGTCTAACTGAATACTAGTTTCCATTGCTCTGTAGAAGTCAAGTGGGAATTTCTCTTCCTCTGGACCACTCTGTTGTAGTGGTATAACTTGCTGTGATGTTGGAAGTTATGGCACCAGTATTTCAAATGACAGAAGAGCCATTTACAGTTGAGAAAATACAGAAGATTAAGACAGAGTCAGAAGCCAGATTGGTTATCCACTTCTGAAATAACAAGTCTTCAAAAACTCTTTCAACAGAGGGATGTGGATAGGCTATAGTATTAGAGGTAGAGCCCACATAGGAAGTCAGTAAAAAAAATGATGAAAACCAGCTGCAAATAACTATTAATAATTGGAATGTGGAAAGTATGAAGTAAGGATGTGGGAAAACTGGAAGCTGTAAAATAGAAATGGGAACACATGAAGATTGACATTCAAGGCATTGATGAACTTAGATGGACTGGCATAGATCACCCTGAAATGAGATGACCATATGATCTGCTACACTAGGAAGAAGAAACCAAAAAAGAATCGTGATGTATTCATTGTGAAAATGACAATTTCAAGATCCATCCTAAAGTATATTGTGAGTGATAGGATAATATCCATAAGCCTACAAGTTAGCATGATTATTATTCAAATATATGCACCGACAACCAAAGACAAAGAGGAGGAAATTGAGTGTTTCTACCAACTTTTGCTGTCTGAAGTTATTCAAACATACAACCCACCTGTATAAATCATTATTGAGGACTGGAATGAAAAAGTTGGGAATAATGAGGAAGGAATGGTAGACGTATGGTAGAAAGTATGGTAGACGTAATGGTAGAAAGTATGGAATGGTAGACCGAAAGTATGGACTTGGTGACAGAAATTGGGCTGGAGGGAGAATGATGGCGTTTTCTATATTCAATTATTCAGTCATTCGTGTTGTTGTTATGAGTCATGGAGTCATCTGCAACTCATAGCGACCCTATGTACAATAGTTCTGAAATCTGCCCTGTCCAGAGCCAGCCTCACCATCTCTGACACACTTGCTCCCTTTACCCCAGATACCATCTCATCTGGGGTCTTCCTCTTCTGGGCTGATCCTCTGTCCTTCCAAGCATGATGTCTTTCTCTAAGAACTGTTCTCTCCTAACATGCCCCAAGTATGTGAGACAGAGCTTCAAGATCCTTTCCTCCAATGTGCAGATTGGTTTCACCCTCTCCAAGACAGACCGGTTTATTCTCTTGGTGGTCCATGGTACGTTCAATACTCTTCTCCAGCACCACAACTCAAAGGCATTGATTCTTCTTCTGTCATCCTAAGTCATTGTCCAGCCCTCTGATGTATAACAAGTAATTGCAAATCAGGAGCCTGAATCAGGAGCACCTTAGTCTCTAGACGGACTTTGTTGCTTTTTAGCACTCTGGAAAAGTCCTTGAAAACAGAGCTCCCTAATGCAATTAGTCTTTTGATTTCCTGTTGGTGCCAAGAATGTTGACTGGGGAACCAAGCAAGCTGAAATTGTTAACAACTTCATTCTCTTCTGAATTTATCATGGTGATGGCAATAGACTCAGAGGTAAGAATCATTGTTTTCTTGATGTTGAGCTTCAATCCACATTGAAAACTGCAGTCCTTGAACTTCTGAAGAAAACGCTTCAGGTTCTCCTCAGTTTCAGCCAACAAGCTTATGTCATCTTCATATCGTAAGTTATGAGTCTCCCTCCAATCCTGATGCCATGCTCCTTCTCATAACATCCAGCTTCCAGACTAGTCTGTTCCACATATACATTGAAAAGGTATATAGTATGAATCCTTGATGCACACCTTTCCTAATTTTGATCCATGCAGTGCTTCCTTGCTCTGTTCTGAGGACTGATTCCCGATCCAAGTACAGGTTTTGGATGAGCACAATCAAGTGTTCAGAGATTCCTACTCTTCTCAAGCTGTAAAGAAGCTCTATGACATTGATATGGCTAAGGTCAACACTTTGATTAGGACTGATGGAGAGAAGAAGGCCTATGTTCAACTTGCTCCTGGCTCTGATGCTTCGTATGTTGCCAACAAAATTGGGATCCCCTAAACTGAGTCCAGCTGGCTAATTCTAAACGCACATTTTTATCACAAAAAAAATTTTACAAAATGCAACTTTACACATTGACTTCACTGGAAAAAGTCATTGGAGAACCTCAATGTCAGCAGTCAAAATCAGAGCAGGTGCAGACTGAGAACAAACCATCAAATTATTCAGGTGCAAGTTCAAACTGAAGCAGAAAGACAACGAAAAGAAGTCCAGAAAATCCAAAAATATAACCTTGAATCTATCTCACTTGACTTTAAAAATCAGCTTAAGAACAAAGTTGAGGCATCGAACACATCAGTTTTGCAAGATGAGAGGAGCTGTGGAATGAAATAAAGGATACCATTCATAAAGAGAGCACAAGTTCAGGACAAAGAGGGAAGAGAAAGAATAAGCCAATCTAGAAGCTAGAAGAAACTATGTAACTTGTATTACAGCATCAAGAAGCTAATACAAAAGGAAGAAATGCTCAAGTAAAAGAGCTCGATAAAAGACTTCCTAGGGCAACTTGGAAGAAAAAAGCAAAATATTAAAACAAAATTTGCAAAGAACTGGAATCAGAGAATAAAAAGGGAAGAATTTACTCAGCATGTCTCAAATAAAAAATTTTGAAAAAACAATTTAAGCTTCAGGTGAGAGATGATAAGGATAAAGCATCAAAAATATGGAAGGAATACAGAGAAGCATTGTGCCAAAAAGATTTTTGAACATTTCAGGAAGCACCATATGAACAAAAGCCAATGGTAACAAAAGAAGAAGTTCAAGCTGAATTGAAAATATTGGCAAAAATTAAGGTCCTAGGAATCGATGGGATACCCACTGACATGTTTCAACTAAGAGATGCAATCCTAGACATACTCTCTAGTGTCTGCCAGGAAATAAGGAGGATAGCTGCTTGGCCAATGTAGTGGAAGAGATCCATATTTGTTCTTATTTCCCAAAAAAATGATCCAACAGAATGTGGAAATGATTGAACAATATCATAATGTGGAAATTATTGAACAATATCATTACTATCACATGCAAGCAAAATATTGCTGAAGATGATCCAAAAGGGGCTAGAACTGTTTATTTACAGAGAACTGCTAGAAGTTCAAGCTGGGTTTGGAAGAGGTCATGACACAAGTGATATAACTGTTGACATCAGATGGATCCTCTCTGAAAGCTGAGAATAGCAGAAGAATGTCTATCCATGTTTTATTGACTATACAAAGGCATTTGACTGTGTGGATCACAACAAACTGTGATTAAAACATTGAGCAGAATTGGAATCCTAGAACACTTAATTGTGCACACATTAAATCTCTAGAGGGAGAAACTATTGTCCAAATGGAACAAGGGAACACTGCCTGGGTTAAAATCAGGAAAGGTGTGCATCACCCTCAAAAACACTGATAGAACAAAGAATCATATTCTTTCCCATACTTATCAATTCATTTATTGAGCAAATAAATTCATGAAACAGGAGTCTATGAAGAAGACTATGGCATCAGGATTGGAGGAGATGCATCAACAACCTGTGTTATGCAGGTGACACAACCTTGCTTGCTGAAAGTAAAGAAGACTTCACGGGCTGCAGAAGATAAGGAATGTAGCCTTCAATACAGATTACATCTCATCATAAAAAACAAAGGTCCTCACAACTATACCAATATACAACATCATGACAGATGGAGAAAGGACTGAAATTTCAGTGATTTCATCTTCTTGGATCAATGATCAGTGCCCTTGGTACCAGAGACCAGGTGTACTGTAGTGGGAAAGTCTGCTGTCAGGGACCTCTTCAAAATACTAAGGGACGGCGATGTCAGTTTGAAGATTAAGATGTGCCTGATTCAACTCATGGTCTTTTCAATCATATGCTACACACACAAGAGCTGGACAATGAAAAAGGGTAACAAAAAAATCATATGCTACACACACAAGAGCTGGACAATGAAAAAGGATAACAAAAAAATTGATGCCTTTGATTTGTGCTGTTGGAGAAGAGTATGGAATATTCTAGGGACTGCCAAAAGAACAATCATATTTCTCTTGAAAAAGTCCAGCCAGAGTACTTCTTGCAGTAAATATGGTGAAGGATTGCCTCTCCTGTTTGGGTATACACTTAGGATAGGCTATTTTTTGGAAAGGGACATCATGCTTTGAAAGGTCAGAGAGATGAAGACACTCAAGGAGATGGGTTGACTCAGTGCCTGCAGCATTGGGCTCCAGTATATCAGAGATTATGAGAATGGCACAGAACACAACAGGATTCAGATCTGTTTCTCACAGGGTTACTATGAACATCGCTCACTGACACCTAATAACAACAAGGTGGGCTGAGGCTTTAGATGGGTGAGCAATACAACACGGAATTTCTCTAGGAACTCAGTGTGTTTATGCAGTTGCTGTTGTCTGTCAAGTCACTCTGTGAGGCCTTTATATGGGATCTACTTCATGTCCAGAAGGAGGTTTCAATCATAACTCAGGATCAGAAACTCACATTTAGACAGAACTAACATTTTTGGGTAAGAATCTTTGTTTTCTTGATACGCAATCCATACTAAAGATTGCATTCCTTAATCTTCTGCAACAAGTGCTTCAAGTCCTCCTCACTTTCAGCAAGCAAGGCTGTTTCATCTGCATAATGAAAGTTATTTATGAGTCTCTCTGCAATCTTGATGCCTCATTTTTCCTCATAGAGTCTAGCTGCTTGGAGAATTTGCTCAGCATATAGATTGAACAGGTATGGAGACAGAATACAACTGTGACACACTGCCTTCCCAATTCCAAACCATGCAGTGCTCCCCTGCTCCATCTGCACAACAGCCTCAGTCTCCTGACCCAGGTATAGGTTCCTCATGAACACAATTACTTGCTATGCATCCAAGACCTGGACAATGTATAAGGATGACAGGAAAGGAATTGATGCCTTTGAACTGTGATGGTGGAGAAGAGCACTGAACATCTCAGGATGGCCAAGAGAACAAATAGATATATATTGGAGAGGGTGCAGCTGGAGCACTCTTTGAAAGCAAGAATGATGAGGCTTCACCTCATATACTTTGAACATATTTCCAGGAGGTGCTATTCCTTGGAGAAGCACATGATGTTGCCAACAGTGGAGGGTCAGCCAAGGAGAGGAAGACCCTCAGCCAGGTGGATTGACAAGGTGACTGCTGCTCTTGTGTCTTGTGTGTTCAGGAAGTGTCAGGACAGGCCTGGGTTCAGACTTTTTGTTCACAGGGTTGCTATGAGTTGTACTTGACTCAACAGCACCTAAGAACAACAACATTTTTGGGAGGTGTCAGTATGTTTTAGCATTTCCAAACCCTTTTATCAGCTGAGTACTAAACTTGGGGTGCGTCTAGTACTAACACTAGTGGCAACGACTCTGAGAATATGGTTTTAATACTTAGACCAAATATACAAAATAGTCCCATGCATTAAGCAAAGACACAGATATCTTTGTTCAATCAAGAGTCAACTATGCATCACAGTAACAATTCTATTAGGAGAGAGACATAGTTTCACTGGGTTCTGATTGCTCTATTTAGAAAGAGGTTTTTTGCCTGTTGTTTTTAAATATGACTTGAATGCAGTTTTTCTTTTCTGTACAGTCTTTCTAATGAAACTATCCACAATGTCTGCAATGTTACTAGGAAGTGCCCATTGGGGGTGATATATTCTCTTTCTTCTTTTCAGTTCAATAGCCTGTGACTACCTGGTAAGGAATTCTTGCTGTGACTATGATGTCTGACTTGACCCATCAGTGTATCCTGAAATATAACATGGATTTGGAAATCATCTGCAAGCCACTCCTTCCAGAAATGATTCCTCCTTAGTGTGGAACTCTTGGGGATAGGGCAGGACTGGAAAGCACTTCATTCCACTGTATGTGCATGAGATAATCTGGAGTTTTCAGTAGCTGACAACATCATCAGAGACATACGATGGTACAAAGGCACGAGGCGTGGCAGGTCAAGGGAAGTCTTCCCACACGAGGAAAAGTTTGAGTTTAATTTCAACGCAAGACTCAGGACTTAGCCTTTAAAAAGGGTCTATTGATCTGCTCCTATGAAGATTACATCAAGAAATCCTTGTGGAACAACTCTCCTCTGGAGCATATGGGGTAGCCATGTGTTGGAACTAACTTGACAGCAACAGATTTTCTTTCTGTTTTAGGCTCCACTATTCAGAAGAAAAGGTAAATGGAGGGTTCCTCTCTATACACCTCAAAGAAGAAGTATTTTGTAATAGTTCAGTCATGAAGGGGACTACACCAGGATTATGAAGGTGGCTGGTATAGTAAATATATATATATATATTCACTACATATATGTATTAATAGATGTTAATTTTTGAGATTGAACATTGAAAACACATAGCTAACCAGGAATGGCTAATATGACTAAAGGTCAGGGATTACATGGCTAAATATGTTGTTGTTAGGTGTCATCAAGTTAAGTACTACTAATAGTGACCCTATCCACAACAGATCTGAACTCTGTCCTATCCTGTGCCATTTTCACACGTCCTGGCACATTAGAACCCATTGTGGCAGTCACTGCATCAATCTACCTGGTTAAAGGTCTTTTTCTCCTTCACCAGCCCTCTACCTTTCTGAGCATCATGGCCTTTTCCAAAGAATATCCCCTCCTAGCAACACGCCAAAGCATGTGAGGCTAAAACTCATTATCTTTGCCTCCAAAGAGCACTCAGGCTGCACTATTTCCAAGACATATCTGTTTGTTCTTTTGGCCATCCATGGGATGTTTAGCACTCTTCTCCAACATCACAGCTCAAAGACATCAATTCTTCTTCTGTCATCTTTACTTATTTTTCAGCTTTCAGATGCATAGCAAGCAATCAGAAAGACCATGGCCTGAATCAGATGTACCCTAGTCCTCAAACCAATACTATCACTGCTCAATAATTTGGAGAGGGCCCTAACTACAGATTTTTCCAAATGCAGTATGTCTCCTGAATGTTACATGGATTAAAATTAACTTTATTCTCACAGTAGTTATTTGAGGCATGTTGTTTTTTTTGTTGTGGTTATTAGGTGCCATCAAGTTGACAGTGACTCATCACGACCCTATGAGCAACAGACCTGAACCCTGTCCTATGCCATGCTCACCATATCTGACATGCCCCAGCCCCTGTTCCAGTCCCTCTGCCAATCCTTTTTTTAAAGATTATAAATCATTTTTTAAAAATTAAATTTAATGAAAGTTTACAGAGACTTAGGGTTTTCAGTCATTCATTATTGCACTTTTCTGCCTGCCCACCAATTCACTCTTCTCCTTGAAAAGTAAAACTCTTTGTTTATTATGCAATCCCTCCCCCCCAAGTCCACTCCACTGTGCAGCCTTCATTCTGGACTCATGTCATGACAATAATACTCAATCATGTTGTTGTTGTTGTTGTTATGTGCCGTCGAGTCGCCTGCGACTCATAGTGACCCTATGTACAACAGCCCTAAACTCTGCTCTGTCCTGTGCCAATCGCACTGTCTCCGACACTCCCATCCCAATTATCCCAGTCAGTGAATCAATCCACCTCATAGAGGGCCTTCCTCTCCTGCGCTGTCCCTCCAACCTCCCAAGCATATCCTTTTAAATAGTTCTTGTCCACATCTGTTTCAGTGCAGTATACATCATTCATCCCCTCCTTCTCTGTCTTCCCTCAACCTCAATGTCAGTCCTGTTTTCCACCAGTGGCCCTATGCAATATTTCTCCTTTTGTGACTCAGATATTTCAGTCAGCATAATGTCCTCTAGGGTCATCTGTTTTGCATAGTATTTCATGAGTTCCTTGTTTTTCATGCTGCATAGTATTCCACTGTGTGAATATTCCAGAGCTTGTTGAGAATCTTCCTCTCTTCTGCTGATTCTACTCCTTTCTCAGCAGGATGTCTTTCTGACAACATGCCCTAAGTATGTAAGACTGAATTTTACTATCTTTGCCACTAAGGAGCATTGTGGTTACACTTCCTCCAGAACAGCCTGTTGGTTCTTTTGCCAGTTCGTAGGATAGTCAATACTCTCTATCAGCACCACAATTCAAAGGCATCAATTCTTCTTCTGCTATATCTTTTTTCACTATTCAAATTTCAGATTAACTAGAAGTAACTGAAATGACCATGGCTGGGATCAGGTACACCTTAGTGTTTAAGTTAACATCCGAGCACTTTTGGAGAGGTCCTTGACAGCCGGTTTTCCTAGTTCAACATGTCTTTTTTATTTCTTGACTGTGGCTACCATGAATGTTAATTGTGGGCCCATGCAAAATTAAATCACTGATAACTTTACTCTTTTCTCCATTTTTCATGATGTTGTCTACTGGTCTAGTGGTGAGAAATTTTGGTTTTCTGGAGGTCTAGCCCATATTAATGGCTGTAGTTTTGAATTTTATTTTTTTTTTAAGCACTTCAAGTCTTTTTCACTTTCTGCAATTATGGCTGTTATAGTAAATTATGGATAACATAGCTAAATCGTAATGCCTGATACTACTCCAGGCTAGGAATTGTACTGTGAAATGTGTTACATGGATTAAAATGAACTTCATTCCAGAATAATTGTGTTGCCATTATTATTATTGCCAAGTCAGATTTTACAGAAGAGAAACTGAGCCTAAAATTAAGGAATTCAGTCAAAATTGTTCAAGTGAAAAATGGTGGACTGCGACTTAGACTGGGGCAGTCTGACTTCTGAGTCTACTTCAGTCATGATATTTCACTGTTGGTGGGTACTGGCAAGTCAGTGGAGTTAGTGAAAAAACTGGCATCTGGGAAGCATAACTTTGGGTCTATGGCTGAACCTGAGAGAAGGATCTAGACCTTCTACATTAGCCTTTGATAAATTCTAGGATTTAATGGCTCCTATATTCAAATTTTAAATGACAAGTATTATATAAGTGTTCACAGTCATGTTGGATAGAGTAACTCTTCCAAGTACTGAGACCTTGGATAGAGAGGCAGGAGTGAGACTAACCCCAGTTTGCTGCACAGAGAATAATCGCTCAGATGCTATTTGTGCTATCTTTGTTGTACTGCTATGGCCTACTGACTGTAAATGCATTTTGAATGAATTTGGGAGATGTGGTGAAAAGTGAAAGAAAGAAAAAAAGAATGAAAAATGTAGAATACATAGAAAGAGAGTTAAAGGGAAATTATAACTAGGTGTCCCTTAAGACTCAAAGCACTGAAACATCTTTAAGATCATGGGGGGGGGGATAATTATTTTTTAAAAAAAAACAACTGAAAGCAAGCAAGCAAGCAATATTTTAATGCTATTCTCAACAAATAGTTCTGTCTTGGAGAGGGTGAAACCAAGTTTCTCCTTAGAGGCTAGGAATTTAAAGCTCTGTCTCACATACTTTGGACATGTGGCCAGGAAGGACCGATCCTTAGAGAAGGACTTCATGCTCAGAATGGTGGAGGGATAGCACAGGAGAGGAAGACTCCAGGTGAGATGGGTTGATAGAGTAACTGGGGTAACAGTGTGACTGGCTCAGAACAGAGCAGACTTCAGAGCTGCTGTGCTTAGGGTCACTAAGAGTCGAAAGAGACTTGACAGCACACAAAACAACAATTCACAAGCTTCTCTTAAATGATTTGTGTTCAGCAGAATCCAATACATAGATTAAAACCATCTGAATTAAGATCTAATATAACACTTCTATCTAATTTTCTAGATTAGTCTCAGACTAGTAGCTCATGGCCACTGTCACTGATTGTTCCACCAAAAGTATTTATCAAGGTTTTCAGCCTCTACTTAACATTCTTTTCACTGACTGGAATTCCCAGTTATTTGAGTATTTCTCTGTGGCATAGACTTGTGGTAAGGCCGTAGGACCCAGATGAGTTTTCTGCATGTTAGGTCAAGCCGTTGTCACTAATGTTGGGTGTCATCAAATCTATTCTGACTCCCAGTGATCCATGAAATAGAGCTGAGCTGTCCCATAGGGTTTTCTTCATTGAAGAAGGAAATGAAGCCTTCAGTGGAGGCTCTAATCTTCCTTGACACTCATCACCAGGTCTTTCTCTTGAAGAGTCACTACTGTAAAACTTTTCTGTTAGTAGTTTCACGCTTAACTGTTGGGCCTTCAGGACTCCTTAATAATTTCCAGACTCTAACACTTTTACAAGTTGATGTGTGCTCTCCTCTAGCACTGCAACCTGGAGGGAAGCCATATGTGGAGACGATGGAGCCACAAGATGGAAAGACGCTGAATTCCTGACACAGGCCTAGAGAATCCACTGACCTCAACAGACTTTGAGAAAGAAACTTGTGGCAAGAAGCTGCACTGCAATCCCAAAGGTACGTGGTTCGAAAACACCAGCTGCTCTGCGGGAGAAGGATGGACAATCTCCTCTGCAATTAAACTATCTCTGAAAACCCACTAGAAAGTCAGCTATGGGTTGGTTCTGACTCCACAATATACCACAAAAACAATGATCTACTATTATCCCAGGGTTAATTTGTTATCTTTAAATATGCTCACCTATCCTCACTAACCTATCATCAATAACCTGTGTTAATGGAAACAGCCCAGATGTCCAAACACAAATGAATGGATTGAGACATTGTGGTACACTCGTACAATGGAATACTACACAGCAAGCAGGAGAAATCATTTTGTAAATTACTACCTAATTTGGGAGAGACTGGATAGCATTATGCTGAGTGAACTAACTCAGTCCCATATGAGGATCCAAGGTGGGGGGGAAGGGTGTAAATAGAGGGGTGAGGATGGGGGGAGGGTGTTAATCACAGTGTTGCACAATTTGATGGGTGGGTGGGGTGAAGGAAATGGGAGGGAACTTTTGTGAAAAACAATGTATTCAAACTTTGTAAATAAATCAGAGTAAGATAAAAATAAAAATATAATCTGTGTTATGCAGATGATACTACCGTGCTTGCTGAAAGTGAGGAGCACTTGAAACACTTTTTGCAGAAGATTAAGGAATGCAGTCTTTGGTATGGATTGCATCTCAATGTCAAGAAAACAAAAATTCTTACCACTGGACTGATGGGAAGCATCATGATAGTTGGAGAGGAGATTAAAACTGTCAACAGCTTCATCTTGTTTGGATCCACAATTAACACCCTTGGTACCAGCAGTCAGGAAATAAGGAGATGCATTGCACTGGGAAAATTTGCAGTTAGGGACTTCTCCAAATTATTGAGGAGTAATGATGGCAGTTTGAGGACTAAGGTGTGTCTAATTCAAGCCATGGTCTTTCTGATTAGTTGCTATGCATCTGAGAGGTGGATAATTAATAAGGATGACAGAAGAAGAACTGATGCCTTTGAGCTGTGGTGTTGGAGACTAGCACTGAAGATCTCGTGGACAGCCAAGAGAACAAACAGGTATGTCTTGGAGAGAGGGCAGCTGAAATGCTCTTTGGAGTCAAGAATGATGAGGCCTTTGCCTTACATACTTTGGGCATGTTGCTTGGAGGGGCGTTCTTCAGAGAAGAACATGAGGTTGGGAAGGGTAGAGGGTTGGCGAAGGAGAGCAAGACCCTCAACCAGGTGGATTGACAGTGACTACTGCAATGGGCTCTTGTGTGTCAAGAAGTGTGTGGATGGTGCAGGACAGAACAGGGTTCAGATCTCTTGTTCTGGGTCGCTAGAAGTTGCAGTCCACTCGAGGGCACCTAAAAACAACAATCTTCACTAACAGCCTATTCTATATTGTTAGCTCTATCTAGATAGAATGATTTTTCTAAAAAATTTTCCATTTGTGCTTTGATCATGTTCCTATACTGTGGCATTCACCACATTTTGCGTTAAGTGGTTTAAAGGGCAGCTACTTTGATATCCTGAAAGCATGTTGGGAGAAGGAATAAACCTATTCTGCCCACAGATAGCTGTACTGCTAACCCAAAGGCTGCTTGTCTCTGGCAGTTTGAATCTACCACTGGGAGAAAGGTGGGCAGCCTCCTCTCGACATGGTTTACAGCCTTGTAGATTCAATGGAAGGTTCTCTAAGTTGAATTAACTCAAAGCAGTGAGAATGACTGAGAATGGCTTCCCTATACAATAATGCTTTAGCAAGTGCTTGTAACAATATGACATTTCTTTACATAAATTCTAGAAGTCTCTGGGTAGTTAAAACTCTTAGTTTTTATAAAAAAGAATAAAATAATGTTGTTGTTAAATGCCGTTGAGTCATAGATGACTCAGAGAACCTATGAACGAAAGACCTGAACACTTGTGTAACTTTCATTGTTTCTCTAAGTTCATGGAGTTTCCGGAGGCAAGCTATTTCGAAAGTGGATGTCACTCCTGCTTCCAAGCTTGTTTTAATAGGGAAGCTCCACCAAACACTATCCACCATGGTTAACCATTATCACATTTGACCTGTCAGTGTCACAGTGTTTAGCATCACAGCAACCACGAGTTACCTCTGTACAGCAAATGGACAGACCAGTGCTATACCACCAAGAAGAATGTTTAACCAAAACAATTAAAACCAGGCCTAAGGGCTGCAAATTGAAATCACCCACCTTTGGCTTAGTAGCATCACTTTCTGTCCACTAGGCCAAAAGAGCTCTCTCTGTGGTGTTGTTGTTAAGTGTTGTTGAGTTGTAAACGACTCATAGCAACCTTATGAACTTAAGACCTGAACACTTGCAGAACTTTCATCGTTTCTCCAAGTTCATAGAGTTTCCAGAGGCAAGTTGTTTTGAAAGTGGATGGCACTCCTGCTTCCAAGTTTATTTTAATCAGGGATCTCCACCAGACACTGTCCACCATGTAAGCATTATCGTATTTCACATATCAGTGTCACTGTGTTTAGCATTAGAGCAACCCCAAGTTACCTCTGTACAGCAAATGGACAGACCAGTGCTATACCATTTAAGCTTCTTGATACAACATTTTGTTGTTGTTGTTATGTGCCACAGAGTTGCTTGCAACTGATAATGACCCTATGGACAACAGCTCTGAACACTGCTCTATCCTGAGCCAACTCCATTGACCCTGACACACTTACCTCCACTACCCCAGCCATTGAGTTAATCCATCTCATCCAGGGTCTTCCTCTCTTGTGTTGTACCTCCACCTCCCCCCCCCCCAAAGCATGATTCTCCTCTCCAAGGACTGGTTCCTCTTTGTAACATACCCAAAGGTACAAGTAAATAAATAGAAAAGCTCTCATTTTAAAGAGATACAAATCATAATTGTTTATGGAAGGAAGGAAGGAAGGAAGGAAGGAAGGAAGGAAGGGAGGGAGGGAGACTATGTTGTTGCAAACCACACACATATAGGAATAAGTCACTAAACTAAAGCCAAATATTTGAAGAAACAGAGACAGTATTTGAAATAAAAATAGTAACGCATTTTTATCACCTCACAATTTCATCACACCTCTCTATCACAGTGCACAAGCGGGCTTCAGTGATCTCATGAAGCCTCTTCACTGAGTCTTGGAAAACAATGATTCCAAGTGGTTTTAATTTTCTCTTGTTTATGATGAAATAAATGTTATTTTGATTGATTGGCAAAGTCTACAAGCAGCATAAGAGCAATTATGTTTGACATGGAGACATTATAAAATCTATAACCCAAACCTTTAAAGCCTGATTTGAAATGTCAAATTTGACTTATGAGTACCAGTTATAATCCTGCTTCGTGCAAAAAGCATTGGGTTAATGCTGGAGCAAAGTACTGTTGCCAAGTGTGTGCCGGCATAATTAATCAGGGAGATTTCAGAAACGGCCTGTCTCCAAGAGGTTATTGATTTACTGTCATGCCACGTTTTTCTGCTGGGCCGTGCGGCTGCTCTGGTACTGCGATGCACTGGCATGTATATTTCAGTGACTAAGCCTTGATCTGTCCTCCTGGATGGCTGCCATTGCAGCACCGACATCTGCAAACTCTCACACTTGACAGCTTCATGCCTGGCGTGGTGGCTTCCAAGTTGATTAGGATTAGCTCACAGGGCTTCGGACTATCCTGAGTATAATGGAAAGCAGAGTCCGGGAGAGTCCCAACAGAGTCGCATGCACCCTGCAAGTGGCATTGCATTAACAGTGTATGCGCACTCAGAGACACAATCACACCTACACACATGCATGTCCATTCCCAGGCCCACGCATATGCATGTATGCACAGACACATACACACATACATCCACACCAAAGCAGACACACTCAGTGACTCAGGAGAATCTTAAGTGAGTGACATGTACCTTGCACACAGTACGTGATTAATAGTGGATATGCATGTTCAAGCAGATACATTTACAAACACAAGCAAATACATACACACACACACACATATGCACACTAATGCAGAGACCTAGGAGACTTCCAAGAGAGTCATGAGCAAATGATACTGTTTAATAGTGGCTGCATGTATGCATAGACTCACCTACAAACACCCCACGCACGCACATATGTGTGACCATGCACAGACACACTGATGCTAACATACTTAATGAACGCGGAGGATTGTAGTTGGAATCTTCAAGGTCATCTCTATCTCCTGTTAAATGCAATGAAAGCTTTTGTGGTGGCATTACTTTCAATGCATACAATGCAGTTATGACCTATTTATAATGATTCTATGACATAAGGCAATACTGTCAGGAGCCTTTAAAGCCTAGCTTTGTTCTCCTTAAAATGACAAGGAGAAAGAGGTAATTCAGCTCATGGCTCAAAACTTTTTCCTCCTTTATTTCTATTTCCTTAAAATTGTTGTTGTCATTTCAACCTTTTTGCAAATAGAAAATGACACATGTTCAACAAGAAGTGTGGTGACAAAGTAGTTATCTGAAAAAAAGGGGACATGTCACTTACCCTGTGAACAGGCACCATATTCCTATACCCCTTCCAGGTCTCAGTCATTACTTTCTCGCATATTCATGTCTGCCTAGGCTGCACTGAGGACTGTGTAGCCCTTGCTGAGTCTGGATGGAAGAGAACTAGAGGGCCTGTGTGGATTCTGCTTGTGTGGAGAGCTGGGGAGAGGACAGGGCCAGAAAGTCATTCAGCACTAGTTAGCTGTAGAACTCTGAGCCACCCAGCACCTCCTTGACCCAGGCTCCTCATCTGTAAAAGTTGTAGTCCTGGTTCAAGCCCGGGAACTTTATGTCCACATCTTTGTTGACATTTTTCACTATGCGTTTAATGCACTTATCCTTCCTTCCTTCTTCCCTCCCTTCTTTCCTCATTGTGTAAACTATCAACCGAAATATAACATACATGAAGGTCTTGAGTGGTACAAGTAAGTGGTTTGTAATTGAATCCATCCAGTGACACCATAAGAAAAGACCTGGCAACATACTTCCATTAATATTGCAGTCAAGCAATATTGCAGGGAGCTCTAGTGGCTTAGTGGCAAGAAGCTGCACTGCAATCCTAGAGGTGCTCAGTTCGAATCCCTCAGATGCTCTGCTGGAGAAGGAGGGACAATCTGCTCCTGTACCAGTCTGCTCTGATTTGATGGTACACACACACACACACACACACACACACACACAAATAATACAATTAAAAAGAAAACAACAACCCTATGAAGGAGTTTGACTCTGAAATACATGGGGTCACAATGAGTTGGAATGTACTACATCAATGAATTTGCCTTTTAAACAACATAAGGAACAGTAATAGGCACAACAAAATCTCAAGATAAATGTTGTTGTTGTTGTTGTTAAGTGACGCCAAGTCGCAGGCGATTATGAAGGAAAGTCCTTGATGCTTGGGTCAAAATAAATAGGCACAAAAAAATAAAATCCCTTGGGAATAAATAAATAAATGTTGAAAAAGTGAACTCACTCATGTATCCGGAACCGAAATCTGGAAACTGAACATTGTAAACCACATAGAACATTGCTCTTAAGCCCATTTCCTTCTTGTTACAACCTATTGTCCAAAAAGTAACTACTCTTCTGACAAGCACCAGAGAATCATATTCAATTTTACCTGATTTCCAGATTTATATAAGTAATACCATACAGTCAGTATTCTTTGGTGCGTGTCTATTTTTGCTGAATGTTGTATGCGTGAGATTCATCCATGCTGCACTGTGGAGTTCGTCTTTCTTGATGTAGAATATATTTAATTCCATTGTGCACATAAACACAAATTATTTATTCGTTCTATTACTGATGTTGATTTATTCATTCTACTTGAAGCACTTCCTGAAGAAGATCAAAGACTACAGCTTTCAATATTTATTACAGCTCAACATCAAGAAAACAAAAATCTTCACCTCTGGACCAACAGGCAACATCATAAGGAGAAGTGATTGAAGTTATTAATGATTTCATTTTAATTGGATTCACAATCAGCACACATGGCAATAGCAGTTAAGACATTAAAAGATGTGCTGCATTGGGGAAATCTTCTGGGAAAGACATTTCTGAAGTTCTTCCAAAGAACCAGGATGCCAGTTTAAAGACTAAGGTGCTCTTGATCCAATTTTCAATTGGTATCTGAAAACTGGACACTAAAGAAAGAATAAAAGAATAATGAAGAATAACTGATGCCTCTGGTGTGCTGGATTCTGACATCAAGAATTAATCTGTGGTGCTCAATGTCAAAAGATTATTGCTTTTGGATTGTAAATTGACTGTAAAAAGATGAAGATTCCCACCACAACAAGATAAACGTAAATAATCCAATAGAAAAATAGGTACAGGATATGAACAGACACTTCACCAAAGAAGACTTTCAGATGGCTAACAAGCACATGAAGAATCTAAAGCTCTAAGAAAGATGCAAATAAACTATGAGGTATCATCTCACCCCAGTCAGAATAGCAAAATTTAACAGAACACCAAGCAACAAATGCTGGCGCGGTTGTGGAGAAACTGGAACCCTTATTCACTGTTGGTGG
>NW_006399852.1:10333972-10346752 GCF_000299155.1 Elephantulus edwardii
GTTGTAAAACAGGATCAACCTCGGAGCTGGGGGGAGACTGAAAAAGATGGCTTCAATAATGTATACTGCATTGAAACAGATGAGGGAGAAAACTGTCTAAAAGGGATATGTGATTAGGTATTTTTGTCATGACAGGAGTCTAGAGCAAAGGCTACATGGTGGAGTGGACCTGGGGGGAAGGATTGTAAAACAATGAAAGAATTTTACTTTTCCAAGAGGGTAGTGTACTAGGGGGGAGGGTTGGGAGGGGGGAAAAGTGCAACAATGAATGAGTGGAAATCCAACATCTCTGTAAATTTTCATTGAAATTAATAATAAATTTTTTAAAAAGATGAAGATTCCATGGCGTGATCTGGGTGGTTTGGAATGCTTACTGGAATCAATTTCTTGATTTTGGTGCTGAATCCATGAGTGAATTCACTTTGTGAACATTTTTTTAAGGATTATTTGTGCAAATCACTAATTATGTGATTAGTGTTGGGAAAGAATACAGAATATCCCATGGAGTTCCAAAAGAACCAAGTCTGTCTTGGAGCAAGTACAACCTGGCTGCTCCTTGGAGGCAAGGATGGTGAAACGACTCATATACTTTGGACATGGTGTTAGGAGGGGCTAGTCCTTCGAAAAAGAAATAATGTTGGGAAAGGTGGAGGGTCAGAGAAAGAGAGGAAGACCTTCACTGAGGTGGGGCAGCACAGGCGTGGCAACAGTGGACTTGAGCATGGTGGAGATTGTGAAGATGGCACAGGATTGAGCAAAACTGTTGTTCATAAGGTTTCTGTGAGTCATAGTCAGCTTGATGGCTCCTAACAACAATTATTGATGATATTGTGGTGCTTTTCTAGGTTGGTTCATTCAGGGAAACATCTCTGTGACCCTTCCTGTACATTCTTTTTTTTTTTTAAAGACATATGTGTATTCCACTTGGTTATATACCTAAAAGAGGACTAGCTTACTCTTCTGTAGTATTTATTGTCCAACAGATGCACAGGAAGTGATTAAAAACATCATGATTTGGATCAGGTGTATCTTAGTCTTTAAACTGACATCCTTGCTCTTTTGAACTTTAAAGAGGTCCTTGACAGCATATTTTCTGTCTTAACTACAAAATGCAAAACTTCTGTCTTAACTACTACTACCATGAGTGTTGACTGAGGATCCAAGTAAGACAAAATCATTGACAATTTCAATCTTTCTGCCATCTATCTGGATGTTTCCTACTGGTCCAATGGTCAAGAACTTTGTTTTCTTGATATTGAGATATAATCCATACTGAAGGTTATGGTCTTTGATCTTTTGCAACATGTTATCCGAATCCTCTCCATTTAACATTAAAGATATTTTCAAAGTGGTTGTACCAATTTATATTCTCATTAATCGGTTTCACTTGTTTCACAACCCTGTCAATACTTGATATTGTTTTGGGTTTGTTTTTCCTTCCCTTCCTAGTCTTTTGTCATGCTTGTGCTTTAAATGACAGTATTACATTTCTGAATTAGATTACCATTTAGCTGATGCTACCTGGATTCCATAGTGTTGCAGGTTAAGCTCTTTGTATAATGATCAAGCAGAAAGTTTATTAACAGTGTTACGAGAATCAGTGCCTGGGTCCGGAAAGGAAGGAAGCAGGACCCAGTGAAGGGAGAAGGTAGCCTGTGATGCTGTGTCAATGAGGACTTTAGATTGACCCCTCCAGGAATACTCAGGCTGAGATGGCCCTTCAGAGATGCCTCAAATCAGGACAAAGTTCTAGGCCTTATACTCCAGCATCCATCAGTTACTGGGTGTAGGCTGCCACAGGGCAGGGGCCTAACCAGTAACACAACTTTCTTTAGATAAGAACAATTACTATAGAGAGTTTACAGGTGAGAATTGATATTGCCAACATCCCTTGTCTCTGAGGACAACTGTCTTTCAGTACCCAACAAAAGATAGAATCCATAAAACACAGCTAACTCCATACTAAGCACTATAGCCAGATGGACCTTGACTCATAAAATCCACAGCTATAATACCTACAGTGAATGGACTCAGACCATTCACAGCTGTAGGGTGGTGAATTTGCAAACTGGTATTCTGGAGATATGGCACTTTGTAAGAGATAATGAAATGGTCAAAGACATCAAAAATCCTCATTTCCTCTACTTTGAATGCTGCAAAGTCAGTCCACACTATTTGTTTTTTTAAATCTATGCTTGGCTAATAACCTTGGACATGTTGATGAATTTATTATTAAGTGGGTCATGGTGGGCACATGATGGCCTTTAAAACTCCTTGACAGTTTGTAGCCATTTAACACCTTGGTCAGCTGAATAAGGTCCATGCTAGACCATCTGGTTTTTACCACTGTGGATGAGAGGCTCAAGGAATAATAGAGGTCACAGAAAGTGATGTGCTTCTTCCTTCATGAGGTGGTGTGTTTGGGAGAGGTGGCCAAGGGAGAAAGACACTTCAGGTTACTTATGTAGATCACACACAGGATTCATTTTTCGTTTTGCTTTTCCTTATGACCAATGTTTTCTTACTTTTGCCTACACTATTGGTTGTGTAAGTCTTACACCAAAGGCCTATATTCTGGCTGCCCTTGGGTCACTATGAGATGAGCCTGACACTACAAAGAGTTTGCAGGGTCCAGCCAAATCAAAGAAACTGAACCCTTTCATTGGCTTCTGCAGCCTACTCAGGGGTAAAAATACAGCTTATGATGGACCCTTCTCCATATCTGTCTTTGTTGACCCTACAAGTCCTATCCCAATTCTAGAAGTATATTGGGTTCTTGTGTACTGCCAAATTGGAATGGACTCAGAGCCAACTCTCCAGTGGGTTTTCAGAGGCAGTAAATTGCGTGGGAGGAGACTGTCTATCTCACTTTTGAACCATGTGCCTTTGGGTCAACAGCCCAATTCCTTACCAATAATGCCTTACCAGAGCTCCCTAGAAGTATATTTAGTCAACAGAAAACCCTCAATGTGTACAGTGATGAGTGAAACTCATGCCTCTTCACCAGGAACCAGCCTCATCAGCAGACTGGAGCTTGAAAAGGCTATTTATCAGCTCCTGTCTTCAGGTCAACCCCTTGCTCCACTTCGTATGATCTCCTGACCTCATGCTCCTCCTGCTTCTATAGTTACTCACTCAAGAAATCAAGAGAAGGAAACAGGCTGATATCAGCACCCACTTCCATCTTTGAGAATCTTTTTAGCTTCAAGGATCCAAGAGGATGAAGAAGAGGGAATTGGAGAAAGACGGGTCGATTAAATCAGTCACAAAAGGGCAATTTCTGACCACTGTTATAAAAGGCTTGAGAAAGGTTTACATACAGAGAGAAGGAACCTAGCACGGCTACCAGGGAGGAGAAGGTGGGAGCAGAAGCCTAACTGATAGACAATGAACACGTTACTGGGATGGGTGACAGGAGGGATGTTGTGGAGAGAACGGACAAGCTGACTTTGTGTATAGTAATTAGTGTTGTGGGACAGAATGTGAATGAATGATTGGGGGGGAAGATTCCAACAACAAAAAATTGGTGTAAAACTCCAATCAAAGCAAATAAAACAAAAAAAAAGTATAAAATGAAGAAAACTAGGGATAGTGTGGCAAGACACACAGCTGGTTTTTAGAGTTGCTTTGTTAATCCAAAGGTCATGGCTACCTGGCAGGTCATATCCACCAGTTGCTCTTTGGGAGAAAGATGGGCAACCTCCTCCCATTTGATATACAGCCTTAGAAACCCAAATAGAGGGTCAGCTGGGAGTCATTTCTGATTCAATGACAATGAAAGTGAGAGGGAGGGAGTGATTAGGAATAAAGTAAATTATTGATTACAAAAACCAATTTACCTATGAGAACAGTTTATTTATAATTAAAATGGAACAGACTGAAAACTGAAACCAATTTAAGAAACATTTTTGATCAGTTTATAAATATGATCAATGAATAAAGCATTATCAAGAAAATGTTGGTAATGAATTAGGATGACAGAAGAAGGAATGACCTTGAATTGTGGTGTTGGAGAAGAGTACTGAATATCCCATGGCCTGCCAAAACCCCAAACAGAAATGTTTTAGGAAAAGTGTAGCCAGAGTGCTCCTTAGAGACAAGGACGGTGAGACTCTGGCTCACATAGTTTGGGCCTGTTGCTAGCAGACGCCATTCTTTGGAAAGGGACATCATACTAGGAAAGGGTCTGCAAGAGAGAGGAACGCCCTCAATGAGATGTGTTGACACAATGACTGCAGCAATGGCCTCAAATGTGTTGGAGATTGTGAGGTTGGCACAGGACAGGACAGGATCCAAGCCTGTTGTTCATAGGGTGCTAAGAGTGGTAATCTACTCAAAGGCACATAATGATAAGAAAATCTAGGGAGCATTTAGAATATTGAGTACTTTTGTAGATGAGAAGAAGGCTCTTCGCTCTGACCTTGAATCTAAGTGATTACATGAATGATTATAATGTTATAGGAAGCAACGCGGCTTCTGGCCAAAATTTTGGAATCTTTCAGATCCTTAAGCAAGAAGTTTTTACAAATGAAAGGAAAAGAGAGGGACAGAATGCAGATAAGGACCAGAGTTATGTTGGTGAAGCACATTTTTTTCTTTCCTTTGAGGCCTAATTCTTCATCTGGGCTCTTCACCTGAGCCCTTGATCAATTCTTGACAGATCATGTCAGGTGAAGTATTACAGAGAAACAGGATAATGCATCAGTGTAAAAAAGAAAAATGTCACTCACTTAGGTCTCAGTGATCCTGGTGTGGTAAAATGGGGTCTCTGAGCAGGGTAAGTATACAATTGTTATAATGGGTCATAGAATCAGAGGCAACTCATAGCTGTGATGCCTTTCAGAGACTGTAAATCACACCAGAGTAGATTACTTATCTTTTTCCCTCAAAGTGGCTGGAGGACTTGAACTGTCTGCCTTTGACCTGGCAGCACAACTCCTTAACCACTAGGCCACCAGGAGGTTTGAGAAGTGTCTTGTAAGAAAGGGCTGATGATCTGTGTCTGAAAGGTCACAGCCTGGGAAACTGTACTGAGCACAGCTCTACTCTGGCCAGGCCTGGGGCAGTCATGGTCTGGACTCCACTCTACAATGTGCACATGTATGTGTGTGAACGGGGAAGGTTAAAGACTGGAGGTTAAACAAATGGACTGTCCATCACTGGAAGGCCTTTGGCCAGGAAGGGAATGTTCACACAGCAGTTTCAGATGGTAGGTGCTGAGTTCATGTCTGTGGAACAAGGGGATGAATGGGTGAAGACTCTGCAGACATGCTGTGGAGGCGTCCAGACGATGCCTTGTCATTTTCAGTTCACATGGAGTCCAAAAGGATGCTAAGGACTTTCTCAAAGCATCTCTGTCAGCAACCTTTCTCCTCCAACTGAGGTATACTGAGTCCAGCTCCTGCCAAACTTAAATTGCATCCATGCTAAGGGAGAGAAAAGGCTTTAGCACATTCCTTTGGGGAATGGAAACAATTTATTTTGTTTGTTTCTAATAGAGAGGGTTAGCTCCAAAATCTCACTGTGAGGTCTGAGAATCTGGGTTTGAAGGCTGCCAGGCAGCCAGAGAGGGACACAGAGAGAGTGGAGAGAGAAAGGAAGAAGGAAAAGACCTTATCAGGTGATTTCAAGAGCAGGAGCTGCCAGTTGAAAAGGCAATGCAAAAAGTATAGACTTCCGATTTAGGTCAGGAATATATTTCAGCCAAATATTATATGACTAGTCATACTTCCACGGCTGTCCATTATACTTTTTTATTAAAAAAATTGCTATTTTTGTTTTAAAATGCAATCCTTTCCCTACAGCACAGCACAGCACAGACAACTATGCCCTCTCTCTCTCTCCCTTGCTCCCTCCCTCCCCCCCTCCCCTCTCGTTCTAGCTCTCTCATTCTTTTTAAAATCAGGGATTTAGATGGGGTAGAGGGAAAGGAAGAAAGGGGAATTGGGTTCTGTGTGTCTGTTTTGCTTGCTTTCCTTGGAATTCACAAAACCAAGCATCAGATTCCTAGCTCTTGTGAAGAAAGGAAGTAAGAATGAAGACACAAATGCAAATAAACTGGTTTATAAGAACCTGCATGAGGTTTGGGGAAAGACTTGTGCATTTCCTGAGCCGAACCAGATGATGATAAATATAAGTGTAATTTTCCCTCTGTGGGTGTCCCCCCAATGCCCACTTTATGACACAGCTTCTGTCCAGGGGCAGGCTTAGCTCCCTGAAAGGAGTGGAGTGTGACCACAGCAGCACACAGCTTCAAGGTTAGCACGGGCGGCACACATAACAAGCAACTCTCGTCCTTCTAATCGTCCCTGGCACTGCAGCAAGACGGCTGGTGTGTTCAGTGATATATCGTCCCGTCTTCTTCCTGGTGGAACAGTTTTCTGTGAGTCTTCACAATGTGGTTTTACTGCTTTCCAGAAACCAATCAATTACACACAGGTAAAGTTTTTCTGCAAGGCAGATCAATCCTAGCATGGGGAGACCAGCTGTTGTGAGAGTCTGGGCGGGTGCCAGTTTCTAACTGGGGAGTCTCAAGGAAATGATCCTGAATCCGGGGCTTTGTTTAGATTTCAATGGAACATAATCGGGCGACATCTGGTCCCCCACCTTGTGCTGGCTTGGCCACACTTCATCCGCCATGGCTCTGGGCACCTCCTGCAGGGCTTCCTGTGAGCGCCAGGCACCAGTGCCCTGCCAGTCACCAGCTGCCAATCAGCTTTTCACAGTGGGGGGACACAAAGAGAACTTGGGGTGTTGAAGACGCCTGCTGAGAAAGTCTCATAAAAATCATCTAAAAATGTGATTCGGGTCCCACCACCCTACAAGTTACTGGACACCAGACAAAAGAGAATTAGAAAAACACGGCTGAGGGGGAAGGGAAGAGAGCAGAAAGAAATGAGGATAAGCATTGGAAATCAGCAATTGGGGCACAAGATAATGGCCAGAGGATGGAGCAAAGAAAGAATGAATACAGAGAGGCTAATAACAGACAAATACATGGAAATGTATGCACTCTTATTATTAAGCAGTGAAATACAAGTGACAAAGGCATTTTCACGTCTCACACTAGAACTTTCTATCCAAATATCAACCCACATTTGGTGCTGGAAGTTCAAGGCAAAAGAAACAGGCTCCTGTGCACTGGAGGAAGAGTGCAGGGTATCACTGTTTTGAAAAGCACATCAGCTATTTTCAAGCACCCTGAGCCCTTTTCCCAGAGACAGTAATTCAACCTCTGAGAACTTATGTTAAAGAAATAATAGTCAGACTAAATAAAAACAAACGCAAGATAAAGCCTAACTTTCCTCAGCTTAATAAACGAAGATATTTTTTATGTTACTACTGACAACAGCTCATATGAGTCAGAATCAACCTAGCCACAGAGAGTTTGGATTTCTTTAGAGCAGGAGGAGATGGAGATGGCGTATGGACTGGAACCTCTGACCTTTTGGTTGACAGCACAATGCACTGCACACTACACCACCAGTGTTCCAATAATTAAAAATAGTTTTGATGCTCAGTAGTAAGAAATGGTTTTCAGATTAAAAAATATCCACTCTTTGGAATATCATATCACCATTCTAAGATATAAAGAATACTTATATTTAAATATCAAATATCATTAAGCAATGCTTATCATATAAGTCAATCAATTCAATTCTGTTCTGACAGCTACAATTTTGGGCTTCTCTTTGATGTGTGCCTTCTCCAACACAAACGTCTAACTTTAAACCTTCCTTCTCTGATAAAAACCACTTGATACTAGACCTTGGAGGAGGGATTGAAGAGGACTTAACAATATATTCTTCCTCTCACCCTAACCACAAGAAGTAAATCAGAGCTCACAAACTAGGAAGCATTGCCTACAGGTTGCCAATTCCGCCTATGACTTAAGATACCAGCCTCAGGCTTGGTGAGGGGTTAGGATGGTGTCCCCGTGACACCCTCACTTCTGACCTGCCGGCTATAAACTGCTCCAGATGCCAAGGGCCCTTCACTTCTGACTTGCTGGCTTCTGTTACTTGAATAATTCACCAGATCATATCATATAACTCATATTAGATAACACTGTATTTATAATTATACTTTTATTAAAGTAAAAAGATACAAATGAGATTGATTATATATATATAAATGTATAAAATTGTTCAAAATTTTATCTATAATGGGTTAAGATATAAAAGGGTTCACATTTAAAACCTTCATGTCTCAATACCTTCCCAGGAGCATCAAAGATTATCACCAACCAGGAAGCTCATAGAGCTTCTGTGCACAGTGGTTTTCCATTGGGATTCCATCATGAAGGCATGGGTGGTTGAAGCATTGCACAAGTGGTTGAGTTCTTAGCCCTGAGATCTGGTTGATATTATGTGGTAAGTATTTCTGATCTGGTTCTTACCCAGAGGTTACCTCATTCGCTTAAACTAACAATGCTATCTGAAGGTCCTCTTGGATAACAAAGTCTCTAGTCACTGGGAGAAAGCCCAAGGTTTTAGCGGTAATTGTTCAAGAGTAAAGGGGGGGAAAAAGATAAAATTGTTTGGGTAAAGTTATTTGCAATCCATTTATAATACCAAGTCTTTAAAAATTTTATTTGGAAAGCAGTCCAAAAGAAACACATTCAAATACTAGCAATGATTGTTTTTGCCTGGGGGACCATTAGTGATTTTTTTTTTCATTTCTGCATTTTCAGATGTTCTTTAATATGCAAATATAACTTTATTACAAAAGAGAATAAATTCATAACCCTCTTAAAAGAATACATTAAAGATAATGTGGCATGTGCATTGAAAAAGAACAAAATGCTCTCAAGAAAGAACAGATACATAGAGAAATATGGCAGGATTTATTGTATGAGTAGGAAAGAGAAACTGGAGAAGGGACAGATGACAAGGTTCTACATATCAGAATAAAATGGAAGAAGGAAGAGCAAATAGTTTAAGTGATACAAAAGGATAAAAGCCCAGTTAAGTACCAAGAAACAGAACCAGAGGAAAAACTATCAAATGAAATGGTCCACTAGTAAGAAAGTGTGCTGCAATCCCAAAAATATGTGATTCAAATCCACCAGCTACTCTGCAGAAGGATGGGCAAACTCCTCCTGTATGATTAACTACCTCTGAAAACCCACTTATTCTACACAACAGAGTTTGTTAACGTTTGTTTTATTGGTGGACCACTTTAAAATGTTAGATCACCAATTCTGTATCTCTTTGTCACTGTAGAGAGATTAAATTGATTTTTGTATGTTGATCTTATATCCTGCCACTTTGCCGAATTGGTTGACTATGTCTAGTAGTTTTCCCACTGAGCCTTTAGGGTTTTCTAAGTATATTATACTATCATCTGCATATATAGATAATTTTACCTCCTCTTTGTCAGTGTGCATACCTCTTATTTTCTTATCGTGTCTTATTGCTATCGCTAAGCCTTCCAATACAATATTAATTAGGAGAGGTGATAGTGGGCATCCTTGCCTAGTTCCTTTTCTCAAAGGGAATGCCTTTAATTTCTCTCTATTGAGAACAACGATAGCTCTTAGGTTTGCGTATATACTTTTTACTATGTTGAAGAAATTCCCCTCTATTCCTATTTTGTGTGTGTTTTCATCAGGAAAGGGTACTGGGTTTTGTCAAAGGCATTTTCTGCATCAACTGATAGGATCATGGGGTTTTTATTCTTTGTTTTGTTAATGTGATGAATTACACTGTTTTTCTTATGTGGAACCACCCTTGCATACTTGTTATGAATCCCACCTGGTCATGGTGAACAGCTAATCACAAAATTAAATAGTTGGGAGTAAATTTAACTAGAAACACAAAAGACCTATTCAAAGAAAATTCCAAAACATTACTACAAGAAACAATAGGACATATGGAGAAATAGAAGAGTATACCATACTCTTGGATAGGAAGACTCTATAATGTGAAATGACAAATCTATCAAAGGCAATCTACAAGTACAAATACCAATTCCTTTCTTCAACGAGATGTAAAAGGCAATTTCCAATTCCATCTGGAATGGAAAGAGACCTCAAATAAGCAAAGCACTCCCAATAAAGAGAAACAAAGTAAGAGGCATTTCACTCCCCGATCTCAAATCCTCCTACCACACAGCTGTGGTGCTCAAGACAGTGTGGTACTGGTACAGTACAAGACACATAGATGAATGGAATAGAATTGAGATCCCAGAAATCAGTTCATCTACCTATGATCAACTGAATTTTGACAAGGAGACTAAACCAGTTAAGTGGGGTAACGACAGCCTCTTTAACAAATGGTGTTGGTAAAATTGGAAAACAATTTGTTGAAAACTCAAAATTGTAAAACAATCTGCTGAAAACTCAAGCAAGACCATGCCTCATACCATACACAAAAATCAACTCAAAGTAGATCAAGGACCTAGGAGTAAAATCAAGGACTATAAAATTTATCAGAGAGAAGCTCTGAAGAATTTTAGAAACCCTAGTCTCCAATATGAACAGTTTCTCAATCATCATGAAAAACCTTCAACCAGGAGAGAATGAAATAGATGAATGAGACCTTCTAAGAATCAAATCCCTATGCACATCAAAACACTTCTCCAACAGGGTAAAAAGGAAAGCCATAGACTGGGAAAAAATATTTGATAATTATATGTCTGATAAGAGACTTATATCTAGCATTTATAGAACACTTGAGCACCACAACAAGATAAAGGTAAACAACCCAATCATAAAATGGGCACAGGATATGTACAGACACTTTACCAGAGAAGACATTCAGATGGTGAACAAACACATGAAGAAATGTTCAAAATCCCTAGCTCTAAGAGAGATGAAAATAAAAATAACAATGAGATATCATCTCACTCCAGTAACAACAGAAAAATTCAACAGAGCAACAAACAACAAATGCTGGAGAGGTAGTGGAGAAACTTGAACCCTTATTCACTGTTAGTGGGAAAGTAAAATGGTGCAACCAACTATGGAAAGTAGTATGGAGCATTCTCAAAAAACTGGAAATATAAACACCATTTGAGTCAGCAATTGCACTACTTGGAATATAACCTACAGAAACAAGAACTGCCACCCAAGCAGATATATGCACATCCATGTTTATTGCTGTGTTGTTCACAATAGCAAAGAGATTGAAGCAACCCATGTGTCCATCAAAAAAATGAATGGATAGAGAAGCTGTGGTATATTCCCACAATGAAATAAGATACAGCACTGAAAAACAAGGAACTCATAAAATATTATACAAAGTGGCTGACGATGGAGGACATTATGCTGAGTGAAAGATCTCAGTCACAAAAGGACAAATACTACATAATGCCACTGTTTTAAAACAGGACTAACATAGGGATTGGGTGGAAACTATGGAAAGGGGATAAATAATGAACACTGCATTGAAACAGATGTGGGAAAGAACTATTTAAAAGGAATATATGATTAGGTATTATTTGCATGACAATTGTCCAAAATAAGAGATGCATAGCAAATTGGACTGAGAGTGAGGAACAGGAAATTGTGCAACAATGAAAGAATCTTTTAAAAGAAAAGCAAACTCATGGGGGGCAGTAGGGAGGAAATGTGCAACAATGAATGAACGGAATCCAAGTTTTCTGTAAACTTTTGTTAAAGTATTAATTAAAAAAGATAAGATAAATTGTTACATCTCTATAAATAATGCTGGAGTAGTAGCTGAGTGGTAAAGAGTTCTGCTGCCAATCCAAAAGTATGAAGTTCTAATCCACCAGCTTTCTGGGGGAGAAAGATGGGCAATCTTCTGTGTGATTTACTGCTGTTGAAAACTACTGACAGTCAGCTAGAAGTAGGTTCCAACTTGATTAATTAACTATTAACAATAAGTAGTTAATTAATTGCTAACTAACAATCACACAACAATGTCACATGAACTTATAATACAGAAAATCACAAAAAATGAGAGTGAAAACCCACTGCCATTGAGGTGGTGCTGATTGGTGGCAAACCCATTGGGTTTTTTAGGCTTTAAATCACTCAGTGACTAAGCAGCTGGTAGAGTTCAACTTACAGATATGATGCTTTTAGTGGCCAGTACAAGATGTTATGTGCTACGCCACCAGAACGATGTGCTTATCTGATTGACCCTAAACATAGTCAAGACTAAGAGAATCATCGATATTTTATGTTTTCAAGTTGGTTCACTGGGACCTCGGTCTCAGTAAATTGTTCTTTTGTATTTTCCCTGCCACTCACATTATGAACCTTCTGCCTATTTCTGGTATTCACTTCATGTGTAATATGTCAGGTTAGCTAAGTAGAGTTATTAAAGGAGGAACACAAAAGGGATAAAACTAGAAAAGGTTGTGATAATCATTTAAAAGGAAGACTGGAAATTTTCCCTTGGCATTTAGGTGAAAACAGTATAAATTGTATGAGTCTTTGTAGGACCCCCTAACAACTGGTCCTCTGGGAATGCATAGTTGTCACCAAAATTGTTACATACCCATCTTCTACTTTCTAGATTGGAAGCCTTTTCTGTGTTTTTCAGATCTTTGCTTTTTAGTTCTTTTGTAATATTTATTGTTGCTTCCTATCTTTTTTCTGATTCTGCCTAAAATCTCTTCCACCCCTCTAGAAATATTTGAATCTCTGGTTCTTAAAACCTATATATACTTAAAGCAAGTGAGTGGGAGCTTCCTCTCTACTCCCTTGCCTATCTGTGGCTCTTGTCTGTGACACTGTCTACTGAAGTGGCCCAGCTTTCCACAGTGGAAGCAATTCTGACCTCCTTTATTACCTTTGGGTGGCACTGT